>NW_023276807.1:171165177-171469512 GCF_003668045.3 Cricetulus griseus
CTCACAAGGCCTTCACAAGATTCTCAGGAGGCACTGTCCCTGTCTGAAATTATGTAAGAGTTTGACTTCCCAGTGGTGTAGCTTTCCTCGAGTCATTTGGAGAACTTCCCAGTGGTAAGGCTGCCTAGGAGCTACATCCTATGAGTAACATAATAACTCACTGGTTCATCAAACCCATCTTCAGTGGAATCCCTTTTTGTTCTGCTGCTGCCATCTCTCTGCAGAGTGAATAGGCATTTCTTTTTGTCATTACGCTGTGTTGTATTTTGAAAGGCTCTTGCTATCTATGTAGGACTAGCTAGCCTGGTACTTTCTGTGTAGCCTAGTCTGTCCTTGAACTCATGTCATCCCTCTTGCCTTAGCCTCTGTGTGCTTAGATTATAGATGAGTTATCATGTAAGACTAGGGACAGGTATTTCTTTATATCTCTTCATGCAGTTCTATGGGGTAAGAGGTCTGTTCATCTCTACAGTTGTGCTTTAGTGAAAACAGGCTTCAGCTTTAAACTAGTCTGAGTTTAAATCTCTCCTTTACCAGCCATAGGACAAGGCAGACTATATGACCTGTTTATGTCTCTGTGGCTTTAGTTTGAAAGTAAAATCCATGACAAAAATCACAGCATCCTAGTGAGAGAAATTTTCATGAACAAAATTGTTTCCTATTTGCTATTTCAAGCATGTATTTCCTACCAAATTTGTATCTTAGGTTAGCTGGACAGTCTGGCATAAAATACAAGCTATTTGGTACATGCAGAATTCACTTCGGAAAGTGCCAAGGAACAACTGGGAGAGAAAAATTCATCTTCCCAAGCATCCTGCACTGTGGAATCTGCACCTGCTGAGTCTGGAGCCAGCCCCTGAAATGATAATATACAGAATGAGAAAACAACCACAACAGCCACCAGACAATGTCTGCGGGGGTGGGGGCCAGCCAGCCGCATCTCCATGGCAGACTGTCCTGAGAGTAGCCATTGAGCTGACTGCATTGCCTCCCACACAGACACCTCTGCTGGGCACATTCCTGAATAGGAAGGACAACAAGGACACTCTTCTGTGATAGAGTACACCAAACAGGTCATATGTCTCCTTTTTGTGTCTCCACTCAGGAGTGACTTCTAGCATTGCTCTTCCTTTGCACAGAGAGAAGCAGAGCTAGAGCTGCTCTTTATTTAGTCCTGGGGAGAACAGGCAGTACACTGAATCCTGCAGCACAGCCGATTACCACGCTGCCTGCACAGAGCCAGGAAACTCAGTGTCACTAAAGATGGTTGCACAGTGCCTACCTGAGCTGTAGAGCAGTTCTCAGTGTGAAGGGCTAGGTCAGTCATTTAATTTGTGCTAATTCAAGAGGAGAGTTTATTGAAGAGACATCTGAGCTGAGTGCTGTCCCAACAGGGGGAGGGGGAGTGTCTGTGTCATGATGTGAGGCCTGGAGAGGAGGGCACACTTGCAGGGCACATCTGCAGAAGCAGAGCACACCAGGGAACAGCAGGCCAGCTGGGCCCCTGGGTTAGCAGGGAAGAGTACAAAACTTGTTTTATTGACCACAGGCACCAAAGTGGTGGCCCTTTGGCAGATCTGGCCAATGTACCTTTTATCTGTGCTACTCATGATTCTTTCATTCTTAAAACTGAATCCGTGATCAGAACTTAAAATGTGTTGTTTTCGTCTGAATATTCTAATTTTCAGCTTTCCTTGAAAAATCCATAATATATGGTCATGCTGATTTAGTCTCCAACATGGCAGTGGCGTTTGGGCTGAAACACTGCTGCTGCTTTAGAGTGCTTGCATAGTTCCTGTCCTTTCCCCTGGTCACACTCTGGAAATGGCTTTGGTTTACATCACCTCTGCATTTCCTGTGGGGGAAGAGGGCTGGTGGCACCAGCTGTGGGCAATGTGGAGTAATTTAAAATAAATACTGCATACTTAGTGCCTTCTGCTCCACTAGAGACAAGGGACTCAATTGATACTATTTTATTTAGAAGACCCAATCTAGCGCTGTATCTTCTAATAAGGCATCCCCCTATCATGTGTGGTTTTTTTTTAAATGAAATTAAGCTGACCTGAGGTTTGATTCCTTGTCATGTCAGCCACATTTCAAGTATTGGATGGCCACTGGCCATCATAGTGGATAGGACAGCTTGAAAACTTTCCCCTTCATGGGCAATTCTGATGGGCAGGCAGACACATAAGAAGCAATAAGGGGAATATTTAACAGGCTACTCTGCGGTTGACTCGGGTAGTGCTGGAGGGCCAGAAAGGAAGAAAAGTCCCACAGGCCACAGTGAGGAAGGAGTGGTGGGCCCAGGATTCACAGGGGGAAGGGGTGGGAAGGGGACAACCAATACAAGCATGAGTCTTGATGGAATGACAGTCTAACCACTAAGAGTGCTGTGACTCAAAACTATAGAACATGTGACCAGTGATAGCATAAACAAGTGTTTACATTTCTCCCACCAGAAGAAATCTGGTATCAGTTAAGGCACTCGGTAACATCAGGTCTCTGACATGCCTGTGGCCTTTTCTAGATCGTCTGAAGGTGGGTTTCTGAGGTAGAGTCTCTGTTGTCATCAATCAAAGCAAGCAAAAAAGGACAGAAGGAGTGCGACAAAGTCTTCCACTCATGGCCAGAGGTGTTCACAACCTCCAGTACAGGACAGAAGCAAACCTGCTTGCCAGTTCAGTGAAGTCATCGGCAGTTCTGCGGGAACTGGGGTGATAGTTTAGGGTAGCCAATAGCTATCATCATAGCTGCCAACCAAGGGTGTAAAGCTTGCAGAAAACCACAGTATATGAGCTCTCCCATGTATCACCAGTTTATATCTAATGCCTCTTTACAGGTGTCCTATAACCCATGGCTTGTAAGGTCATCTTCTCACATTATATTCATAAACCTTTCTTTCCTAAACATATTAAGATACAGTTATCAATGTATAACTAAAGTTAAATAGGAAAACTGACAGCATTGATATCTTTCCTGGAAGTTTTGTTAACGTGTGTATGAAAACACAAGAGCACATTACCTCATGGCAAGTCCACAGCTGGGAACACTGAGCTATTCCCTTGGATGAGAACTCATGGGAGGCTATAGCCCATCCCCCAGTGCATGGCATTAGTTTGCAGACTCAGAATCTTTGTCAGCTGCCCCAAGAATGACCTCTGGTCCTTATTATATGCTCATCCCTTATTTTTCAACATATGTATGCTATTGCCTAACATTTATTGTACATCAAGCATATGTCAAATGTTAATCATTTCTGACCATAGTTGTTTCATCTGCATGGATTCTTTTATCCTATTATGTATTCTAATTTGTAAACATTTAGTGCTACATCATTCAATTTTAGGAATCATTTTGTAGCCAAACAATACTTGCATTTGGCTACAAGTAAGAGATGTAAGTCAAGTTTATGAAGAGCCTTGGCATACGTGTAGATAGAGGCATAAGGAATTCCTCTATTAGCACAGCAGAGTGGCTCCTACACCTGACCATGGGCCTGACCTTGGCAGCTGCTAAGATAATGACTCAAAAACTATAGAGAAAATCTAACAGGGGTAAGTCTACAAAGGAAAAAACTCACCATCAGCAACAACAAAAGAAACATCCCCATCCCCTGGGACATGTGCACAGACTGGGATTATAATTCACAGTGTACTCTTGTTATACCTTATAATTGTACAGCAAATGAGTCAAGCAAACTCAAGACCTTTGCTGTCTGGAAAAGTAGAAGGAACTAGTGAAAATTCTCTCTTGGCAATATACAATAAATACTTATTAATACAGTGTGTTTGGGGTTTGTTATTAAAAGGCACAATGTACAATACAGGTTTTTTATTAAATTTCCTTGAAAGAACACCTGACAATGAACTGCAACCATCTCAACATCTAAGGAACACTTTGTGATAAAGCACCATAATCTGGGTTTGTGGGTCACTGCAGCTGCCCTCTAAGCCACAACCATATCAATTGTCTTCAAAATATTTATCTTTACTCCAATACCATTTATCATTAAGACAGTTTCCTAATGACAGATATTAATATTTCAGTTCAGTTACCACATTGCCTGCAACAATAATGTCACAAAGTTGGGAATAACCAGAGTGTGTACTGTGGGAAACTGTTTTCAAAGGTGACCATGTATACACACAAAAGTTTTGCAGAAATTATAATTCCATTGTGGCAGCTATTTCATTTCTAGGGACAAAGTGCTGCACATGCTAGCACAGAGGCTCATGAGTGCTTTAATGTACAGGGTTTCATAAAGCTGCCAGATTTGCTAGAGAAGGCCCCTAACAGAGGAACATTGATTCCGTTTTTGTGTGTGGAATAGAGAGGCATAAAACTAAGAGAAAATGCAAGGGGGCTGAAGAAAACACAGTGAGCAGTGAGGAAGCAGGAAGACCAGAAGTGAAGTAAAGACTAGCCTGTCACTCTTCACACTGCCCCATACATACCCAGAAGGTCTCAGCCCACAGACTCAACCTTCACTGCACTTTGACTAATCTTAAAAACAAAAACAAAAACAAAAAATGACATAGTCATATCAATCCAAGTCCATCACAGCCTCTAGGAGTGAGGACTCCAATACTAGTTTTGCTTTGTTTTATTTTGATTGGGTCTGACCTTTAGTTTTTGCTTTGTCTTCAGCTTCCCAGGTAGTACCACTTTGGAGCCAAGTGTGAGAATATTAGTAAGGATGGCAGCTCAAGCTTTTCGTAGTAAAAGCAATTAGGTTATAGAGTTGAGGATTTCTCTTCTTCTACAATCATCTCGCCCCTGGGCAGATCTTCGAAAGGGTATCTGGGCATTTTAATGAGGAGCTGCTTAAAATTCTGCTAATATTCAACTCTGGACAATGGAGCCACGGCCTTCCCACTTTAGAAGGTCTTAATTATTAACAGACATTAGGTGAGAACCTGTGTTTATCCTCTTGATGGCTCAGTGCTCAAAAGCATCTGAAGATATAAACTGGAGGTTCAACTGGGGCTCAAGATTTGGTCTGCCAATGTGGTACAGCATCACTGACCAGGGTCCTCCAAAATCTGTTACATTATATTTACAAGAATCAGGTCATGGTTCCAAGGCTGGCCCCACTTGCTCATAAATCTTGCAGTTCAACAACAAAACCCCAGGAATAATGTGTCCACCTTGTTATTTGCATTAGTAGGAAAACTGAATCTTGGTTATACAGGGGAAAAAATGACTGTGGTAGCAATAAAAAGATATTTGGAACAATGCCTCAGCAGCAAAATGAATTGGCTGGATGAAAACAAATAATAATTTTAGAGACTCACTGTCCCAGTACATTTGGATTTGCAAATTTCCACCCCAAAGCCCCATCAATCTCAAAATTGTAAAGCACCTACAACATGATAAAGATTACAGCACTGATATAAACATAACATATGATGCTACATCAGTACATATAGTGCTAATAAAGAAAATGCCCCTGTGGCTCCTTGAAGGTTTTGTGTGGTCTCAGTTAATTCTGCCACATCCTCACTATGGGCTGAAGCCACTAGAAGTATCAAGCGTTTACTTTAAATCATCATTGCGTATTTGAATAATGACAACTAAACCTTCTGTTCCTCCATAGGATTAATTCTGGTTCTTCCTAAAGCCTGACCCATTGCTGCAGAACCAAGAATCCACAGCCAGATTCTCCACCCACTGCAGGGAGGAGCTCAGACAGGAGCTTGGACCAACTGTTAAATTACTGTCCAATGCTGCAAAGCAAGGCAAAGATAAGATGGAGGCAAAGAGACAAACATCCAGCTATCTGTCCCATGTATAAGGTAGCCACCATCCCTATGTGTAACCTATTTCTTTTGGACAAAGGGCCACAATGAACAATAATAAAGTCCCTTTATTTAAGTAACAAAGGTGGTAATTGTTACTTTCACTTTGGAGAAGCCATAGAAAGCAATTTTATTTTCTCCCATCAATCAGAAGCACCAGGATAAACCTTTATTTTTTGTCTTCTTTCTGTTCAGTGAATAGAATCCCATTTACACATGGTTTAGAGAGGTAACACTGTCTCCCCACTGATCTCAGAGCACCCATTTATACACATGACTCCACACATAGATGCTGGATGAGTGTCCCTGCTTCAACCTAATCCCTGTACCCAAGGTCTACACCTCAGAGCAATGTCTCCATAGCCACACAGTAGCTGCTTCAAACAAAATCTTCTGTAAGTAGAGAGAATTCCTCCTGACCAGAAGAGGTTTTAGAGGAAATGGGATTTGAGCAGCACCTGAGAAGAAGGCAGAGTCACAACAGGAAGAGAAAGACAAGCACAGACTATTTTGAGCTGTGGCCAAGGATGTGAGGAAATTGCTGTCTCATTAAAGGGAATCTACTGAAAATAGGAACCAAAGTTTCATGGCAAGTGATATAGGGGAAAACTGATTGGAAATTGTCTCAAAACTAAAACAGCAACTTTCTAAAATAAGTTGAAATGATATTTCAGAACTTGCCAGTGATAGTCATAGCCATGTGCTAAGTCTATTTTGTTTGTTTGGGCTTTTTTTTTTTGCTTCATTTTATTTTTAAATTACTGTACAAAGTAGCAAGTTTCTTTTGGTCATTTTCACACATACTTAGTTTTGGTTGACCCTCTGTACAGTAAATCAAAAGAGGTATGTGGGGTGTGTGTGTGTGTGTGTGTGTGTGTGTGTGTGTGTGTGTGTGTATTATAGATTTGTATGGTAACAGATGAACACTACCATTTATACTTGCTCCTCATAGGCTGGCAAACTCGCAAAAATATTGTGAGTACCAAGTACCTGTATGCCACCACATTACTCCTGTAACTCTTAGATCTGCTGCAATGTTGTCAGGAGCACGTGCAGTCACTTCTCGTGTATTGACTGAGTTTGTCTTCCATTGGAGAAAGTGTATGACAAGTGTGGAGGCAAGAAATTTACTCAAAGAACAAAGATACTGGTGCAGGTCCTAGTTTTTAAACAATTTCATTTATGACAGATCTTCATATATGGCTTTGACTTCTTTTGAAACACTGTAATTTTTATTAGTGGTCACATAGGAGACTCATTATCAGGGAGACTTCATAATTACCAGAGAAGATGGATAATAAACTCTAGGAATGGTGGTGCCTGTCTGTAATCAAATACTTGGGAGGCTGAGATGGAGGGATCCGAGTTCAAGCAGGGTTGCACAGAGTCTTAGAGGATGATCTGGGTTTATAGTAAAACTCTGAATAGAAAATAAAAACAAACCTAAAATACAAACAAACAAAATTAGGAATAGGGCTATAGATTTCAGGCACAGCAGCATAAATCTACAATTCAAGCACTCAGGAGGTGGAGGTCATAGGATCAGGAATTTGAGGTCATCATTAGCTACATGGTAAATTAGAAACCAGTTTGGTATACATGAAACTATGTCTCAAATATCAATAAGAACAATAATAAATAAATAAATAAACAGTTCAAATTGCCAGTATATAAAATATATGTTTACCTTCTTATTAATAAGCATGTCCCAAGTTTACCAGATCCTTGAACTCCAAAGTGAAAAGATGGGGCCTTGATCATTGCTTAAAAGAAAGTCACCAAAGGTGTTGGAGCATTAGCATGTGCTGATCCTGAAGGAATATATGTCTGGAAGTAGAAGGGAGTAGTACAGTGGAGGCACCAGTGTGCATACACCAAGCAGATGTCAGAATCCATCAACAATTTTCTACACAGTGTTTGTCTACAATGAAAGGCAGTGTCTCCTCATTTATCAACATGTTCTCTCCTCCTTTGACTTCCATTGCAATTGATGGCAATGTGCACTTTCATTAATCTTGGTGAGATGAGAGAAGTTTTTCAAAGCCATTTGCATGTTTTAGACAGCCCACATGGAGGCTAATGTGATTGGCAATATGGAACATATTGTCTTTATTTGGTTCCAGTATCATGCCTGAGGGAAGAAGGGTTGAGAAGGAAAATAGATCCCCCTCCTTCCTACCTCTATAAAAATCGGCAATTAATTTTTCATCTTGTGATGTTGAGTTTAGAAGCTGTAATAATTAGAAAAAGCTAGACCTGTGTTTTGACTAAAGGCTTAGTAAAGTCCCAAAGATGAAATGATAGCAATCTGAGTCATTTTTTAACCATCTTTCAAAAGTGGTTTATGTAATACTACTGTTTGTTATTCTTTCAGAGCCAGGAATGAATACAATAAATAGAATGCTACAGAAAACTGTGGGGCCATGTCTTTTTTAAAAGAGTATTAATGCATGCAAGATTCACTTTGTTAATTATAAACACACACACACACACACACACACACACACACACACACACCAGGGAACATAATCAAGTAAAAACACAGATGCAAGTTCAGTAAGAGTAAATTAATGCTATCCAAATAAGAATTTCTAAGGTTAGGCTCTCATTTTCTTAGATGAAGCATTTTCAATTTTGTTGTTAGCCACCCATGGGCAGAAAATGTGCCCTTCTATTTCAAGACAAATATTTACATTGACAGAGGGAGCAGGGTAGTCCCGGCCCTACAGTGACATACTCCAGTGGTCCTGCTAACAGGTGGAAAGAACTCAAGTCTTTGTTCTTTGATCTTATTTTTTAACTTTCTAAGATTCAGGGGCTAGAATTTAACAACAGTTTTTCACAATTGTCTATTTATTTATCCCAGAGCCTCTGCCATAGGATCAACCTTAATGTCAGAAAACCAGAGAGATCCCAAACTGAATTTGAAAACCATTTCTGTTTTATCTATGAGGCTCAATGACTTCTCCTTAGCCAACTGATAAAGACAGAAAACATGCTGACCATTTCCCCCATATCTGAAAGTCTCATATGTTGAAACCTTAACCTCTAGGTGATAGTTTTAGGAAGTCATAGGTCGTAAGGGTGGAGTTCTCCTATCTTGTGTTAGTGTCCTTGTAAAAGGACTTTTAGAGAGATCTTCCATCTCTTTGTTAATGTTACATACAATGAGAAGAGAAACTTCCCCTATGAACCAGGAAGCAGACCTTGTCACACCCCAAATCTACTAGTCCCCTGATTTTGGACAGCTGTTTAAAAGCCATCAAGTACGAAGTGTTTGTTTGTTATGGCAGTCCCAAAGACAAGGCCCTTCTGCTTATCAGGCAGACAGCCAATGTGTTCAGCTCCTACTACATACTGGTCCCTACTGAATGAAGTAGAGTGAGGCCTGGCTTCAAATTAAAAAAAAAAAGGTTTCCTCAAAAGAAGGAATAAATTAATATAAATGACTTTATGGCTGAGTGCAATAAAGAGAATGAGGCCAAAGTGCATGGTAGTGAGGTGAACTGTTTCACTCAGGGCCATTGCGTGTGGTAAAACTCCTTGAGGGGTGACAGTTGAATAAAACATAACATTTGGACTTAAGATCCTACCTGAACAAAAAGTTAGTTTTAGTTTTCCCAATGCTAAATTTCTATTTATAAAACACATATTTAAGTTGTTCATATTCACAGAGACCTTTCCCTTTCACTTTTGTGAAGTGAAATAGAGGAGCCAGTTTGTGTAGTCTCAAACCACTTTGTGGAATAAGAAATACTCTGACAGGTTTCATAACCTTGATTAAGTAAATGACTGATTCTGTGTTTTGTTATCAGTAATTGCAGCTGAGGAAAGGCCATCTGTGAGTTAACTGCCAAAACTCATCTCCACAACAGAGGAACCTTGATGTCTTCATGCCAGGCTTCTCAAAAGATGGAAGAAATCTGAAATGGTGCAGGTGTAGTACCACTGATTGCTGTATAACAAGCCACCCTGAAACATGGCCTCTTAAAACAAGAAACGTAATTCTTGCCTAGATTTGTGAGCCAAGACCTGTGACTCTGTGTCTCCTCGAGAGGCTGTTACATAAAGTCTGCTGGGCTGTCATCACCTCAGGCTGTGACAGAGGAGGCTGCACTCCACTCACTCACAAACTGGAGCAACTTCCAGTTCTCAAGGGCCTGTGGTCACATTATTTGTTCCTTTCTCATTGCCATGACCAATGCCTAGCAAGAAGCAACTAAAGGGAGGAAGTTTACTCTGGGGTGGGGAGGTGAGAATGGGACCTTATAGGCAGAGGGGGTACAGTGCATCTCAGTGGGCAGGGGTGGAAGCAGGCATGGGAGGCCAGTGATGATGCTTCATGTGCAGCCAGGAAGCAGAGAGAGAGACAAATTGACGCTGGTCCTCAACTCCCTTCCTGATTTGTGTTTGTTCCAGAACCTCATGGGAAGGTCCCCCTCACATATAGGATGCATCTCCTACCCTGATCAAGCTAACCTAAATAACTCCTCACAGATATGTTCAAAGGTTGTTTTGTGGTGATTCTAAATCTCACCGAGCTGACAATCAAGATTAGTCACCACTGTCCTGTGGCATCAAGTCCTTGCCACATAGTGCTCTCAATAGGGCCACTGGGGGCATTGCAGCTTACTTCTCCCACAGGAAGAAGTCTGAAACATTGTGAGTGGGTGTACAATGTGGAAACTAATCAAAGTGACATCTTACCATTTGGCCATATTCTCTTCATTATGTCTGAGTCATGTCCAACCCACTGCAAAGAGAATGTGGGTACTCACTACAAAGACAGATGACTAGGGTTGACTGGGAACAATGTGTTAGATGTTTCTCACAAATAAAGGGGGAGTTTGAAGAAATGTAGAAGTCAAAATGAAAAATTTCACTAGACTATTATATAAAACTTTATTGTCATGGTTTGAATACATCATTCAGTTGAATGGCACACCAAAATAATGACTAGAGTTAATTAATAGGATTTGAGTAAGGGAACAAAACAAGCTGCTAGAGCAAGTCATTTCCCTGTTGAGTCAGAGAGGTAGGAAGACCTTATCATTAAGTACCTTAACTAGGACTATCAACTTCTCAAATAAAATAGGTAGGATGACCCATCCTAATGCCAAATAACAGTCTGTATTTCACAGAAATTTCTAACTTATCCAATTTCCTAACCATACATTTATCTAACACTCCAACCAATCACTTTTAAAACTGTAGTTAGTTTTAAAGGTTTCTCTGCGCATGGTAAACTGCAGTCTAAATTGATGCACAAACTTAAACAGATTATTTATGTCACATTCAAGATAGATGTGAGCTATAGCCCATCAGACTACCATTAAACCTTATTTCTGTTTTCTGTGGTCTACTTTCTCTTCTCTGGCTACAAATATAACCTACTGATGTAGGTGTCAAGACACTCTTAATCATTTTTGGTCCAGATTACTGCTAGGTCCTAAATCAGAAACAAATCCAATTAAGATCCATTGTAATTCTAACATACTCAATATTTCAATACTTCCTGTTTACCCACCTGCCCCTTCCCATCAGTCAATGCTTCAAACACCTGCTGTTCCTTAAATTAGTGTCGCTGACCCCTCATCTTTCTCCTCCACCTTGTGTTTATAGTCATACCAGCACTAGTTGGATGATGGTTTTAAAAATATGTACTTGACTGTATGGTAGAGCACTTGCCAAGCACAGAGAAGCCCTGGATTTCATGCACCATACTGCCTAAAACTGGGTATGGTGTTTTATACCTAAACTCCAGTGGTAGGAGGATCAGAAATCCAAGGTCACCCTTGGCTCTTCAGCAACCTTAGATAATCCTGATCTATGTAAATACACGCCTTAAATCTGTAAAGGCCTCCTTTGGCTTTACTTCAATGAGTGGAGTTGAAAGCTTATTTGCAAGATGATATTTCTACAGATATCATATAAAATAAATTCTTAATAGTTAAAAAGAAGATTTTTACCTATCATAGCCATTAAAAGTTAACTACTCAATTTCTTCCTGTCCTATATAGTGTTTAGAAAACAGTGAACAGGTGGGGCTGTTTGTCTTTACTACATCCCAGATCCCAGATCCCATCTGGTGACTACACACACACACACACACACACACACACACACACACACACACAGCCCTAAGGCTCTGGAGAAAGGCAGAGTGGACTATGCCCTGTCCCACCCACCATCCTCTAGGCTCTGGGCTATTGACAGACCTGAAATGAGATTGTTTTCTGACCACCTTTGGGGACACCCCTGAGTCAATATTCCATATTTATTAACTAATGAACAGCTGGGGAAGGGAAAGCCTTTCACACAAGGCCACTCATAGCTTCCTAAGTAAACACCCCGGCCCCCTTAATGGCTCCGCTAAGCCCTTGGCTTCCTGAATGCCCTCCCAAGTTGTCTAGTTCTACCATGCAGCCTGTGATTTGTGTTTGGACTCCAAGTGCATGAAGGAACATATTGGAAAGTCGGGTCACTCAGACTAATAAAGGTTCTTTCAAAAGCCCAAAGGAAGTCTCTGTCCCTCCCTTTCTGCCCCCTCCCTCTCTCTGTGTCTCTCTTTCTTATATCCTTCCTTCCTCCTCCTCTCTCTTTTTCTTCATTCATCCCTCTCCCTCCTTCTCTTCCTCCCTCCCTCCTTTTCCTTCCTTCCTTCCTTCCTTCCTCCCTCCCTCCCTGCCTGCCTCCCTGCCTGCCTGCCTGCCTGCCTGCCTCCCTGCCTCCTCCTCCCTCCTCCCTCCCTCCCTCCCTCCCTGCCTGCCTGCCTGCCTGCCTGCCTGCCTGCCTTCCTTCCTCTCTTTCCCTCTCCTCTCTCTTTGTTCCTTCCTGACTTCCTTCCCCTCCTTCCCTCTGCTACTTCACTGTATCACATTTTCTCTCCATTTCTTCCTCCCTCCTTCTGCTTCTTCCTCCATCCTCATCTACTTTTCCTTCTCCTGCCCTTGTCTTTTCAACCTGTTTCTTTTCTATTTGCTTCACCTGATGACTAATTCTTGGGTGATCTACCAGTTTGTTTCAAAGTTTTCATTGCTGAGGAGACAGTCTGTTTCAATCTAGTGGACATACTGAAATGCCCCAGACGGGGCTGGCTTTGTTACTGAAGACCTGGGGGAAATTGGACGCATCTTTTTCTCAGGCTTGTGCACATTAGTAAATACTGTTCAGAAATCTGTGTTTGGCACAGATAAGTTACTCACTGAAGTAATTTTATCAACTCCCTCTTATCTCCAAGCCAATAAATAAAGACAACTTCTAAGTCATCCCGACAATCGGATTAAAAGCATGCCACAGATTTGGAAGTCATTTTCATTTTGTCTTTGTTTTGTTCTCAGAGGTTAACTTAGGTAATTCTAAACTTTATTCCTGAGTCACAGGCTTCCCTGGAATACATTTAGTTCAAAAATGAACCACCATTTCCTTTCCTGTAGTTCAGAGAAAGCTTTCATGACAGGATATAAAAGGTGTGCCAGCATGCCTGTTAACTAATATTTACACATTCTTAGGGTGCCCCCTTCTGTTTCCTGGTGGTAGTGGTGCAGACCATTTTAGGTTGCAAATTTAAATCCAGTTGTTCTTTCTAGCTGTGTAAAGGGAGAGTAATACATCATTTTTAGCTGGGCAGGGATTCTAAGTGAGCCAATGGTGTCTGGGTGGCCTGACTCAGTGGCTGAGAAGCTTAGCAATAGTCACACCATAATAATCTCCTAACAAACCTTAGTCTTGTCTCTAAATCCCTAAGAGGGAAGATGGTTATTATGATCCCCTAGTTACAGCTGAGAAATAAGTTAATTTTGTCAATGACATGCAGACCCCCCCAAATGAGATTATGCACCCTCACACCCTTTTAAGTATGGCTAGGTAGATAGTTACCTCCCCACTCACACAAGACTTTTGTAGGTAAGTAGCTGAAACCAATTAAACTTAACCAGAGCAAGAGGAGTTAAATCTTTATGAAGTACAGAAGCTTCTTATAGAACTCAAAGAATACAATGCCTCAGACACAGCTGAGCCACTAGAATTAATATTCTCATCTCCTGGTCTGCACTGAGTAACCCTGGTTTGGGGCCTTGCAGTCCTAAGCCAGTTTGTCTGAACCCTTGGATACTCTTTCATTTGACTCCCAAGTTTTCAGATGACCCAAATACATTGCCTTCCGAGGAGAGAGATGCCCAGATGGCAGGAGGTGTAGTGACGATCTGCAGAGGCAATAGCTCAGGCCTGTAGGCTGTTCTGGCAAGAGTTTCTGGGCAGATGGCCCAGGAGCAGACATGTGCACCTCTGTGGCAGCTTGGACACTTGACTTGTACCTTGAGAAGAAGAGCTTGAACAGCAGATGGCCCCACCCTTCTTTATGGGAAACTCTGCAAAGATGGCATTCTGACCTTTGACCAACTCTTCCGAGGGCAGTGGGGACCTGGACAGGTACCTGGACTCAGCTTCTAGAACTCGAACTGGGAGGGGAACAGAAAGCAGGCCATCTTTATGTCTGGAAAGTTTTCAAAGCATGAATGAAAGTTTCTATTTTCTGTGAGTTCATCATTTCTCTAAGATGGCAACACACCATTATCACTATTATTAAAACAATGGCATTGCCCTTGTCTTGACATCCTCTGGAAAGCTAAACTATGGACTGAAAACCTCTTGACTGACACCCTATCCCAGCAAACCACAGACATTAACATTTGAAAGTATTTCATCCACAAATATTCCCATTAAAATACAAAGTCAAAAGTGAATAACCCCTACTAGGCATGCAATAAAGAATGACCCTATTCCTTACTTTTCTAACCCAGCTTGGTTGCACATAAATTATCATGCTTCTTAAGGCCATTTGTGGGGATCTGGGGACAACTTTCTTTACCACCTGAGCATCATATAGAATGTTAGCCCCTTGGAGCACTTCCCTATACTTTGAGATGACACGCCTCATTTTCTGTGCCTAGTGTGGGGTCAAGGCTCCCAGGACACTGGACACTGCAGTCTTCACCTAGTATCTGTGACCTATAGCTGATTCCAGGAGGCACCTAAACACATTCCAGTCATCCTAAATGCCAAAGAAATGACTTTCTTAAACAGAGCCATCCAGGGTTTGCACATGAGTTCAACACAACCGTGGCTCCCCCAGGAGAGGATAAGACTCATTCACAAAGCTGCTAAAGTCATCTGTTGAACTCTCCATCTGGCTCTACTTTACTCAGAGTGAATCTCGACAGGCAGCCGTTAATAATCTGGCATTTTCTGAAAGCCAAGCAGCATCTAATTCCTTAAATCTCCAGTTCACATTAATTACAGCAAGCATTTTTGAGGGTCCCCACCGCCAACTTCTTACCATCCTTAGCTTTTATCATTAAAGCCACTGTCAAGAGAAACTGAACTTCATGTACATGGCATACCATCCCAACAGAAATAAATATTTAATTTTGTTTATTTCCAGAGCCACATTAAGAGTGTAAAAAAAAAAGTACCTTTTAAACAGCATATCCAAGTAGATTGCTCTTTCAACATGCCAATGATATAAAAATTGATTCAATGCCTCACACTTTTGCATCAAGTCTTTAAAACACAATGTAAACTCTTTTTGGCTTGTCTTTACTTCAGTTCCTCTTGATTAAGTTTAGTCAATTCTAAGAATCAACACAGGCATTCCCAATAGTCCGGCCTTGCATTTTCAATAGATGACTGCCTTTGCTTTTGTGTGGACTCTGAGAGAAAGAGGTGACAGAAGCAGTCAGACAGGGAAGAGAATGTTTAAAGACTAACACACTGAGGGACAAAAGAACCTTCCTACCTCCTGGCTGTGTCTGCAATTTAGTACTGAATCCTAATTAACATGGTTTTCATCTCTAAGCCTGGAGGATTCATCTCTGTCATTCACTTCATCTTGAATTCTGGTCTCAATTTCTTCCTCTGATTATTCTGGCAGAGTTCCAGCAACGAAGCTAATTTGTCCCAATAACACTCCTGCAATAGGGGTGTGGCTGCCTCTGAGACCCAGCCAGCACTGAGCCCCGGGGCAGCATCTGAAGCCCAGCAGAACCTGCCAGCATTCAAAGCAGTTATGGGACATTGATCTATGCTGCCATAAAGGTAAGACTCAAGGAAGAAATTGCCCAAGAATCTGGGCAACATCTGAATGTGGTCACTTGCCTGAGGAAGCTATGGGACCTAGAATGACATCCCAGGGTATCAGACAGGGCCCAGAGCAGGAGTTTAAAATGGAAGGTGAAGTCACGTGGTGTCTTAGAAAGGAATGATGCTGTTTCTGCTGGTGCTTCCTGATTCAAGGCCTCAGTCAGCTACCAGTCGCTGTAATCCAACAAGGTCCCTTTTCATCAGGGTGCTGCCTTGGAAGGGGCTTCTGCCATATAAAGCTGTGTCTGCAGACAACATTCCTTCATAGACTCTTAATAAACCCAGAGACATTTCCCTTTCACTTTCATTGACATTTAAAGGGCACACAGTGAAAATCATGCTTTGTGATATACATTATATTTCTGTGAGTATTGGTATGACCTTTATAATATATGGAGCATAAGGACCTTATGATATATTGACCATAAGGACTGTGGTAGTCTGAATGTAATTGGCTCCCATGATCTCATAGGGAGTGGCACTATTAGGAGGTGTGGCTTTGGTGGGTATGGCCTTGTTGGAGGAAGTGTGTCACTATGGGAGTGGGATTTGAGGTTTTCTATGCTCAGGATACTGCCCAGTGAGTCAGTTAACTTGCTGTTGCCTACAAGAGGAAGGATTGTTAGCTCCAACACCACGTCTGCCTGCATGCTGCCATGCTCCCCACCATGATGGTAATGGACTGAACCTCTGAAACTGTAAGCAAGCCACCCCAATTAAATGTTTTCCTTATAAGAATTGCCATGGTCATGTTATCTCTTCACAGCAATAGAAACCCTAACAAAGGCAAGCACCATACAAGAGAGAGAGAGAGAGAGAGAGAGAGAGAGAGAGAGAGAGAGAGAGAGAGAGAGAGAGAGAGAGAGAGAGAGAGAGAGAGTACCTCTCCCCAATCCATGTAGACAATCCCAAGTCTCTATTCCAGTACCTGCAAATATGACTAAGTTTTTGGACCTTGAAGTTTTTCTTCTTCTAGAAAGTGATATGGGTCCTCTACAGGAATTGGGAGTGTGAAACTTGAGACTTGCATTGGCTTTCATACCTGATGCTTTGGAAGCCCATTCTTGTTGATATGTGTATTACTAAGTTGTCATGCAGTATTTCAATATATGCATATACCCCATTTTGTTTATCACTGAAAACCTTCTGGGCTCATTTTCCGCAATTGTGAATACAGCTGCTATACATGTTTATCTATCAAACCTGGAGGCATACACATAATAGCTAAGTAATTTTTATGTAGAACTGTTTCCATATAAGACTGCTAAAAACAAAATAAAATGCTTAGACTGTTGATCCCTTTGGCATTATTTTATATTATACTTAGCTCATTTGCTGAAGCCCTGGACAAGCTAAGGCTTCAATGTTCAGTAGGTCCAACATGATAACTTAGAGATTTTTGTCACTGTTCTGAGGAGAGCAAAGAAATACTGAGAATCTCCCAAGAAAAGCATTTGGCTTTTTCTCTAGGAATATATTGGTACCTCTCTCTACTCTGCTTCAGATAATTTCTGAACAGTGCTGAGATTCCACTCCTGGCCAGCCAGTTGGCTGGGCCTCTCTTAAGAGTGTCTCCTTCTGGGAAATAGATGAGATCTTCTGGGTAAACTGGGAGTGGGGGAAGATGGGAGGGAATAGAGGTGAAGCATGAGCCAATGGGATGGTCAAGTTGGGGGAAGAACGGAGAGGAAGAAAAATGAAAGATATATCTTGATAGAGGGGACTATTATGAGGTTAGGGAGAAACCTGGTGGCAGAGAAATTCCCAGGAAACTAAAAAGATTACCTCAGTGAAGACTTATAACAATAGTGGAGCAGAGAAATTCCCAGGAACCCACAAGAATGACCTCAGCTAAGACTCCAAACAATAGTGGAGAGGGTACCTGAACTGGCCTCCTCCTGTAATCAGATTGATGACTACCCTAATTGTCATCATAGAGCCTTCATCTAGTAACTGATGGGAGCAGATGCAGAGATCTACAGTCAAGCACTGGGCCATGTTCTAGGAGTCCAGTTGAAGAGCTGGAGTAGGGATTATATGAGCAAGGCCTGGGGGCGTGTGTGAAACCCACTGAGACAGCTGACCCAAACTCGTGGGAGCTCACAGATTCTAGATAGACAGCTAGGGAGCCCACATGGGACTGACCTAGGCCCTTGACATGTGGATGACAGTTGTGTAGCTTGGTCTGTTTGTGGGGGCCCTAGCAGTGGGACCACATCTGTCCTGGTGCATGACCTGGCTTTTTAGATCCTATTCTCTATGGTGGAATGCCTTGCTCAGCCTTGATGAGGTGGCAGGTGTGTGTGTGTGTGTGTGTGTGTGTGTGTGTGTGTGTGTGTGTGTGTGTGTGTGTGCGCGCAGGGGGGCAAGCTTGGTCCTGTCTCAACTTGATATGCCGGCTTGTTGACTCCCATGGGAGGTCTTACTGATTCTGAGGGGTGGATAGAGATGTGGAAGGGTGGTGGGGTGAGGACTGGAAGGAGAGAGAGTAGAAGCTATGGTTGTTAAGTAAAATAAATAAAACAAAGAGTGTCTCCTTTCATGACATGGCTCCATATCATCCCTGCTCCAGAAGAGAATATGGCACTCTCAAATCACATGTTGTCTGCCGATAACATCCTGTGTGTAAAGAGTATGCAACTGTGGGTGTCCAGGCAGCTGGAAGCAGCACTTCACATCTGCTTCCTGATTGTTTAATGCAGGCAGAGGAACCCTCTGAGAGGAGCCAAGGCCTCTTTTGTTTGTTTGCACTCCACAAGCAGTGTTGCAGTGCTATTATGCATTCTGGAGCATTGCAAGGCTGAAGCCCTGTGGTTAAGAGTGATTCAGACTTGACCTTAAGTGTCTAGAAAAAATCTTTAAGGAGGAGCATTAAGACTCAACATCATTGACCAATGGCCTGCTGCATGGCTATACTGTGCACAGTACCGTGTCCATGGCAATGTTTATAGCATGCACCAGCAAACCCAAGGACTCATCCATGATATTCTAGACTCCCTTTATATGGATGAGAAAAGATAAGCTCACAGGGCTTTAGTGACATGCATAAGGGGTGCAGTATGGTAGAGCTGAGGAAAGACTACAGTTGTATGCGACCACACTCCTGCTGGCTGTCAGTCATGACATTTTGTTGCTACCTCCTTCTCTAGTAACTTTGATCTGTGGGAGCCAGTGAAATTTATACTCTCTGGTCTCTGGGTGTGACAATCTCTTACTTGTATTTTCATCTACTGTGCATTACATGTGTCTGTACCTGGCTGGTGTCTTTAGAACTAGGGTTCGTGAAGTTTGATTCAACCCCTAATATTACAGATTTGGTGGAATGAAGCCTTCTTGACTAAACTTCTACACAGAGATAGCATTTGGTTTCTGAAGGTAGCTGGATTGAATGTGATGCTCACAGGGAGGACTGAAGGGGAGCCAGGCTGAGACTCGGGAGTGCCAGTGATGATGATGGCACTATAAACTCTAGGCGTTTTGTTTCCTAGTGCATATTGTCACTCCTGATGTATAAGTGAGGAAAACATAGCTAGAAAGGTGAAGAAACTCATCCAAGTTCAGGCTGAGAATGAACAGAAGAGTCAGAATACACACCTGGCTTTTCTTCTCAATTCTCCAGTTTTTGTCTATGCGAGCTTTTCCTGAATGAGGACAGTGACTCTCAATTCCATGTGGCACCTTGAGGCATATCTCCGACATCTGGAAGGATGTATCTAGAGTCTTGGATAAGGAAACACTGAGAAGTGATATGCTTTTAGCTTGGCATAGATGGGATTGGACAAGTGCCTAGTCCCCAGGGAAGAAGCAAGGTATCTACCAAGTGCTATGAGACAAGGCCAGTCTAGGCATGCCCAGGCCATACAGGGCTGGGTAAACCTGTTGAACTTATATTGGAAACAGTATGCTTTGTGTATCCATAAGATTCTAAAATTAGCTAGTGAAGATAATATTGTATATAATCAAAATTCTCCTCAAATATTCCTTAGGAAGGAGACATGAGAACTGAACAATTGCCTTGAGTCTCCAAGCCTATATTTGTACTGCTATTTGTTGTCTTGAATTGAGTGCAAAGTAGAGAGAAAGGTTTGGGTAGTGAAATGCTGCAAGCAAACTTCTCCTTGCAGTTGATGAGATGTACACATCTGTGTCTCTCTAATACTCTCTAAGAGTAATCATTATATCATTGCTATCTCTTTCCTGCTTTGGCCTACCATCTTATTTGAAAGGCTGTCACTCAGGTGCAGAATCAAGCCCCCCTTCTCTCTCTCTCTCTCTCTCTCTCTCTCTCTCTCTCTCTCTCTCTCTCTCCTCTCTCTCTCTCTGTGTGTGTGTGTGTGTGTGTGTGTGTGTGTGTGTGTGTGTGTGTTTATGTGTGTGTTTGTGGCAACTGTGACAGGACAGGCTGAAATTCCCATTCCACATGTCAGTCATAAAGATCTTGAGTAGCCAGAGAGTAGAAGACAGAGATAGGAAAATGTAGCGATGTCTTGCTTGTGAACCTGTAATGGTGGTCATACCCCTTTGGACATTGCTTCACGTGGACAGAAGCAGAAGAGGGAACCATGAGGTGTGTTCTCTCTTGTGGGCTCTTTCTCTTGGGTCAGCGGATTTGATAGGAAGGACAGAGAAGTGCTCCACAGTTTTTTATTATTATCTGTGTAAGTGTTCCCCAGTAAACATCCATTTATCATTTATCTAGGGTCTAGTGAAATCATTACACCCTAGGCTTCAGGAAAACCCAACTCTCCCACTCTAAGTACAATGCTGATGGAAGCATTGCTCCTCCTGTAGCCAGATATGCTTGATATAAAGACAGAAATGATACAAGAGAAGAGCCAGTGGAAGTAGTTTCCGTGTGTGTGTGTGTGTGTGTGTGTGTGTGTGTGTGTGTGTGTGTGTGTGTGTACATTTTCATGCAGATGTAGGCACATGTGATTGGGTGTGCATGCCTGTAGAAGCCAGAGGCAAACACTGTATGTCTTCCTCAGTTGTCTTCTACCTTCGGTTTTGAGACAAGATCTCTCAGTGAACTTGGAACTAGACTGGCTGACAGTAAATCCCAGAGATCTGCTTGCTGGCACATTCCCATCACAGGATTATGCCTGACATTTTAGGCAGTTTCTGGGCATCCAACCTCAGCTCCTCAGACATGCATGCCAAACCCTTTCCCCACCGAGCATCTTTCCAGTCCCAGAGTCACTTTCTTAACTTTTTATTGTTGAAAAGAATATATAAAATATTCCATCAAGAACAGAAAACTCAGAATAAACTACAAATAGTTAACAGAAATTTTTGTTGTTGTTGTTAACCTCAAGGAAGTTGGTTTTAGGGTACATGTATATCTAGTACACAAAACTCAAATTGCAGACTATTCTTTTTACTCTGCACCAATCTTCCCTCCCTGGTTTTTAAGTCGAATGGGCTATTTTCACTCATAAATATGGCACACTCAATTGAGATGCATTTTTTGTTTTGGTTTTGATGATCCTCTTTATAGTCACTCTAAATGTGTGGACTTAAATGCTGTGAGAAGTTTAATATGTGTTGGAAAGCCCTATTAACTACGTTTCAGAAGAAAGCAATGTTGGGAGGAAGCAGAACTCATTCAGCTCCTGGCTACACAGCCTGATTTACACCATGCCATGGTGCCATTTCTTCATTGACTTGGATCTTAGTCCATTTATGATCAAAACCATCATGCTTTGCTAGATGGCTCCTGGGTGCCTTTCTGCACAATATAACACTCTCTGCAATGGTGACAATAACCAAAACTTTAAAGTTCAGATCTATGTTTTTGAAATCACATTTGAATATGTAATGGCTTTAAAAATAATTCATAAGGCCAGGCAGTAGTGGTACACACCTTTAATCACAGCACTCAGAGGGCAGAAGCAAGCAGATCTCTGTGAGTTTGAGGCCAACTTGGTCTACAAAGCTACACAAAGAAACTATCTCAAAAACGAAACAAAAAAATAGTTCATAAGTATTTTTCTACATCATATTTGTAAATTTCTGGTAGGGAAGCCTCCCAAATGGTAACAAGATTGGAAATGGGAGACTGAACAAATGCTTGAGCTTGAAAATAAGAATCCTTCACAGATCATAAGCAGCTTTCCTTTCGAGCCTCAAATCCTGGATAGAGAGCTGCAAGCCCTTCTATGTAAGTGTTGTGTAGAATTTCTTGGTCCCAAAGTTGGATAGGTAGGGGGTTTTAGTAAGAATGGTCCTTATAGGCTCATATATCTGAGTGCTTAGTTGTTAGAGAATGGAACCACTGGAGAAGGATAAGGAGGTATGGGCTTATGGGAGTAGGTATAGCCTTGTTGGAAGAAGTGTGTCACTGGGGTTGGGCTTTGAGATTTCAAAAGCCCAAACCAGACACAGTTGCTTTCCATTTTCCTGCTTCCTATTGATCTGCATGTAAAACCCTCAGGCTATTTCTCCAGCAACATGTCTGCCTGCATGCCCCAATTAAATGTTTGCTTTTATAAGAGTTACTGTGGGCATAGTGTCTGTTCACTGCTGTGACCAAGACAATAGGGATATGAAAAACTTATCCAGAGTAGGATGTCATGTACCTCAGGCTGACTTCCAACAAATGCAGTGGAGGATGACCTTAAACTTCTGGTCCTCCTGCCTCCATACCTCTCCAGCAGAGTGCTGGGACTACAGGAATATGTGCTGTACCTGGTTTTATGTAACTGGAAACTGAACCCAGTCCTCTGTACATGTACTCTATCAGCTGACCAGATCCCATTTGCCATGCCTGAAGGGAACAAACTTGTATTTAAAAAAAAAAAAAACGAACAAACAAACAAAAAAAAAACCTCTACACTTCCAAAGTGATTCGCAGACACATTTGAGAATTGGGGTTAGGTACCGCCTTTGCTGTAGACTTTCCCAGTTTTTTATATTAATATATTATATTAATGCATACTGGGATTTCCCAAGGAAAATAAAGAACTAATAAATAAGAAGATTGCAACTTCAAAATTATTTTGATCATAGTAAATTCTTTTAAATGTGTTTCTGGGAAGCCAGAATCCTTGGAGCAAAGTCATAAAATCTGCTTCAGGCTTCCAACATGGATAAAAATTGGAAGAATGATTTACATTCTCTAGGACAGTTGAAAGAAAATATAGCATAGCAAGTGGACCCTCATTGCTGCCTCCTTTCCATTCAGTTGCCAGAGAAGTCCAGGTAACTGCTATGCAAACCAATACTGTCCCTTTGATGGACTATGCAGCCACAGCTGCCACATTCCCAGGAAAACAGTGACTTAGCTTGCCATTTCTTGTAGGAAAAAAGAGTTTCAATAAGATCTTGCAGGTTCTGCGTGGTCTGGTGCACTGTACACATCAGCCTGACTTACCACCAGTAGTATTGCCTTCATGATCTAGGTACACAGTGCAACAAATTCCTCAGAAGAGACAGCTTATGGTAGTTGACACTTATTGGCTCACAGCTCTGGAGGCCAGATGCCACCTCACCTCAAAGCCACTTGCAGCTCTCCAGAATCCCTGAGATGTCCCCCTCACACACGCACCACCTGTTTTTGCCACATTGCTACTCATGTTTTCAAGTATTTTGGTTTGTGGAAGCATGGTCACAATTGCTCCCTCTGTCTTCATGTGGCCACCTCTCCTTTTTGTGTATCGTATATCATATCTACCCCCTCCCCCTCTCCTCCCCTTCCCCTCCCCTCCCCTCCTCCTCCTCCACCTCCTCCTCCTCCTCCTCTTCCTCCTTCTTCTTCTTCCTGACCAAGATGGGACCATCATCTGGAAACTTTCCAGGTAAGTGGCTTCAAGACACATGTTGGTAGAGCTTATATGGACAAAACCCATAGGCCACTGTATTTTGTCGTGAGGCTTCTTTATTGTTAGTTTCCATGAACTTCAGATGCCAGAATCCCAGGAAGTGTCCTGGTCCTTGGTAGGTATTATATTTTAAGAACTAGAGTTCCAAAAATTCCAGAAAGTTATATAGTCCTTGGGCATGTGGGTCTTAACTTTGGTGCTAACAGCATGTTTTCACCTTTGAAGAAGCAAAACATTCATCAGAGCAGATACAGACACTGGCAAGATGACACTGCACAGTTGAAGTCAGAATTACAATTGAGCAAATGTACCAGTTTGAATGAAAAGGTTACAGTAAAAATCTGCTAACTGTGCATCAGACCAGGAAATTAAAATTGTTCTATGTATATATTTCCCAAAGAATAAATTTTTATATGAAGCTTAACTTTTTGATAATTTGCACTTTTAAACACATATTAAAATTAAATAGTTTGCAATCTACCTTCATAGAGTTCTTTTTGATTTTCTTTTAATTTGTTCTTTGTGTCTTTCACATCATGCATCTGGATCCCATTCATTTCCCATCCCTGTGTATCTGCCTTCTGCCTTTGCAACCCCCACCTCATATCAAATTTAAGAGAAGAAAAGAAAAAAGGGGGGACTTCATGGAAGCTGTAGTGTGACATAGTGAGTCATGCAGTAACCCTTTTGTCCATATATCTTCACTTGCAACTGTTAATTGCAGAGTGTCATTGGTTTGGTTCAAGCCTCTGGTATTTTCTACACTACTACTGCTGGTCCCTCAGTGGAACTCCTCTTGGTTATCCCACCATTGCCCTGAGTTGTGAAGATCCTGCTGCTTTGGGTCTTCAGGATTGGTCCCTTCACTTGCTCCAGCAGATCACAGATGTGATGGATATTGGAGTGGGCCAACCCATAAGCCTGGTTCTGGGCCTGGATAGTTGCAGGGTTGGTCAGCCCACCAGCTCTGCCTTGTCCTCACCACCAGAGTGAGCTCTTCTGCACTGCATTGGTAGTTCACCATTTGCAAGGATGAGCAAGTGAAGGGGAAAGTTCTGCTTTCCTGTCCTCAGGGTCACATACCCCAGACCTTCAGGGTCAGCTCTACTGTGCTGCCAAGGCATGGTATGGGGCCACTCTCTCAAATGCTGCAGCAGATGAGAGGCAGGGCTAGCTCTCCTGCTCTTATGACCTCAGGGCTAGCTCTCCTTCCTGCCTCAGGCATTGATGGGCATCTTCTTCCTGCCCATGCTGCAACATAATAGGTGAGTAACAGGGATAGTTCTTTGATGCTCACAGAATTGGGGGTGACTTGCCCACAGCTCTGACAATGGGTTTAACGCTATTGTACTGCCAATTCGAAGTTCAGGCCTGCTCTCCTAACTGTTAAAGCTGGTGGCAGTCAGGAACAAAGGGGCAACTCTCCTGCCCTTCTGGCCTCAGGGCCAACTCTCCCACCTGCCTCGGGAATTGATGGGGGACAAAGCGTCTGTCTCCTCTTTAACCACACCAGCCAAACAGGACCAAAGTTACATTACCCCAACAGGACCTCACTTTTATATCTCCAGTGAACATATATCAAATTATTCTGAGTTATGAAAAACTAGGCCTTCAAGAGAACTTTTTGCAGGGAGGGGATACAATTCAATTCTGCTCCCTCCTTGTGATGAGGTATGGTCATCTTTAAAAGAAAAACAGCCCCGGTGTTCCTCCGTTATCTGACACTGTCACAGGATCAACTTCTACCTTCTTTTACCTCTTTCATTACTAGGCATTCCCATCATCACCTCCCTTGTGTGTTCCTATCATTTTCTGACCTCCATGCCAGTCTATAAAGATCGTTTTCCCCTTCATATTTATGTTGTATTGTGCACACTTGTTATGTGACAGTCGGTGGTCAACCTTAGGTGTCATTCCTCAGGTGCCACCACCTTATTTTTTTGCCACAGTCTCTTGTTGGCTTGAATCCCACCCATTAAGCTAGGTGGGATGGCAAGTGAGTCTCAAGTGCTTTCCCATCTTCTCCACCTCCCAAGAGCTGATTACAGACATTATCACCACATTTGGTTTTTTTCATGGGTTCCACTGATCAAATTCTGGCTCTCACCCATGTACAGCAAACACTTCCTCAACTGAAATATCACCTCAGTCTTCCCCTGTATACATTTTTAACACCTCTAGTAGTTACTCTTTGTTGTAGTTTCAATGGAAATGTCCCCACATAAACTTATGCCTTACTGCTGTGTGATAATTTGATTGTGTTCTGATAAATAAAGCTTTCTGGGAGTCAGAGCGTAGAGCTAGCCCCCAGCTGACCATAAGTTTGGAGGACTGTAGACAGAGAGAAGACCAGAAGTGTAAGGCAGTACAGTGAGAGGATCTTAAGTCTTTTTGGATAGAGGAACAGTAGAGGTAGGAAGCAACTGTGGCTGCTCCCCTGCTTCTCTGATCTTTCAAGCCTCCCTCCCAATATCTGGTTCTCAATTTTTCATTCATAAGATTAGTTAGATTAATGCTTTGCCTTACCCTGCCCATCACTGTGGTAAAACACCATGACCAAAGCAACTTAGGGGAGAAAGAGTTTATTTGGCTTAACATTCCACGGGGATGGAGTTCATAATAGTGGGGGATGGCATGGCAACAGGAGCAGGAAGCCAAGTGGTTTTGTTTCATCTGTGCATAGGAAACAGAGCAATGACAGGAAGTGGGGGAGCCTCTAAACCCCCAAAGCCCATCTCCAGTGACATACTCCAGCAAGGCTATATGGTCTAAGGATTCCAAAATCTTACCAAAGAGGGCCACCACAGGGGAGTCCAAATACATGCACCTGTGGAGGGGATTTCTTATTAAAACACCACAGTATGCCAAAATGTACTCCAAGAATCCACCACATTATATTTCGAAAGTAATTACTGTCTTTATAGTTAGTTGTCTTTACCATTTTTGTTTTCACAGACAGAAGCTTTGTCACATTTTATGTTCTATAATTTAGCAGAATTTCCCCCAGAAATCTGAATGAAAACATGTCCTTAACATTTCCACAATAATATTTTGAGTCTACAGATGAGCCCATGAGTTTAAGAAGCTTTCTAGTATCTTCTGCCTTTCTGTGGCCACAGCTCTGCTTTTTGTGTTAACACTGGGCCTTATAACTTAAA
This sequence comes from Cricetulus griseus, assembly GCF_003668045.3. Taxonomy (NCBI): domain Eukaryota; kingdom Metazoa; phylum Chordata; class Mammalia; order Rodentia; family Cricetidae; genus Cricetulus; species Cricetulus griseus. The sequence goes on from NW_023276807.1 coordinate 171,192,094, forward strand.
CTGAGGAAACAAAAGCTCCTAATGTGAAGAACATTCCTCCTCACTCATGTGGAGGACTGCCACTGAAAAATCTTAGGTAGCTGTTAAACACATGTCACTGCTGAAGTTGCCTCTTGCTGGCAGGGTGAGATCATCATAAAGGCCTGTGGTTGAGCAGAGCTCTGCACACTGCCCTTTGTGGAGGGAATGTTCTTGTAGCAGATTCATAAGCTGTGTGAGCGGTAGATAGCTATCCCTATTTTTTAATCTGGCTGCCTAAAATATGTGAAGTGCTGTCTACCTCAGTCAAAAAAAAAAACCCTCTTTTTGTCTGAAATAGGTGTTGTGGAATATTAGTTTAACATGTGTTACATTCATTTATGCTGTGGAATATTTGTCCAATGATGCAAAGATGTGTGCATTCTTTGATGTTGCATTAGTTTAACTCTGTAAAGATGTGTTGCTTTGCCTGTCTAAAACACCTGATTAATCAGATAAAGACTAATAGTGAGGCAGGAGAGAGAGAATAGGAGGGACTGTCATGCAGAGAGAAAAATTAAGGGAAGAAGAGAGAAGAATGAGGATCCAGAAAAAGAGAAGAAGAGGAGGATGCCAGGGTCCATCCACTCAACCAAACATGGAGTAAGAAATAAAGAGAGGTACATAGAATAGAAAAAGGTAAAAAGCCCAGAGGCATAAAGGTAGTCAGGATAATTTAAGAAAAGCTGGCTAGAAACAAGATAAGCTAAGGTCAAGCATTCATTAGTAAGAATTAGTCTCTGTGCATTTATTTGGGAGCTGGCTAGTAAAAGCAAACAAACAAACCAAAAACAACTACATCGAGTTTTTTTTTTTTTTTATCCTTTTTGGTTTTGACTGGACATTTCTGAAAATGTATCCCTGGAGCATGGTGTGTGAATGTGTGTGTGTGTGTGTGTGTGTGTGTGTGTGTGTGTGTGTTAGTATTTTACACAAGGGAAGTACCCTCTCAAAGAGAAAAGACTGGCTCCTGACTTTGCAGATCCAGGTTAAATTCTCATGTTTTTTTGTCATTTTTATAATCAAGCTCATTGTTAGTAAAAAGGTTACTTTTCTGGGCAATGAATGAAGCAGGGATGCTGAAGGATCTTCATCTTCATAGTGGGAAGGCATGTCAGTTATGTGTCTGGAAATAAAAAGGCTCAGGATTAATCTCCCTGCTTGAGATGAGCTAGTCCTGTCTCTTCTGTCACCTTGTCTCATGATGCTAATTCATCTCAAAGTGGCTTTGAAACCAGGACCCCAGAGCAGGTGGATTGAATCTACAGCTTGACTAACTGTCAAAGATATTGTCCCCAAAGGGAAAATGACTCATAAGAAATGTTTGTCACTAACAAGACTAAATAGTAAGTGTTCCTGAGTATCTTTGGTGTACCAAGATGACTTCTTTCTGGGTATTTATCTGAAATAAGTCATCAATTGTGCATTTCCACATAAAATCACAACACAACACAGTGTGAGGCTGTCCAAGTAGAATTCTTGAGAGAAACTGAGAAACTAGGAAGGAAAGACAGCCATATTCAGGCTTCAGTTTATCACAACAGTAGCAAACCTGCCAGCTGATGGATAACTATATCGTGTCAGAAAAAGAATGGTTTGAGATCTGTCTTTTCATGTTTCAATAGCAAGCCTTTCATGTTTCATGAGCTTCAGTGAACCTAAACTAGTGTGAGATACAGCTTCCCCAACTTTCTGCCCCTTCTTCAACAATTGCACACTGAGCAAAATGCACTCAAATTCTATCCAGACAGGAATATTCATCACATTTTTGTCAAGTAATTAGTTAAGTAATTATTTGCTTAATATCTGCCTTCTTTGTCCATGTGGGGTTCCTTGAATAACGGGACGGTACTGACCTGGTTCAATACAGTACCAAATGTCTGTTTGGCAGGGTACTGATAAACGACTGCTTGATAATTTCAGAATGCATTTTATAATATAAGCAGAATTTAGAAAAAATGTATATACCTCATACTACCTATCCCTTTTGTTTTTCCCAGCAGGATATTGGCCTTCCTAAGAGAAAACAGTAAAACAAATATAACCATGGAAACTATTTGCATATTTAATTAAATAAAGATCATCAGTTTTGCTTGAGAAAAATAGATTTAATTTACTGTGTACATTTTATACTTTAATGAAAATAATTCACACTTTACAAACCAGTCAGTATTTCTTGTTAATTTTACTTATTTAACTCAGATTCAGGGTCTACCATGTGCAGTAATCATGGGAAGGCTCATCTTACAAGGTTTTGTTTATTTTTTTTCTCCCTCAAAGAGCAACAGAAAACTACTAGCTATTTAGCATAAAGCTGCCAGCAACCTTATGTGGATAGGACTGCTCAGGTCCTAGAAGAAGCCCCACTCAGTCTAACTGCAGCAAACAGTGGACTGCTGTAGTTGTTTTTCTATCCCTGTGAAGAGACACCATGACCAAGGCAACTTACAAAAGGTAGCATTTAATTGAGGGTTTGCTCACAGGTTCAGAGGTGAGGCCATGGCCATCACGATGGTGAGCATGGCAGCAGCAGGCAGGCCAGCATGGTGCTGGAGCTGTAACTCAGAGCTTACTTACACCCTTATCCATATCCATAAGTGGGAGTCAGAAAGAGAGAGAGAGAGATTGGGAACCTCAAAGTCCACCAGTTCCACCCATATGTATCGATCACAGACAATGACATCATCATTTTGTGGATTCTCAAAGGCCTGCATATCTGATATAATAGTAGAAATGAATTAAGAGCAAACAAATTAAGAGTTTGTTTATATTTTATAAGTTACTTTGAAAATGTTCTCTATTAATATTGCCTTTCTAATACTAAAAGCTTATTTGTGAGCTGGGTAGCAGGCCCCCAAAGAGAAAGCGAGGTATAGTTAGGTTCTTAGGTCACCAAGAAGCTATCTTCAGTGACTAGACTCCTCCCTACAACAGAACCTGCTTCCAGTGCAAATGCCTTGGAGAAACCTTAGGGCATGGCTTGGCTTGCATCCAAACCCCTTCCAGTCTCACAGATTCCTATTCAAAATCAGAAACGCCTCAGAAACCAATTAATGCTGTGATCGAAATTACAATGTGAGCTGAGGGTGGGAATTGTGTTGCTTAGGTTCTCTGCCTCCATAATCCTCTCAACAAATTATAAACTTCCACAGAAAACATTGTTAAAAACCTTTAATATAATTGTCTAATGCTTTTAGAGTGTCACTGTTGATAATCTACCTTCACATTTGGTATCTTCCTGTGCACACGGGGTAAATACATTCTTATACCTGCCTATCTCTTTTTCTATTCTCCCTCCCTCCCTTTCTCCCTGCCTCCCTCCCCCCTTCCTTCTTCTCTTCTTGATTTTTCTTCTGTCTCCCTATAACCTATTCTCTTGATCTTCCTAGTATATTTGAGCAAATATCTTTTGATCACCTCCTCTGGATTCTGCTACCTTAATTATATATTTTAATTGGGCTGGTAATATAGGTATCAAAGTGCCTTTTACTTCAGGTCAAGATGCCATGGCACTAGAGTAGGGAGAATCAGGTCAGGGCCCTGTGGAAATAGGATTCTCTCTACTGCTCCATGGACTAATCCTGCTGTTATTTTGGTACATGGTTGTTCTCTTTTCCATTTGCCTTGGTAAATGACAAGGAGTTTAGAGACCTCAAGCTGTTTTCAATTTGAGGGAAAAGAAGAAAAATTAGCCTGCCATTTGAGCTTCCCGGGGTCTGTAAGAAGGCTCTCTGCTAAGAAGTCAGACTTCAGAAAGTACTTTAGGACTTTAGTTGAAGATTGACTGGGCAAATTCCCTTAAATGTGCTGTGGTCTGAGAGGAGCACATAGTTAGGAAGAATTTCACTTCATTTGGGGTGGGTTCCCCAAGCCCCATTGCAAAACATTTGCTAAATCGCTTAGAACCAGAGCCTGCATCCTGTTTTCTAGAGAGAAATCTCAGATGCTTCAACACTGCATCCCCTTTATTGAAACTAACCCTGCCTACCAGCACTTTGCTGCTCTCTACTTATTTCCTCTGGGGTGATTATTTTTAGATTGATTAGGTTCTCAGTTTTTGAAAGCAGGACCATGTTGAGGATTTGCTGGAGGGATGAGAGAATTTTAGAGACGTAAAATAATAAATGATACATTAGTTGAAAATCCTAACCTCCAGTAGTTAATACAGTCTAGGACAGGGTAAGGCTCTAAAGACTGAAAGCAATGTCTGCAATGAGATGTAGCAAAGGGGTAGATGAAGTGCAGGAGCCAACAGTGATCGAGGATGTATTCTGTATCACTTCATGTCTCTCCATAGTCCTGAGATGGCAGGACTGGCAATTATCTGCATTTTATAGCAGACATTGGGGCAACAATATAATGACCTTATAACTTTTTTGCCTGTATTCTAGAATACCTCCTGGGGTGCTTTGCTTTTTGATATTTGAGAAAAAGTACAACTAGGTTCTAAGTACATTCTGCTTGGAAGGATGATGGCATGGGCCAGGGGGTCTAATTGTTTGTATTTGATTTAGGTTAGGATTTGGTTTTATTAGACAGAGGCTCACTATGTAGCCTAGGCTGGTCTCTTAAATATATATCTCAATGACTTTGAATTAGGGCTCCTCCTCTCTGAACCCCTCCCCACGGCTGAGAGCTGGAATGATACACATGCACCATGATGCCTGACAGAAAGTATCTTTAGGAGGACTGGAAATAGTACATTGAAGAATGATTCTGTGACCAGGTAAGTTTAAGTGTTGCTGGAGCCTTTACAATAATTGATTCATTCATTCTGCAAATATCTATACACACAAGGCACTGTGCTGAGAGTGGGAATGGAGTCAGGGTCCTGGCTTTGTAGGGCTTACCTTCAACTAGGGAAACAGTTGAACATGTAGACAACCAGTTCAACAAAATTACATCCTTTTCCAAACTCTCCAAAGGAACTATAAGGCAGAGGTGATAGAAACTAAGGGGAGGGGTTGTATACATTCTGTCATTTTCTCTTGTGAATAGTTTGCTTTCTGTGAGTTCAGTTATTGATGGTCATCAGTGATCTGAAAATATTAAAGAGAAAACTCCAGAACTAAACAGTTTACAAGTCATGCACCATTCTGAGCCGTATGATGAGATACTTCTGTTGTGCTTGCATAGCAGGTGGGACATGAGCCATCCTTTGAGCAGTTTGTCCATGTTGTCAATGCTACCGGAAGTGATCAGTAACTGTAGGTGATCAGTGGCTGTCTCAGCTTTGGTCAAATAACCGTTATTGTGCTAAATGATGTTCCCCACATGCAATAATGGTGGTACAGACACAGAACTAAGCAGAACATAGCAAGGCCAATAACTCTGGGGTAATGTGGCTGTGGTGCACAGCATCCATGGGAGCTGAAGTGAAAGTCCATGTTTTAAAGAGACCTGAAGAGCAAAAGGGAGATGAGCTGTAAGTGATCAGAGATCTTTCTAGAGGGAAACACAATGCAGAAAAAACTCTGAGATGAAAAATGATCACGATGTATCCAGGAGATGGAGAGGAGGTCAGAGCTACTGTACAAAGGGCAAGAGAGGGCACCCTGAGTGTGGACAGTTGAGCAGTCTACAGGTTATGTGATGGCATAGGCCATCTGGCTCCTGCTCTGTTTGGAATGGGTTTCACTCACTATCATGATCCATGTGTCAGCCCAGTGCTTAGCAGGTGCTCAGCCTACATTGCTTAAATGAATTATTAATTTGGAAGAGACCAAGTATAACATTAAGAAGTCCCATAAGACAGACACTGCTGCAGCCAATTAAAAGGGACAGAGGTCGAGATTCAAGTTTGTTTTGGAAAAGAATGATGAAGTTTGGGAGGAGTTGTGTTCTAGGGGCTTTTATGCTAGAATTGTAATGAGTCATTAAGAACCTATAGGCAGAAATTACTGTCCCACCAGCAACTCCCAAATACCTGGCAGCCACTTCCCAAATTACCACACAGAGGCTTCTATTAATTAAAAATGCTTGGCCGATAGCTCAGACTTATTACTAACCAGTTCTTATACTTAAATCAACCCATAATTAGCCATGTGGCTTGGTACCTTTTCTCAGTATGACATTCTCATCTTACTTCCTTTGCATTTGGCTGGCAACTCCTGACTTTACCCTTCATCTTCCCAGAATTCTTAGTTTGGTCTCCCCCCACCATACTTCCTGTCTGGCTACTGGCCAATCAGCATTTTATTAAACCAATTCAAGTGAAAAATCTTTATAATGTACAAGAGGATTATCCCACAGCAAGAACCAGAGAGAATTTGAATATTAAGAGGTTGATAACTGTTGGCTGATTACTAAGTTTTTAATAGATTTTGAAGCCCCCTACCCCCCACCAGTAAGCCATATCAAGCCAAATCAAAAAAGTATAGCAACAGGTTTATTTGACCAAAGCAACCCCTGGACTGATTCTCCAGTCCCAGAGTTCAAGGCCAGAAAAGCCACATGCCGTACTAAAGCAGGGAGATTACATATGTCATAGGTGAGGGGTGATGACATGTCAGCCTCAAACTGGGTTTGTGCCCAAGTATGGTCCAAAGCTGAATGCTTTAGGTGGGGACTTGGGCAGCTGGCAACTTCAGGGAAGGAAGCTGAAGCAGTTGCCAAGAATTCAGAACTGGGCTCTTTGGCACCTTCCCTTTGTTCAGAGACTCTCTGAGTGGGCAGGGTTTGGAGAGAGAGAGAGAGAGAGGAATTGGGCTTTAGGATCATTCAGGGGTGAGGTGGAGGTTTTTTCCAGATGGACAGTTTTTCCATCTCAGTTTGGAGCCCCTATCTGTCTGTCCTGGATACTGAGACTCATAGACCAGAATGTTTTTTTTTTTCTTTGTTGAAGACACTAGTAGGGGCTCCAAGGGTGACTAAACAGCAGAGAGAAGGAAGCAAGACCCATCCCTTCCAGGACATTTTCATGTAGGATTTTCTTTTTATAAAAGGCACCATGCCTTTCCCTTCTTCACACCAGTAGAAGCACTTTGTCCCCAGAGCAGAGGTTTAATCCAGGTTGCCGATATCAAACACTCTCAGAGCCTACCGTATTTCCCCCTTCTGTCTGCTGCCAGCACTAGCTGGTCCTCAGCTACAGGCCGTACAACCTTAAACTTCTCACTGAACAGACTTAACATTCCCGCTGTGCTTTTCAGGACCCACACATAGCAAGCGCTTCCTCCCAAACCCCTGATCAGGCACAAACCACACCCAAATACCTGTTTCCCCAGAGATCCTTCATTAAGTGGGGAAGAAAAGTTATGGTGGCTGCTTTCTGACTTGGGCAGAAAAATAGCAGTGAATGACCTTGCAGGTGCCATTTTAAGAAGAGAAGAGGACGGTGTTAGAATGGGCTAGGATGTGATTGATGGTAAAGGAGATAGGGGTCAAGGGAAAGAAGACAGGGAAAGTATTTGTCCCTGAGGGGCAAAGGACTGCCTCTGGATAGAAAGGAGACAGATGTGGCCCATAGGCAAGTGACAGTTTATAAAGGTAAAGGGGGAAACCCTGTGTTAGGATGAACCGTTTAATTTTATTGGGCATGCCACAAGGGGCTTTTGACTCCTGGACTTTGGTAGTCAGCCTCAGGAGGATGAAGTGGCCAAATAAGGGAACAGACATTGGGGTCTTGCTTCAGGAATGTGATCTAGTGGTTTTTACAAAGGCAGAGGGAATGTGAGAAGATCAAGGCCTGCCACAGCCATGCTTGTCACATTTAAGCTGGCCAGAGTCCCTTCAGCTATTCCTTTAGTGTTACTGCTATGACAACGTACTGTTCTTTGGTTGAAGTTAGCAGTCATCAGCTTTACACCTTGCTGTGTTAACAACATTCAAATGTCTAGTATGGTTTCTCTGTCCCCATTGGGCTCAGATCAATGTTCCAGGCCCTGATGAGACTGGCAGGAATAAGAGAAAGATGGGAGACAACATCAATGTACATCACCTTTATGTCTGTGCTCAGGGACAAGAAATGAAGGATGAGGATTTGAATATAAAAGTTTAACTAGAGTGTGTGTAGGAAGCTGGTTCCTACATTATAATGGTGCCTAAAGACACCAAGATGTAAATTACTTCACAGGCGCTGGGTAATCTCCATTCCTTTGATCTCTGCCTATCCCGTGGCTCATTTTTGCCTGAGGAGCTGAAGCCATTCATAGGGTAATACGTCCCAGGCGGCTGGTCAGCCTTTATATAGGGATGGTTTTCTTGGTTTAGTGTCTCTGCTCAGTCTCTGCTCAGTCTCCACTCTGGTAAGATGCATTAAAGCTTGTCTGCAGAAGGATCCGAGTGTCCTGCGTATGATTTCTTGCTGGCGAGGAATACAGAGCACGCGCGGGACATATGGTGCCGAAACCCGGGAAGCTTAACATCTCCAGCACCGCGGAGACCCCTTGGCTACAAGGCGGATTCAGAACTGCAGGATGGTAAATTCGGAGAGGTATGATTTTTCTGGACTTTGGCTTGGGACAATCTTAAAGAAGTCCAGAATTACATATCAGAAACCGAATGTAATGAGAGAAATTCGGAGAGGTATGATTTTTCTGGACTTTGGCTTGGGAATGTTGCTATTGTGGGAGGTTAATATAGAGGCTTCTATGCTTTTACTAGGAGCTATTTTGACTTTTCTCACTGTTACAGCAATCTTAAAGAAGTCCAGAATTACATATCAGAAACCGAATGTAGTGAGAGATGGGGCGCGCCTAACAATAAAATATAAGAAAAAAGGACCTCCCGGAATGTCTACTGACAAGGGAGTGTGTACAGCAACAAATAAGAAAAAAGGACCTCCTGGAATGTCTACTGACAAGGGAGTGTATAAAGCTTTAAATCTTGATAGCTCTGATGACTCTAAAAGCTCAAGAGATAAAGTTTTAAAAGGAACAGCTCAGCTGGATGAGGGAGAGACAGAGAAGGAGGGAGAAAGAATGGGGAATGGCCGGTCACACCCCGGTAAATTTAGGAGAGATGAGGACTCGGAACCTAGCCTCTGCCCTGCAACGAAACTGGAAGCCTTGGAGCTGAGCAGCTCAGACTCTAAGATTTTAGACTCTAACAAGGAAGCAGAGCTAGAGGAGGAGCTGCCAAAAGTAAAAACAAATATGAGGCCATCGCCTGTTAATTCAGCGGGTGTACTTCTATCAGCACACCCACTATTTGGAACCGACTCCTTCTTACCATCAGAGGAGCGGAGAAAATTACAGATGGCTTTCCCAGTCTTTGATAGGGGAAAAGGCCATGCCTGCTATTCAACACTTCTTAAAGGCCTGGAATGCCTGGGGCTTTAAAGCCTCATTAACATTAACGCTGGGGGCCATACCGAGGCCAAGCGTCTCACCTCAAAACCTAAAAAACCAAAAGGAAATGGTAAAATAAAAAGATATCTTAACTGATCTTTGGAAAGGCCCGGATCCTATTCTCATAAGATCCAGGGGAGCGATATTGTGTTTTCTCACAGGATGAAGAAAATCCTCTGTGGATCCCAGAAAGACTCACCCGAAGAGTCCCTCCAGACCTTCAAAAGTCGAAACTCCACCCTCTCCCCCGGGAATTGAGAGCCGCTATTGTTATCCAGATTAACTCCTGCCCTTGGCGGAGAGATTGTCACTGCTTAAGGGGTGGAGATGATTGTTTGATGCAGCCGTTTACAGATTGCTGTTATTTTTGGCTGGTCTGTGAGAAAAGGGGTGGGGGAAATTGTTTGATGCAGCCGCTTGCGGATTGCTGTTACTTTTGACTGGCATGTAAGCTCCAGGGCTCAAACCAAGAGATCACCCAAGCGCTTATATTTTGGCTAAGCAATAGGCTGCCGGCCAGACAGCTCTTGCACACCCGGAGCCTAGGCTCACTGCACAGGGTAGAGTGTCTGGTCTGAGCAGCCCAAAGAGGGATGCTGAGCATAGACATCGCACAGAGTTGCCTATTATGCAGGCTTCTCTGGGAGGTACATTGACCTGCATAAGGGTTACCTGCCCTGAGAATTCCCTTTCCCAGAAAAACGGCAGAGGACAGGTCAAGAGCGCTTCGGGTCAAGCTAACAGCCTGAGGGCGACTCTTGTACACAGTCTTAATGTTTGATTTTGGGAAGGTTCAGCCTCTACCTCTATCCCTCAACATTTGGGTGACCTATTTGCTTATAAAAATATATAAAGCCTTTTCATTAATTAATAAAAAAAGGGGGATATGTAGGAAGCCGGTTCCTACATTATAATGGTGCCTAAAGACACCAAGATGTAAATTACTTCACAGGCGCTGGGTAATCTCCATTCCTTTGATCTCTGCCTATCCTGTGGCTCATTTTTGCCTGAGGAGCTGAAGCCATTCATAGGGTAATACGTCCCAGGCGGCTGGTCAGCCTTTATATAGGGATGGTTTTCTTGGTTTAGTGTCTCTGCTCAGTCTCTGCTCAGTCTCCACTCTGGTAAGATGCATTAAAGCTTGTCTGCAGAAGGATCCGAGTGTCCTGCGTATGATTTCTTGCTGGCGAGGAATACAGAGCACGCGCGGGACAAGTGTGCATGTGGGGGAGGGGCCTGAATGGAGTGGAGGGAGGCAAAACTGCAGTTGGGAGGTATTGAAAACAAAAAACAAATTAAAAAGTTCAACTGAACATGGAGCTTTCAAAGATGGGTGTCGGTTAGGTTGTCAACTTGACACAGCTCTGGTCATCTGGGAAGAGGGAACCACTGTGATGATATATTATTTATGATTTATTAAGGTCTGCCTGAGGATTCAGGAAAGCAAAGTCGACCTCAAGCTATAGAAATCAGGCAGTGGTGACACACACATTTAATCCCAGCAGCCACAAGCTAGGAGGTGGTAATACACACCTTTAATCCTCTGACTCAGATTTAAGAGGTAAACGGATTTCTGTGTGTTCAAGGCCACCCAGATCTACATAAGAGTAAACCAGTCCGAAAGAAAAACAGCTCACACAAAGATGATCTCAGCACCTGGGATAACATGCCTTTAATGCCAGCACTGGAGGGGTATAAAAGATAGGAGCAGGGTCTTCAGTGGTCAGTATTAGACATTCGTTTCTCCAGCCACATTGAGGATAGATAGGAAGACATTGAAGTCTCAGGATTGTCCAGCCACACTTAGGACAGGCAACAGTCTAAGGCTTGGTGAGAGCTCATGGAGACAGGATCAACCCTTTCAATCTGAGGTAGAGTAAGAGCCAGTGACCAGCTGCTTTGTTTTTCTGATCTTCAACTTGAAGCTTGAACCCCAACATCTGTCTCTGTTTCTTTTATTTTTTCATGTTACAAATCACAGATGAGAAAATACCTCAAGTGCCTTCATTAGATGGCCTGTAGACAAGTCTGTGAGATATTTTCTTGATTAATGAATGATATGGGAAGGCCCAGCCTATTGTGGGCGGGGCCACTCCTGAGGCAGATGTATAAGAAAGCAAACTGAAGAAGTCAAGAAGATAAAACCCCTTAACAGCACTTCTTCAAGGCCTTTGCTTCAAATCTTGTCTCTGGGCTCCTGCCTTGCACAGTACACTATAAGCTGTAAGATGAAATAAAACATTTTCATCTCCAAGTTGCATACTAGGACACAAGTACTTAGTAAATAAGTATAGTATCCTTAAAAGAGGGTTAAACTTAGACTGCAAATTGGATATTCAAGAATGTAGATGGTGTCTAAAGACAGAAGGTCATATGATCTTCCACCAGGGAGAGACTGTAGGAAGATGTATAAGGATTTAATTCAGAGAAGAAAACAAGGCTTTAGGGTTGAGTAGCTATGCCATGTACTTATATTCAGTACTGGTGAAAATTATGCCGGAGAAGAATCTAGTACATCTAGGAAACACCAGCCTGATCCTTAAGGTTCTTGGAGCAAAACTGTGCAACAGGCTATGGATGTAGCTCAGTGGTGCAGCCCTTGTCCAGTGTGCACATGGCCTTGACTTCCGTCATCAGCACCAGGATCAGAGAATGAACAACACAAGACATTAGCTCAGAAAACAAGAAAGAGGCTGGTAACATACCCAGCAAAGAACAGGGAGCCCTGTTTGTTACCTTCTGCATTGTACTCTCTATGACCTTAATCAAAGCAGAACAGCAGGGACACAAGCGTATCTGGCAGGGTGATATGCATCATGTTTGTGACTGCCGTAGGTCCTTACATAATGAGAAGTGAGCAGAGTTCTGTGTCTAAACCCCTGAGCTCTTCAATCAGGTTTTTATCCTGGCATTAACATTGTGTAGGTTTCTAATGTTAGAGAAGGTTAGCTTTTGGGGGGCCTTGGTCTCTTTGTTTGTAAATAGAGATATAAGGCTAACTGGATCACCAAGGGATTTAAGACTAATTAATCAAATATCTTTCAAAGGGTTAGCGTAGGGCTACCACACTGGTAATGGTCAGTGAAGAGTTGCTGTGGCTATACAACAACAGCATAATGAAGATGATATTTTAAGCATATCAAATACACTTGCACTAGAGAGACTACATTCAGGGATTTCTTGCATAGCAAGGAGAATAGTGTGCCTTTTTAATATGAACTCCATGTTTAAGGACAGGTCAGGTGTCAGCACCCTGCCATTCCCGAGAAGACTTAAAGCAATGTCTAATTCTTCTGAGAATAGCAATGAGCATGGCCTTGGATAAAAGAGATCAACTCCTGATACAGTGCTGTGCAAACTCCTACCTAGATGATTCACAAACTCAGACATGAAGCTGGTGAATGGCAGAGCCTAAGAGCAGACTAACAGCACCAGTATTTAGGAACATTTACCCAGAAGAAATGATGAATTGGGGTTGTACCTTACATTTGGTTATAATAGGATTTCCATTTTTTAAGGGTATTTTCCATCTTTTAAAAGATTCCTCTGCCCTTGATATATTGGATAAACTGGGGAGTAAACCTGTACCTTAAAGGAGACCAGTGATATTCTTTTTTGTGTTGAGCTGAAGCTTTGTAAACAAAAGGAAAACTGTGTTGTGTTTGTATAGTCTTCCAGGGCAGAGAGAGCTAGCCTTGGGAACCAACCAAGTTAAACCACCAATATCTTGGCTGTTTAGCAAATAGTTAGTGCTTGTGTGTGCATGTGTGCTTGCATGTGGTGTGTGTGTGTGTGTGTGTGTGTGGTATGTGCCTGCTCGTGTGTGTGCACAGGTACACATGGAGACCAGCAGTTGATACTGGGTGTCTTCTATTGTTCTCCAGCTTATTTGTGCATGTAGCACATATTTGTTTGTGCACATGTGTGGAGGATGAGTGCACTCAAGTGAATGAGTATGGACGCTAATGTTGAGATATCTTCCCTTGTGACTCTCCACCATTTATTTATTTGTTTGTTTGTTTGTTGGTTGGTTTGTTTTGAGTTCACTGACTCTGAAGCTCATGGTTCTTCACCAGACCAGATGGCAAGCCCCTGTCCAGTCTCCCTAGTGCTGAGGCTCCAGATGCCCACAGCATCACCCACAGGAACACTGGCTTTGATATGAGTGCTGAGCGTCCAAGTTCAGGTCCATGGCTGTGTCCCCTGAGCCTTCTCTCCAACTCTTGCACTTTATTGTTTTGAAACAGTCTCTCACCGAATCCAGAGCTCATCAATTGAGCTCCTGACTAGCTCAATTGACCTGCATGCTTCAGGGATCTGCTTCTCTCTACCTCCCCAGTGCTGAGATGACAGAGGTGGTGCTGACCTTGGCTGTGTTTTCTATGGAAGCTGGGAATCTGAACACAGATCCTCATACTTCTTTCATCAGAAGTGTTAGAGCAAGCCTAGCTTCCCTGGTCCACATATGTAGACACTTACACACACACACACACACACACACACACACACACACACACACACACGTCTTGCTAACTCAGTATCTACTGTAATCAGGCATTCTTCCAGCCTGTTGTTGCATCCAGGGGCTCAGCTGTTGTGTTTCCATCACCTCCTCGCAGAAAAGGAAGAGAGAAATTCAGTAATTACACAGAGGTTCTCCTGTCTGAATCTGAAAAGCTGCTGGTGGTAGGGAACTGTATCCTCCTATGCACAAGTAAAGACAAAAACTTACAGATGTGATGAGCTCTAATGACATTTGCCACAGTCACTGAGGTCATTCTGGTATGTTTCAAATATAGAAACTCTGCTTATTAACTGACATACTTCATATCGGTGGCACAGCTGCTCTGTGTAGTGATCTGATGATGACATCATGATGTCATTTGATGCCTCATGGACTTGTTCCTGACCCAAGTTTCTCATGAACATTCCAGAGGGGCATAAGGTGCCTTGAGCCTGCAGCATCTCATGTTTGGTGGTGGCACAAACCAGCTACATTAGAGATTCTGGCCACCATGTCTCCTGTATGTTTCCCAGTCCTTATTTTCAATCTTCCTAGACATTTGGCAGCCAGCTAATATCCTTCTCAAGATTTAAATCACAATTTAGACTGCTAACTGACACAGGCATCCTGTAGCATGAATGGAGACAGGGGCTGTCCAGTTAGAAGCAAGCCTCTTTCTTTCACATCCCCAGACAATTTCCTTTCTCTCACTGGTTTTCAGTTTTTGTTTATCTCACAATGCTTGTCTCTGAAGACTTCCCATATACTTGCTTTCAAAAGTAAATATATGACTATGCCATGACATCAATTACCAATAAAAGACTTCATGAGTAGATTATTTTTAGTGAAGCCAGGTATCTCACTGTGCTCTAGAATATGTTGAAATACTTCATTCTTTTATTTGGGGTAGTTTGTCAGCATAGTGTCTTTCCATAGAGCCATTCTAGAGTCTCCTTTTATTTTACCTTTTATCTCTTTCTTATTTTCTGAAAGGTATTCCTTGGTATTTGTTGAGTTAGTCCATGGAAAAACACACTGTTGGGCTACCTTTCCTACCCCAAATTCAGCAGTTAGACTTTTTTGGGTGTTTTAAATTTTGCTCTCACATATTAAATAAAAAATATTTATTTCTGCTTTTCAAAGGACAAAATCTAAGTGACTCCGTGTGTGAGTGTGTATATGGACACATCTGTGCAAGACATACACACACATGCTCACACACTCACACACAGCCCATGGTAAGTCAGGGGCCCAGATGGAATTGACTTGTTAATGAGTTTGGCTATTGTTTCCACTGTCTAAGATACTATAATGGAAAAACAAACAAACAAACAAACAAAAACTTCCATAGGTTAGATGGTTTTCTTAGTAGGGAAAACCTACTATTAAGTTAGGGGTTATTCTGTGAGGAAAATTATCAGGGCAACCAGAAGGTATAACTTTGGGGTTTTGTAACCTGGCCCCAATTCAGTTCTTCCTGTTTCCTGTGTGTGGATGGATCCACCTGACTACCAGGCCAGCCTTACCCTCCTGCTGACATTCTTTCATTCCCATGACAGACTGGATCTCCTCTGGAACTACAAACCCAGAGACACCTTTTCTTCCTTTGTGTTTCCATTGCTCTGATAAACACCGTGACCAAACGTGTAGGGAAGAAAGTGTTTATTTTAGCTTACAACTCTCAGGTCACAATCACTCACCAAGGGAAGTCAGGGCAAGAACAGGAGCCTGGAGGAGGAACTGGATCAGATGCTGTGGAGGAAGGTATTACTTGCTCCTTATGGCTTTCTTAGCTTGTGTTCTTACAGATCAGGATCACCTGCCCAGTGGTGGCACTGCCTACAGTGAGGTGGGCCTTCCCACATCATCATGAAAATGCTCTAGAGACTTGCCTACCAATCAAATGGAGGCATTTTCCCAATTGACCTTCCTCTTCCCAGGTAACTCTAGCTGGTATTGTTGACAAAAAGGCAGCCAGCACATTTCCCTAACTTTTCTTTTGTCAGGGTATTATATCACAGCAGCAGGTAAGAAACCAATACAATACCCAAATGTCCCCGTCATTGAAATCAGTGTGAATTCGGTAGGAGATGGAATGGGCTTCCAAAACTATATGAACTGGGCTTTCTTATCTAACCTCACCCTTCAACTTTTACTTTTTCTTCTTTGTTATTTTACATATGCCATGAATGTCCTCTGCCACACTGTGGCTTGAGTTCCATGAGACTAGAAATCTCCTCTAAATTTCTTCATTTCTGCACATCCTGTTCAACCAAAGTGCTCTGTCTGACCTTGCCTATGGCAGGGATAACTATATTATTACTTAGTAAATGTGTACTGGTTCCTTCAGTAACTAAAACACAGTCCTTGACTTCAAAGAGTTTTAACTTGTGAGAGAAGCTGGCAATGGATATTTCAGAAGTAAATGAATGTGCCTGTATTACAGAATTGTGAAGATGTGACAGCTTTGATCAGGAGAGAAAAATTAGGGTGGGAAAAATTCAATGCATCATAGCTGAATCAAGTACCATTTCTTAGAAAGTGGAAGGAAGGAAGGACTTGGTTTTTAAAGTGATATGTGGAACTTAGTAAAATGTTCCTAACATGCCTGGTCAGTACACTGCTTTATTGAAAGCAGCATTCCTTTAGGTAAATTCCACTTTGTATAACTTAATATGCCCTATGCAAGTTTATTAATAAATCTATTATAGCATCAAATGATTACTTCAAGTTTCTCCTGCATCAGTATTGCATTTTATGTTAGCATTGATGATTGTAAGATCAAAATATCAGGGCTGGAGCAATTTTGCAATAGTTAAGAGGGCTTGTCGCTTTCTCAGAAGGTGTGAGTTCAGTCCCTGGCACACAACTGTCTGCAGTTCCAGCTCATGGCATCTGATGCCCTCTTCTGGCCTCTGAGGCATTTCCCATGTCAGTCATTCAGAGACACATGCACACTCATATAAATAAAAAATTAAAAATATTAATCAAACTAAAACTATCTGAAATTTGAAAAGGATTGAAGATGCTAAATGTTCTGCAGTATCAAATATTCAACCCAGAGTTAATTCTTTCCATAAAAACAAATAAATATATAGATCCCTTTTGTATGTAACTTTGCTTTTATCTTTACTGAGTGGAAAAACTTTATGTATTCCAAAAAATTATTTCCAGATAAATTTCTGTGTGATTTATTATCAGTAAACATTTACTTTGTATACCTATCTCCTGTTCCTCTGACCTGGAGCCATGAAAAATTTTTAATGACAAGGAGTCATGGGTAGATAAAACTTTTAAAATTTTTATCTACAGCACTTGTGATGTGTCAAAGAGGGGAATATAGAATATAAAATCCTAGAAGCTGAGAGGTGGCCCATTACATATACATCTTTTAGGAACTTGAAACTGAAGCCAGTCCGTGGTCACTTTATCAACTAGAGTTGCATTTTTTTTTAACACATTAGTCCAAAGCCTTGAACCTTGAAGCAGACAGTCAGAGATGATGTCCGAGCCCAAGCTGTCTGCATCTCAGGTTGGTCCTTTTTGTCTTTCTGTTTCTCTCTATATAGCATTCAGGCTTTGCCCTAACCCTGATTGTGGCCCTACTTACAGGCCTAGCATTCCAGTTCAAACCAGGAAGAAGAAAGGTGAAGGATGAGCCTGGTGAGCAAAGGCAGCCTTCCCAGGGATTCCCATCAGTATCTTTCATTTTAGCTAGAAACGAGTCCCGTGGCTTCTCTTAACTCCAAAAGAATCGGGAGGGTTGAGAGTTTGTAACTGAGCTCCTGCTGTTACATATAATGGAATTCTGTTCATAAGGCAAAAGGGGTGCGCATCGGGAGGAGGAGGGTGTTACATAGTAATAGCCAGCCAGCAGCGACTGTCACAGGCAGGCTGAGGCCCTTTCAGCAGGCCTGGTGACTCACAGAATGGGGTGTGGATTTTACTTTAAGTGCAGAAAGCAGCTGTTGGGGGGATTTTAGGAGAAGAGTGAAGGATTTGCTTATTCCGGCGGTTGGGTGCAGTGGGTTGTGGGAGGGAGGAGCAGGAGGGGAGGCAGCTAGGATGCTCTTGTAGGTCAAGTGTAAAGATGGGTGTGGGTGGAAGGCAGGATACACCACGGCTGGGTTTACAGTCTCTTTCTTTCTGTTTAAGATGTACCTGCCCATGAATACAGGGAGGACAGTGACATCTAAATGTGCTATCACTTGGCTGGGACCCTAAGCATCGCGGCAGATATAGAATGACCATCTCCATTTTAACATGAAAACTCTGAAGAGGCAAACCATTAAGCTTTCTCTTGAGTGGGACAGCGAAGTGATTATTTCTGAATCCAGTTGTGGCCTCACACTTGTCCTACTTTGCTGGTCACATGTAAAGATTGGGTCAAACCCAATCTTTCTCCTTAGTTTCCTTCTGTTTTCTCTCCAGTTCACAGCACTCTCAAGATTTCCTCTCCCAACAGTGTTTCATGAGTTAGACTGGCTGGAAATATTTATAGGGGAAAAAAAGGAAACGATTTCTTAACTGATCTTTTTTTTTTTTTTTCTCGTGTATGTAAACAAAAAGTAGACTTTGCCCTCTGGCGCCACCTAGTGGCTACTCCAGAAATTTTGTAAGACGGCGTCAGCCTTCAGTGTTACTTCCTAGCCCCAAGACTTGCTGTCATCTTGAAGTCAAACTGTTCATCAGATGCTGCAAACTCCAGAATGCTTCATGTAGACTTAGGGACAGCAAGCATCGGGAGTGATTTTCCCACTAGCCTTTCAGCCGTTTATCACCATTTTAGCTGGGGACTCTAGATTCCATGACTTATTTAAGGTCCCACAGCTGCAAACAGGGGAACTGAGTCAGTCATTATGCGGGAGATGGACAATGTCAAGGACGCATCTCTAATAGTGATCATAATTATAACTTTTAAATAATAGCCACATTCAAATGAGTTTTGTTTGACTATTAGTGTCCCCTCTTCTAGGTTTAATGGCTGTAAAAGCTAGTAATAAATAGCTAGTAAAACCAAATCATGCCCACGGCCACCCTATCTCACATATATTGTGTCCTCACACTCCTTTGTCTCTGTTCTTGTTTAGATGCATTTCTTTACTACAGGTGGCAGCTATGGAGCCATAGCAGCTGTGTGACTCAAGCTGTCATTCTTAGGCATTCTGAATCCACTTCATCAAGTCACCTGTAGGTAGAGAATGTTCCAGCTACTGGCAGAAGATACAGTGATGAGACATCCTCACAATACTAATTCAAATAGCGACAAACTCTTATTGCATCATAATTTATCTTTACCTGGGGCTTTTATCCATAATAAATGGAACACAGTGTACCTTTATGCACAATCTCTCTCATGCCTTTATCTCTTTAGGGCTCTCTGAACATTAGTAGAAATAGGTGGCAGTTTAGAACCAAAAATTTTTGACTAAGAATCCTGACATTGCCACTTACAAATTTGTATCTACGAGGTCAAGTTACTACGGCTTAGTTTTCAGTGGCATTGAAAGACTAGAGATGGGTGAAGTATTGAAAACAGCTTGCCGTTAGTCATACAGCTTATGTGTTGAGTGAACAGTCAGGGTTATCACTGTTGTTGCCACAAAAGCATTTTTCTTTGTCTTTTTCTTTCTAGAGAATGTAATCCAGGCCTTGAGGATACCAATCAAGTGCTCTACCCTAACCACATCCTTAGCCCATACAAATCCACTTTTAAACAAAGCAGCTGTGCATGTGAGGCTGTTAGAAAGAGAATGTTATGTAGCAGGGGAACTAATTAGTGTCTACTCATGATCCAGAAGGTAGCTTCCTGGGACATGCAGAGGTGAAGCTCCTCAAGAAGGCAGAAATCTAACTTGTGCCAATAGGAAACATCTGCACAGGTATGCATGGAGTGTCAATATTAAAAATGCTAACTGTACACTATCCCTGTCTGTGGGGCCAGACTTTTCTATCTGAGGGGATTATAGGAAAATAAGCATTCACACACTCTACTGATGGCTTCCTTCTTTGTTCCTGTTCTCTCTTGTTCTTTTTATGTTCTTTCTACTGTATACGTTTTTTCTACAGCTTATATACTCCAACAAAGCTTTTCAGGCAATATAGGAATTACAATATGGTTACATTTTGCTTTTCAAGTACATGATCACAATGAATACAAAACAAACAGTAAAAAAGGATGTTTTCCATACTCCTTACATGATAAACATTTTATGTACTACAGGTGACAAAAATTATTACAAGATCCCACAAGCATTCATACCCAAGAAACTTATTATAGATTGTGTGGGCAAGCAAGGCATTCTTGTCAGGTCTTTTACTGACAGGCTGCATTTTTCAGTTACAAAGAAAGGGCCAATTACTTTATTATTTATTTTGAAAGGTAATCTTACAAGTCAAAAGCTAACCCACTTCTGAACAAGGAAATCATATTGCAGAAACCGGGCCCTCTGTCATCAGCTGCTTCCTCTGTTTGACAAAACCAGTGTATGACAGATACACACGAATCCCAGCTCTAATGTTTTACACATGTCATCAGTGCTTTTCCATCTTTCAATTATAATATTTTCACTCAGAGCTACTGTTTAGATCAGACTTATTTTTCAACAGATTTATTCTTGCTCTTAGAAACTCCACCAAAAAATTACTGATTTTACACACTTGGTTTTTCCCTTTATTGTTGATGAGACTAATATTCAACTCCCCCAAAAAATCACGAATCACTTATAAGAATGCATTCACTGAACCCTGTGGGGGAGGGGGGTTGATGGAGACATCCCATTTAGGATGACATGTTCCAAGATCTCTCTTATCTCTTCTTCTCTCTCTCTCTCTCTCTCTCTCTCTCTCTCTCTCTCTCTCTCTCTTTCTTTCTCCCTGCACATTTTCCAGCTGTGGGACTTTGTATTTGTTCTCATCTACTGCAGGAAGAAGCATCTCTGATGATGGCTGAGCAAAAACTACTCTATGAGTACAGCAGAATGCCATTAGGAGTCATTTTATGGTTATTTTCCCATAACAGAACAGTAGTATTTGCTTTTCTTCTAGGTCTGTGGCCTATCAGGTCTCTGGTTCTTGACCACTTGAGCAGTGTCAGGGATAAGTTCCTTCTCTCGGGGTGGGCCCCAAATCTAGTCAGATATTGGTTGGTAACTCCCACAATTTTTGTGCATATATATATTATGGCTTCTGGTTTTGTGTTTTTAGGGAATTCCTGTGTGTACAAACATGTGTGTCTCTGTGTCTACATGTAGATCTCATGCTTTTTTATTTGGATCTTTTTCTTTGTTTGTTTTGTCCTGTTTCAGTTTGTTTTATCTTATTATTTTTCTTTATATGTCTATTTGTTTTATAAGGAGAGACAGAAAGAGTGCAGATTCCAATGAGAGGGAAGTAGGGGGAACAGAATATATTTTATGGAAAAAATCTATTTTCAATAAAAGAAAGAAAAATAAAACAGAATGTATTCATATATCATACAGAATCATCTCAGGTACTACTACTGACAACCATATACAATTCAGCCCTCAACCTGGCCTTGTATCTAGGGTAGGCATGTCAGTCTTCTCTCTTTCCATCATCTTCACTCCCCCTTTACATTTTCATGGATGTTCAGGACAATCTTGTAAGGAAGGAATTTTAAACCATTGGGAAGTAAGGTGGATGGACTTTGATTCACTGTAGTAAAGAGAGCATGGAAGTTAGATTCAGTTTGACATTTACTCCCGCATTAGCCCTCCCTCAATTTGCAGAGTCTCTGTAACTAAGATGTGGCCACTCATCAGCCTACATCCACCTCTCATAGAGCACTAGAACATTAAAAAGGAAATAGACAAGCACTATAAGATTGCTCAAGACCAGCACACAAGCACTCACTAGAAACAAGTCTCTGTGAATTAATTGAGATTGAGCATAGTACTGAAGAGGCTGAGCTTGAGCTTGGGCTGTTCTTGAGAAACTGTGATGGTTTGAGTGAAAATGGTCCCCATAGTCTCATAGGGAACGGCATTTTTGAAAGCATTAGGACATGTTGCCTCGTTGGAGGAAGTGTGTCACTGGGGGTGGGCTTTGGGGTTTCAAATGCTCAAGCCATGCCCAGTGTCTCTCTGTCTTCCTGCTGTCTGCCAATCCAGTTGCAGAACTCTCAACTACCTCGTCAGTACCACATATGCCTGCATGTCACCATGATTCCTGACATAATAATGGACTAAACTTCTGAACTGTAAGCCAACCCCAGTTAAATGTTTTCCCATATAAAAAGTTTCAGTAGTCATGGTGTCTCTTCACAGCAATAGAAGCCCTAATTAAGACAGAACATTCTATACTTCATTTTATGTTAGCTTGCTCTCCCAAGTCTCACTTCCAGTCTCTGTAAAATGGGCACAGTAATAACAACTATTCCACAGTTGTTCTATGAAAGAAATGAGACATTGTAAACAAGCTTCCCAGTACCTAATGCCAGGAATTCGACAAATCCAGTTGTGATTGTGACAGCAAGACTAGTCTGTGTCTTGAAGATCTCCAGTCTTACAACCCATTCGATATGAGGAGGATACTTAACAGTTAGCATTTCAGAAGCCATGAGGGTGGAGGAGAGGCACTAACTCAGAGATTCCCCTGCTGAAAAGGAGGAAATGCCACATTACAGCTCATCAACTCCCTCTTGCACTACCTTCAGGTAGTTACTTCCATCCAGGTAAAGAAGCAAGAGCATGGCTCTCCTCACAGAGATAGCAGTGCTGGACCTGCCTAAGGACTCTAGTGAAAGTGGTCAGCATCCTTCTAAGAAAAGCACCCCCCCCCCATGCACTACAGCTGCTCTTGTGAACAGAACCTGCCCAAAGCATTCTTCAGGTGCCTTTAGAGAAACAGAAGGCAGGGGGAGGAAGAATTGTTTCTACCCCTTGTGCAGATTTCCTTTCCAAAACCAAGACCACTTTAAATCCAGACTGGCGCTTCCCAGGACTGCATTTGTCTTCTCCCTCTCCCTTAATGAGAGGACCAAATGTGCTTGCCCTGCTGTCTTCCCAAATCTGGTTTGTTTTGCCTTTCCTCAGTACGGTGGTTGACCTTGACTATCAGTTTGACAGATCACTGGTCAGAAGTTCTGTTGGGCAAGTGTTTCCAAACACAGTTTCCATGGAGTGGCAGATTGAGTGAGAACGAACAGTACTTCCCAACAGACTAGGGGCTTGGATGGAACTAGAGTGAAAGGAAGAAGGGCCTGCATGGACAGCTGCTCTGCTCTTCCTGAGCGGAAAGTGCTGCTGCCAGGACACGCAGGCACCAGAGCCCACATTCTTCAGCCTTTAAATATGGGCTTGTTCTAGCAAGTATTTAATTAAACTGAAAAATCAAGAGGAGAAAGGACCACCAATGATTATTTTTTATTACCTTGACATCTTCATGTCTTATAACATCCACATTGTAAAAGTTTTAAAGCATCTGAAACTTTTTCAAAAAGCATAGAAAATGAGTAGTGTACATAATTCAAAATTTTAATATGATACCCTCTAGTGGTGACTAGAACCAGCACCCCAATTTTATTTTATTTTTCTTTGAGAGTTTTACATATGCATATTATAATGTGGTTTGATCAACTCCACACTCCAATTCCTTTTATCCTATAGTTATTCCCCCCCAACTCCATGTGTTCTTCTATAAACTCACTTGAGTCCACTCAGTGCCATCAGTATTCCTGTGGGTGTAGGTCTATCTCCTGCAGCATGGGTGGCTCTCAGGGACCCTTCCTAAAGAAAACCCCCTCTCTAAGCAGCTGCCAATTACCAATGACTCTCCACCTATTGGTGGGCTTCATGACTGCCTCCCCATCCTGGAATTAGGCGTGGCTTAATCTTTTGTAGGTCTTATGCATGCAGTTTCAATTGCTAGGAGTTCATGTGTGGGAGTGTCCTGATGTGCCTTCAAAACAGTTTTTCTGTAGTCATCCACCATCTTTGGCTGTTAAAATCTTCCCATTCCTTCTTCCAGAATTACCCCTAAGCACTGGGAAGAAGGTGTTCGATGTGGATATCTGACCTAGGGCTGAACACTCCACAGTCTCTTATTCTGTGCATGCTGACCACTTGTGGGTCTCTGTTAATCACTAAATGCTGCAAAAAGAATCTTCTTTGATGAGGGTTGAGCCATTGTTTTAATCCTATTCAGGGATAAGCTGAGTTTATGTTTCCATCATTCTCAGTGCCTTCCTAGAGTGGTCTACAGAGCTCCTGGTCCACTCAGTGCATTTCCTAGAGTGGTCCACAGAACTTCTGGTCCACATAGCTTGGAGATCAAGCTAGAAGCAAAGGATCAGATTTTAATGCAGCTGTTTAATGAATTAGCTCTCCCCAGTTTAGGCCATGAATGAGTTGCCTCTCACAAATTGGCCATGTAGGAATTTTTTTGATTATTTTTTGTTCCCAGGTAACAATTGATTTTATAGTGTTTTAATGATCATTGCCTTTTCATTTTTGACAGATCATTCCAGAATTTTGATTGTCTTGGTATGTGTTGGCATCACATGATTTTCTTTTCCCACTCTTGTGACACTCTTGGTTCCTAATATGATGAAAGGCTTTCACTTGTATGTGGACATTTTGTACCCTGTGTTAGGAGACTAAGCATCCTATTCAATTCTTCCATGTTAGCAAGCAGTTATCAGTCCAGACACACTTCTCCACCTCTGTTGTCTGTGACCTCAGAGTTTCTGAGTCTTTGTGTTGTTATTTTGGTCTGCTTGGGTTACGGGGTGCTCCATAAACTCTCATTGGCCCTGTTGTGCCTTTTGAGGACATAGAAAGGTTTTCTTCAGGGATGAACTCAGAAAATCATTGGGAAAGCCATATAATTTCATCTCAGAATAAAAGGAGAGGATGGTTCCTAGCTGGTGAGGTTGTGATCGGACTTCCTCACAGATGCCTTGTGTGAATGTTGCCAGGGAAAATCCTTTGTGATCTGGGTTAAGGATGAACTAAACTGAGCTGTCTTTTTTAACAAAGTCAAAGACTGGGAAACTACATGTCTAGGACACCTCCAGGCTGAAGTCTGGAACCATCTTACTTTCTACCATCCAGCAACATCATCCCCTGGTTGTTTCGTGACGATTTCTGGAGTGTGTAAAGTTCAGCATCATGGGGAAGAGAGGGATGTGCTTACCTACCATTTTCTCCTGATTAGAAGTTATTCCTAATGAAAAACACTCACTTGAAGCCAGCAATTCTATTTTTGAAGTAATTCGGTCATTAACAGCCATAGAAAAGCCCCTATGTGTCTGGGTCTTATTTCTCTCCATTAGCTTCATGGCCCACACCCATGGCCCTCTTTGTCCTCTCCACATTGCTCTACCTGCTCAGGTAGAATTTCAAAGTGTTTGAGTATGAAAAAAATTCATGGTGGAAAACTCATAGACATAACAGGACAATGTTTGTGTTAAGCTAAACAAAATTAGAGCTGTAAGATAGGAAGGTTTTAAAACTTCAGGGTCATCTCAATGCTATTAAACTAAATGGAGTATGATATAAAAACAGATGTGAGATTTATCTACTTAATTTTAAGATAGAACATAACATCTCAGCATTCTTTGGAGTCACTTCCACTTAATATGGATCAAAGTGAAATGAAATTGAGCCCTGAAGGCAGGTTCAGATGGCTGGGGAGGTGATTTTTCTAGCAGTAGCTTTCGAAATGAAGAAGCAGTGAGAATTCAGTGCATTTATATTTTGAAAGTGGCTGTCTTATCATTAAAGGATAGATTCTATTGCCACCGTTAGTTTGCTGTGTGTTTCATTACACTAATTGTTTTTGTTTGTTTTTGAGTCAGGGTCTCATATGACACATAAT
Organism: Cricetulus griseus; assembly: GCF_003668045.3. Taxonomy (NCBI): domain Eukaryota; kingdom Metazoa; phylum Chordata; class Mammalia; order Rodentia; family Cricetidae; genus Cricetulus; species Cricetulus griseus. The sequence goes on from NW_023276807.1 coordinate 171,217,747, forward strand.
AACCTCAGACTTACTATGTAATCAAGGATGGACTTAAATTTCTGATCCTCCATTTCTCAAGATACCACTATTCACACTCATAATTTTTATCATCATTTCTGCTAATGGGATATATTTTACATCCCTGTCTGATGAGTCTAAGATGACAGATATTATACATTAGGAAGAATCTTTCTGTAATTCTCAAGCATATTTTTCTTCTGACATGATTAATGTGGAGGATACCTGAGGAAAGGATTTGTGATGTCTATCCTTGGTTGTCAACTTGACAACATCAGGAATGAACTATAATCCAAGAAAGGCACAATCCAATGGAGGGCACACTTGTGAGAGATTTTTTGCCAGCTTTGAAGTAGGTAAATCCACTTGTCCAGATATTTGGGGTAGAAAGACACACACCTTTGATCCAGATCTTGAGGTAAGAATACACACTTTTAATCTGTCCACATGGTCTGCTGGAAGCCTATATAAGGAAATGGAAGCTTTTGCTCTTTGCCTGCTAGCCCTCTCCTTTTTAGAAAGTTCATTTCTTCACTGGCATTGGAGCCTACATCTGCAGGATTCAAAGGTATACTAAAGACCAGCTGAGACATCCAGCCTCATGGACTGAGTAACTCCTGGGTTCTTGGACTCCCCCTTCATAGCTAGACATTTTTGGATTAATTGGACCAAAGCTATATAGAAAGTGTATTTATTAGAATACATATATAGAAAGATTTATTTTTTAAATTCTGCTACTCTAGAGTTGCCTGATGTATACAGGGATCTACATTAGAATCTAAATTCATAAAATACTATGGAAGAAAATAAAACATGTGACTAGAAATCCACAAGCAGAAGAAAATGTCCATTTCTAGAAGTAGAACACAGACTCTTAAGTAAGGTGAGTTGTTTTGTAGACTGAAATCAGATTATTATGTTAAAGAGAGAGAGAGAAAGAGGGAGAGAGAGAGAGAGAGAGAGAGAGAGAGAGAGAGAGAGAGAGAGAGAGAGAGAGAGTTTGGGCACTAGTGATGAGAAAGGACACAGACCTTATAAAGGACCTTGAACTAAAAGCAAGTAATACTCAGGGCTGGGGAAACTCTTCCCTCATCGGTTATAAGCAGAAAGACAGCTTGCTGTGTACCGCAGTAGATTTTTAAAAGAGAAATAAATCATAGGAAATTTGAATCTACCACTGTCTGAGTAAGCAAATCCAAGTTCACATCATCAGTATAGAACAGAAACTCCAAGCTAATGAAACAATGTGAAAAGCAGCCCTCAGAAGAAACTAAAGCAGCTCAACAAGGATGAATTCCATAGCTCAGAGAACCAGGATGTTCACAGCCATTAGTCTGCGCTGAAGATGAAACTGAAAGTTCAAACTGTGAAACAGGGTGAGATACCAGGATGGAGAATGAGATTTTCCAATGATTTTCACATTAAGAACAAGAAATTCACAAATTACCTACAATAGATTTTGATATCATTGTTCTAAAATGTTTAAATAGGTAGAAAACAGAAAGCAAGCAAAATCTATGAGGGAATAACTAATTTGAAGAATGGGGAATAATGAGATGGAAGTCTGACAGGGAAAATTGTAACCCATTGAAATAAAGAATGATTAATTAACTGCTTGAATAAAAAGGCAGTTGCACACACACACACACACACACACACACACACACACACACACACACACACACACACATCTTTTCAGCAGAAATTTAAGATAATGGCATTGAAGATAGATAGGGCTGAATTTTGTCAAATCAAGGAAATTACTACCAACAAAGGGCCACAGTGAGAAACTTGGGAGAGGGTAGGATTAGAAATCAGGAGTAGGAATCAAGACAGTGAAGACAGTCATCATCCTGCAAAGATGGGAGCCCACAGACACCCCATATTTTGAGGACACCTCAAGCACAGAGGGGATGGAATGGAGCAAATATCCCAGATTTGTCTTTTGTTTCTTCCCCAAACCTCCATTGAATCTCCCCTCAGCTAAATCCAGTTCACAGTAGAAGGCAGGGAGCATAGGAAATATGAGTCTCCTGCAGTCCACTGGCTGGTAGGGGAGGATAGACAAGGGATTGAACAAGAGTCAAGGGGTGCTTTACTCCAAACTGGTGGGAGAGACTTGGTGCAAGGACAGGCATCTTATATTCCAGACTAATGGGTGTGGGAGAGACTTGGTGTGAGGACAGGTATTTCATTGCCCAAAGCTTCTTCAGAGTCCTCTGCATTTTCTTTTCCAACTGCCTGAGCACCTTCACTGTGGCTTTCTGAGAATTAATGTTTGTTTGGAAGAGGTCATGCAGACACTGATTCTTCAGTGAAAGCCCTGTCCTATTGATGTATGCAGGGGACTTCATTTACAACAGCCCTTCCACTGAGCTTTCTAAAGTATCTGTGTCCTCATAGATCTGCTCTGCCCAGAAGCTAATAGTAGACTACAAAAACAGCTTTTGCTGTCTGCGTGGATTTTCTTATTTGTATTCTAAGGAAAATCACTTAGACATAGAAGCAGACAACTCCTCTTATTTGCATTCATTGGGTCCACAGAAAGTGAACAGTGTCCACATGACTGCCCAGCTTCAAAGGGATAATAAAACCACCAATCTGCTGAACTGTAAAGACAGCAACTCAGAAGACTTAGGACAAGCACAGGAAATGTGGGTGCAGGTTAACAAAAGTGAAAGAGGTCTTTGCTACAGCTACTGTGATGATGTCAACTGGATTTGAAGCACCAAAGAGATGCTTCTCTGGCCTCTGCACTCCAGGGAGCCTTGGGTGGTGGATTAGTAAAGGGAACAAGCTTGTTCCCTAACTAGAACTAATAAATAAATTAAAAAAAGAGAGAGACGCTTCTCTGGGTGTGTCTTGAGGGAGTTTCTCCGAGAGTTTAACGCATGAGAATGTGGTGGCACCATCAATCACATGGCCAGGGATCACAGAGGGAAAAGAACCTGGCAGAAGCCAGTGCGTACCAGTGTTCATCATTCTGCTTGTTGGCTGCAGACACAACATGGTCAGCTGCCTGATGCTTTTGCCTTCACATTTTCTCTGCCATGGTGCACTTTATCCTCCTAACCATGAGCCAAAAAAACGAAGTCCTTAAGTTCCCTTTCAGGTAATTCATCACAGACACAGGAAAGATACTAAATATAGCTGATTCCAATGTAGCTCTCCAATGCATAAGTAGAAAAGAGTTTTGAAAATTACTCAGAAGAAGTAGGCTCATCCTATTCATCCTTCCTCATGGCTATATGAACCAGAAAAGACATTTAGTGTCAAAGCTCTGGTTCCTTTAGATATTGCAGCAGGAATCTAGCATGATCATCCTTTTTCTGAATATTACTTAGTAGCTAGCCATATTAATTTGCCTTCATAAGAAAGGCCTTTGAACAACAAACATGTTCCTAGTCAAAATAAAGCGTTGGTTTTGACTTAAAATATGCCATTATCTACAATTTTGATCAAAGTATTTGTCCTTTTAAAAGTCTTTTAGTTTTGATAAAAGTAGTGTATGTGTGCATGTGTGCTATTCTTCAAAAAGAATATTAGCACCCTCTTCTGGATTTTTTTCTGGCGCTAGAATGACAATATGCTGACAGTCTTCTGATTCCCTCACAATGAACAGTTTGAATATTCAAGAGATTTGCCACTGACTAAGCACAACCTCAAGTAATTTAATTACACTGTATATTTCAGAAGCACTGGTAAGTGCTGGAGACAGACACGTGTCTTTGCTGACTGTTACCCATTGTAAATATGTGTTTGGATCGCATAAAGGGAAAAGACTGCTCTTGCGTATTTCTCAAGATTGTCCACAGCAACTCCTTAACATACAGAGCTATTGGGAGGAAGAAGGAAGTAGGAAGCTGATAATGAAAGCAGATGTGCACATTCTTCTGCCAGCTGTGTGTGAGGGAAATACAGCCCCTCCTATGTTTTTCTCTAAAAGGTTCTTGGTTTTGGTTTTGGTTTTATATAGTACCAGATATATTTTAAATACTACTTCCTGGCATCCTCCAAATAGTCCTGTGATGTGGTGTGCATGTGCACATGTGTCCACGTGTGTGTGTGTGTGTGTGTGTGTGTGTGTGTGTGTGTGTGTGTGTGTTTGAGTGTGTATGTGTGTGAGGGTGTGTGCGTGTGTGTGTGTGTGTGTGTGTGTGTGTGTGGGTATGTATGTGAGGGTGTGTGTGAGTGTGTGTATAGTATGTGTGGTGTATGTATGTGTTAGGTGTGTGAGCATGTATGTGTACGTGAGTGTATGTGTGTGTGAGATTTTTATGGGGGTGTGTGTGTGTGTGTGAGAGAGAGAGAGAGAGAGAGAGAGAGAGAGAGAGGTGTATGTGTGTCAGTATGTATGTGATGTGAGTGTGTATGTATGTGTGTGTGTGTGTGGTGTGTGTGTGTGTGTGTGTGTGTGTGTGTGTGTGTTGAGCCTGAAGATGGAGATGAGGTTGCATTGTTGTTACAGGTGTGATTCCTTGCATTTCAGGAAGATTTTACTGAGTGCTGTTATGTATCATGCTTTCTTCTCAGTACTGGAAATAAACGGAAACAGATTCAAGTTTCTAACCTCGTAGAGATTACATTTCTAGGGGAGACAAACACAACATAGAAGTAGATAGTATATAGCAGATGACAATGAATTCTGTATAAAGCAGTGAGAGAATGAAGGTATTAAGAAGTATGAACACAAGCTGTAGGTGGTTTATACCAAGTGGTTACAATTTTTTATTAATAAATTGACATTGAGCAGAGACTTGAAATTTGTGGTCATTTAGAGAAAAGCAATTCCAGGTTGAAGGAACAGCATGTGTAAACACTCTGAAGCAAGGCTGCTGATTTGCTGTAGATACTTCTATGATATAGATGATGGCAAAGTGGATGAGACTTTGCTTTTAAATTAAAAATCTTGAGTAAAATTCTACATACATTCATGTGCTATATCACAGCATTCTGCTCAGTTGGATCTACCACATAAAGGATGGTGGTCCTAAAAGATTATAGCAGAGCTGAAAATTTCCTAATCCAGTGATGGAATAGCCATGGTAACATCATACTGCAACATGTTATCATGTATTTGTGCTGATGCTGCTGGACACAGAATCACTGCAAGCCAGTGCTGCAAACAGATCACATGCCCAGTTAGGCACAGTGATGATACATATAATGGTTGGTTTTGTCAGCTTCTTATACTGAGAAGCACCAAAGAAATTAGTAAATCTCATTATTTGATGCCCAAAGGTATCTTCAGTGACTACTAGATCATGAATGTTCTGCCCTAATCAATAGGTTAATACCAGTGTATTATTAATATGATGGTATTGGAGAATGATAAAAGCAAAAGGCAAGGAGCAAGTCTGGGAGTGTGAACATCCTTCCCTAGCTCCTTCCTATATTCTCCTACTCTTAGCCTTCTCTACACCAGCCTCCACCACACACTCCTGCAGCTGTGATGTCCTGCTTAAGAGTATGTGGCCAAAATCTATGGCTGAACTCTTTGAGACTGTGAGCCAAAAATGGTGGTTCCCTTTAAGATATTTATGCCAAGGATCTATCTACAGTGGCCAAAAGTAATAAATATAATACTTCAAAAGTATAATAAATGATTACTCTCTTCATTGATATTTACCACCCTTACTTTTTTATTAATTTTTAATAGATGAATAAGTTGGTACAGAACCATGCTGTTTGTGCCATCAGCAACCTACTACATCTCATGTTTATAAGAGTAGTCTGAGATGTTTACCAAGTTACAAAATTTCCTAATAATCCATTTCTCAGAACTTATCCACATGATTAAGTAATACCTGACTGTATTAGAAATTAGTGAGGCTTTTTTATGTGGAAATTTGTACAAATTTCTTCTCAGTGATATTTTAAAATCAAGTGAGATGTACAGGTAGAGATTAGCACAGTGACTGACAATATACTAAGTTGCATGATGGGGAATGTTTTTCTGTGTATATGTTTGTTTAACTGATTGATGAATAATACACTGATTGGCCAGATGGGATGATAGGTAGGAGTAGGAGACAAGGATGATTCTGGGAATTGTAGGCTGAGAGGAGTCATCATGTGATCCCAGGAAGTGACATAGCTGGGCAGAAAGAGAATATAAGCAGGGACAAACAGGAAATCACACTCTTCTCATCTACGGAGTCACTGAGCTTTCACCATGTAGGATGCAAGAGGAGTAATAGGTCCAGACCCTTTCTCTGGTAAGAGAAGACTACGTGGAATCTGTTAATAATTTAGACAGAGCTAGCCAATAAAAGTCATAGCCAGTGGCCAACAGTTTCATGATTAACATAGCATCTGTGTGATCATTTGGGGCTGAAGCGGCAGTGGGGCCTAGCTGGGCCAAAAACATTCACTTACAGTTACATGTTAGCTAGGGATGTGCATGGTGACTGACACCACACTAAGTTACATGTTAGCTGTCACCATGAAAAACGTTTTCAGGGAAACTTGATTCGCCAGCAACATTTGGATACAAGATTGATCACATGTGTTGAAACAAACCTGCCTTCTGAATTCCAGATGAAAATAAGGTGAACAGAAATATTTCTTTTTTTATCAGCACAGTTTTCTCATAAGAACATTAACATTTCAAAATGAAGAAATTAAATGAAGTTGGATGCTGTCAATCTAAAACTTCCACATGGCAGGAGAGTTTTCCTTCCTGTCTTAAAATCTCTGCATGAAATTGCATATTTACTTCTTGCAAAGATAATAATGGTCTTTGCCTTAAAGCTCAGACTTCAAAATAAAGTTTATGATGAAGGATAGACTTTGGTGTCCAGAACTCTTCTTATGGAGTGTGTTCATCACATTATGGGGCTATCCTGAAAGGCTGTCTGATTACATGTATCAAATAGGGATTACTTTCTCTAAGCTCCTGCCTTCTTGATACATTTTTCAAAGTGCTCTATCATCTAAGTTTAACTTCTACACATGAACTGGATTCTGTCTCATGACTAAAAATTTCATCCAAACCCTTCCTTTCTAAACCTATCCCCTGTTACTGCCTCTTATAGAAAAGCATTTCCCAAGCTCTTTCAGTGACCTAGACTGTATATGATGATGTAAGTGGTCAGAGTCTGTAGAACTGACCACCACAACCAAGAAGGGGAAGAAGAGGATGGGGTCCATGGAGGATCCTTCAGTTGTAGAGTATCTTGCCTAAAGGATGGAGTGGGTAATAATTGATCCAGGCTGTATCTCATACACTCTCTTTGTCTACATTTGACTTATAGAAAACTGGCTTCCTCACCCACCCTTATATTGAAGGGAACTTAAACAACTCTCTGCATCAGAGAAATGGCCTGCTAAGTGGAGGAAATACTGTGGAAGCAACCTTAGCGCTGAGAACTATCAGTGATCACCTAAGCAAAGTCTGTTCCAATAAATACCTCCACTCATATGAAAACCACTCCCATTCTCCATATAAAGTTACCAGACTCAAATGTTCAGTATTGATTCAGCTACTAGTCACATACTGGCTCTGGGCAAGATTTTAAATTTCCATGTGTATTACAGTTTGAATGAGAATGTCCCCAACAGGAACAGATCTTTGAACACATGGCTCCTGGTTGGTGGCACTCTTTAGAAGATTTAGGAAATGTGGCTTTGCTACAGGAAATATGTCACTAAGAGTGAGTTTTGAGTTTTTATGTTGTCATCACATTTCCAGTTCACTTTTTCTGCTTGGAGCTTGAATTTAAAGATATCTGACATTTACATTCTGTCACAGTCCCTACCATTATGGACTTGTGTCACTCTGGAAACGTAAGCCCAAATATATTCTTCCTTCATAAGTTGCCTTGCTCTGTTGTTTTATTACAGAATTAGAAAAATGACTGGGAGTGTTGGCTTCATTTGTGAAATGGAAAGGCATCCGTTACCCCAGAGTTCTCCATCATATAGTGTAATGTGGTGGCTTGATTAGGAATGGTCCTCATAGACTCATGTGTTTATATACATGGTCCATAGGCAGTGGCACTATTAGGAGGTGTTGCCTTGTTGTAGCAGGTATGACTTTGTTGGAGGAAGTGTGTCACTAGGGTGTGGGCTTTGAGGTCTCAGAAGCTCAAGTCAGTTCACGTTCCTGCTGCCTGTGGATCCAGATGTAGAACTCTTAGCTACCTCTCCAGGACCATGTCTGCCTACAAGCTGCCATGTTTTCTGTCATAATAATAATGGACTAAACCTCTGAACTGTAAGCCAGTCCCAATTAAATGTTTTTCTTTATAATATTTGCCTTAGTCATGGTGTCTCTTCACAGGAATAGAAACCCTGAGACATGTAGTTTTAGGGCATGGCAGCAATGATGGTCAATGTAGTAGTGGCTGAAAAGCTGTCCTCACCATGGAAGAAACTGAAAATTGGGTGATATCCAGGTAAGGATGAAATAGAAATAAAATAAATGGGTACAGAATTTACAGAGAACATATTTTAGGTGTTGTCAGCACCTACTTAAGTATTGTGATCATACAGTTGGTAATCAGGCTCATCTGCTTTTCTTGAAACTCTCATGCCTCTTCCTTTAGCTTCTATTTGTGGAATTCTTATGGGGAGAAGAATCTATACTGGGAAGTCTGAGTCAGTAACATCATGGGACATGTGAAACAGATGCTTTGCAAAATTTGAATTGAGACCAAAATCCATTGTACTAATTAGACACTGGAGTCTTTGCATAATTACACATGCTCAGGGGATGAACACTGATGCTGCTAGCTGTCTCTCGTGGCTGCTGTCATATGAGCATTGGAACAAATTCCACTGTAATGAGAACCATTGCTGTGTTTGCAGCTTGGAGGTGCAGTGATATCATCACAGAATAGCGATTAGTTTTGTCACAGAGACTCGTTTTTTTTTTTTGTCCTCTCATCCTTGCATCATATTTGCTATCAAATGAAGTAGAGAGAGTAATTGCCTTAAATTCTTTATAATCAAGTTCTGGATCAGATAAATCAATATATGACTCTCGAATTCCACTCAATATACTTTAGGATCATTTAATATAATATTTTGCATGTCAGTAGCATTACAAGGTATAAAAATGCTAGAGTGTTCATGATAATATGGAAAATCACTTCCATAATTAAAGACATGAAAAAACATAAATTGTGAGAATATTTGCAGCTACCCAGCTGAGAAAATACAGAATAGGTGTTAAACGTAAGTGTAGGAAGCTGTGGAGAATGAAATCCCCCAATGGAAGATGGAGACAGTAAAAGTGTTGTAGAATGGAAAGTGATGACATCCATCAATATTTAAAAATGCCCTTTGCCTCAGGAATTCTAATAATAGTGTTTTAATTGTCAGTGTTCAAATATAAATCTTAAGCTGTAAGGACACAGATAATTATTGCAGCTTTTTGCAACAACATAAGTGAATGAGAAGCAATTGTCTACCTGACCACTAACAAAGAATACTAATTAGGACACAAACATGTTAAATAGCATTTTATGTCATTTCTTCTCTTGATTTGAATTTCTTTTTCATCTGGTGCACTGTATGACTTGCTTCAGGGGACACAGGATACAGCTGAGTGCAAATAAGAATGAAATAGAAAATGTTTGCTTTTCAGTTTTAAAAATCCCAGACCCTGACATAATCAGAATGTCTGGAAGCTTGTTCAGTGAGGAGGAAAATCATGCTCCCATAAATTTAGAGAAAAAAAAAACAGTCCCTAGGCTTCGAGGGTGGAGTAGCATTAGAAGTGAATTGTCTCAGCTTAATAATATGCCCTCAAAAATTATTTTTCCATTCAAGGCTAAATCTCAGAGAAAAGGTTAACAAGACCATTGATTATTTTACTTTGGATTACAGAGAAGAAAAGTTGGAAAATGACAAAACCTCTAATTACATGAGTGCTCTTGGTGTGATGCTAAAGGTAGAGTGGGAGAAGATATGTGGTATGACTAAAAGGTACATCTGAGAGAACTTGTAAGATTTCCCCAAACTCTATGCCACTGGCGCTGTGAGAAAGTCCAATGGCCTGAATTGGAATCAGAGATACAGGGTTCTTCATGTATCAACACTGAAAAACATGCGTGATGATACACAACTTTGCATATACCTACCCTAATGAAGAACCACCAATCATCACATTCTATACCTCATCCATGCCCTCTTGGTTCCACATAAGCCTTGTGGAATTCAACTAAAGAATGAAAAACCTTATTTGAGAGACATTAATTTCTGAGAATAGAATCCTCACAAAAACAAAAACTGGGTAAAAGAAATTCAATGCCTTCCATAGCTGTTCTAGTAAAATGAGATAGCATTTCACATCATAGAATATGCTGGAATGCATGCTGATTAAAAATAATGAGATAAGTAAATATAATCTGATAAAAGATCTATAATTTAAGTTCAAATTTTAAAAATAGGGGGTTGGACTGGAGTTATCTCAGTGGTTCCTCCAACTGTGCAGCCACAAAAAAGTAGAAACAATTTAGATAGTTTTCCTTAGCTTTGTCAAACAAACAAACAAACAAACAAACAGACAAAAACAAAACACCTGAACTAAACATTACAACAATGTCAGTGACACAATGTGCTGCCATCTCCTGCAGAGATTCCAACTTCCATTTTATACCACTGTGCAGTGATTTCCTTTAAGCCTGGAGCATGCAAATAATAAAATATCCCATTGGTGATTTGCTGTGCCCTGTAATCCATTCTGTTAAATTGGGATTCCATTAATGCAATAAATATTTTGATAATTTCAGAAAAACAATGAAGGGAAACACATGACTTAAGTATATTTTGGATGTAACAGAAAGATTCCAGATAATTACTTCATTTTCTTTTGCCATCTCAAGAAATATTAGTTACCATGTACCTTTAAGGAAAACTTTCCTACATCATGTATGTAAAAGTAGACATGTAAGTTGTCCTCAAGACGAACCTCCAGGATACTTTGCTAAAACTGTGTTAATAATCAAAATAAGATGGGTGACTTCACAGAATAGATACAGTCATGTATTTTCAAATTCCTCAACACATGGTCATGACAGAGACAACTAGCTTTGAGCAAACATGCAGAAGTAATGTTTGCAGGTAAATATGGATCACTTTGAGTTGATCTTAGTTATTTCAAACACATCTGTTCAAGAGATTTGCTAGGCCCTGTGGATTTGTAATGTCACAGTTTAATCCCCAGACTGTAGGTGGTGTGTCTCAAGTGGACATCCATAAATAGTTGAGTAAATGAACCTTTTTTACTTTTTTAGAAACACAGCCACTTAATGAACTTCAATTGAACTCATCAATATGTAACAATATGCTGGCACTGCTAGTCTGCTTTACTCACTCTGAAGTAGCAGGAATATTAAAGATCATCTCTCAACCTGTGTTTGAGAGGATGCCACATCCTCTGAGGCTTGGTCCTGTCACCCTGACTAGAATGATGAGAGAATGAAGAAAGAACAAACATACATGAAGCAGACCTGGGATCAGGTGGACTGTGCACTCTGATGCACACCAACAGCAACCCCAAACTCAGCACATTTATTCTGTACGCCTGAATTAAGAAACCCAGTTTATAGTATACAAGAGGAGGCAGGCATAGCTAATCTTGATAGGATCATCCACGAGGAAGAAGCTGGGGTTGGTAGTCATTGGGTACACAGATAAATTGTTCATTAATGCCCATACTTGAACCAGAGAACAGCTTTGTCATTCCCATGTTTGTGAGGCACTGGGGTCCTTGCCATGGTAGTGCTTACATCAATAATACACAGTTTGGGAGTTCATCTGGTTCCCGAAAGAGAAGGCCTTGCTGTGTAGCCCAGGTTAGCTTCAAGCTTCCCACACCTCTTGCCTTAGCTTCTGAGGGATTATTATATTCATTCACAGCCATTGCCTTCTTATGATTTCCCCCAAGATCACATCATGTTTTTACTTCATATATTCAAAAATAAAACATTGCAGGTATCTGTTGCATTGTTTTAGTGCCTAGTACCTAAACAAACTCGATGCACCGTTGGTAAGAGGGGAATGCGAATGAAATTGTGCTGACCCAGTAGCTACATGGAACTTGCTAAATATATGGGTTATAGTTATAGAAGCCCTTGTGGGGCTGACTTCTCTGCTATACCCAGTAGGCACAGGACCTCACACCTGCCTTTGAGGGGCTTGTGAATCACTTTGATTTCTTTTAAAATTGGAAGAAAACAATGGTTGCAATCCAGCTTGGATTCACAGTTAAGCCAACAACATAATAAAATACAATTCTACATGATTTCATAAAGACAGGACCCAGCATGTCTGTGTAGCCTCCTGCTATACAGTAAGAACTGGGGAGCAAAGCTCAAGCTAGTCTTCATTGAACACTACTTCAATGTCTACAGTGAAGACACTGGCTTCACTGAAACCTACAGAGCTCAGTGTGCACCCCAGTAGTTATGAAAGTGACCTCACACACCTGCCTTCCAGAAGAAATACAGTAGGCTAGCTGAGGATAGTCACAGAAAAATTAGAAACTTCAAGTGATCCATTCTCTCCAATTTCACTGTGGAACAGGATTCACAATTTTTTTTTTGAAAAAATGTGTTTTATTGTGTTCCATATAGAAGGCAGCTGCCATGGCTTGTGGATCGCCCTTAGCCAAAGGGAGACTGAGGGTCTGTGGTTGCTTAGCAACAACAGAAAGATGACGACCAAATGAGGTGAAGCAGAGGCAACACAGTGAAGTCTAGGAGAGACAGTAGGCAGATGGGAAACTGGAGGAGTTTGAAGATGAGACAGTCTTTCAGGCAGAATAGGGATGAAGCCAGTTCCCAGTAGTGTGAATCTCCTTGGAGCTTCTCTCGTGCCTTAACTATCTCCCATTGCTGCCAGAGAGCTCTTAGCAAGGGGGAGAAGAGGATCAAGGAGCAACAGAACCCAGCCATGCCATCCCCCAACAGGAGGCACTGCTTGCACAAGACTTTTAATCTGGCTTGCAAAGCTGTTTGTTATAGATGTTGGCTATTCACATCAGCTCAGGTGGCAGGGGCAGCACTCACTGCCCTTGTGGAGCTTCAATAACTAGGCCCCACCCCTGAGGAGCTCCAACCACCAGACCCTGCCTCTGAAGAGCCCACTGCTCCAGACTTCTCTAATAGCCATATGGACATTCCCCATTAGCTGTAACTGTTCCCAGCCCCTCAAGGTGAAAAAGTGGTCAGGCTCTGCCCTATAGAAAAAAATCCCACCAATCCCTAAAACTTGTCCCAAGGTCAGACCACATAATCCCTCCAATCCCAGGCCATCTTGGGAAGCTCCGCCCCTAAGAAATGCTATATAAACCCTGTCTTCTGCTCAGTTCTCTGCTGCTTCTCACCCAAGCAGTGACAGCCACCCTCCTGGGTTTTTCCCTCCCAATAATTCTCTGTGTGAGTTTCTTTGTGCAGTATTCCCTGGTTCCCAACTTCCAGGATACCTTTTCTTTTCTTTTTTTAGAGTTCTTCGTGTGTATCTTATTTTCTTTTTTCCTCCATTTTTATTTAAACTAGAAACAAGATTGTTTTACAAATCAATCCTAGTTCCCTCTCCCTCCCCTCCTCCCCTACCCTCCACTAACACCCTACCCTATTCCATACCATTTCTGCTCCCCAGGGAGAGTGAGATCTTCCAAGGGGGGTCTTCAGAGTCTGTCATATCCTTTGGGATAGGATCTAGGCCCTCCCCTGTGTGTCTAGGCTGAGGGAGTAGCCCTCTATGTGAAATGAACTCCTAAAGTCCATTCCTATGCTAGGAATAAGTACAAGAGTCCCCGTAGATTTCTGAGGCCTCCTCACTGACACCCACATTCATGGGGTCTGGATCAGCTGCATGCTGGTTTCCCAGTGATCAGTCTGGAGGCCAAGAGCTCCCACTTGTTCAGGTCAGCTGTTTCTGTGGGTTTCACCAGCCTGGTCTGGACCCCGTATCTCTTCACTCCTCCTTCTCTGCAACTGGATTCCAGTTCAGTTCAGTGTTTAGCTGGGGGTGTCTGCTTCTACTTCCATCAGCTGCTGGATGGAGGCTCTAGGATGGCATATAAGGTAGTCATCGATCTCATTATTGGAGAAGGGCATTTAAGGTAGCCTCTCAACCACTGCTTATATTCTTAGTTGGTGTCATCCTTATAGATCTCTGGACATTTCCCTAGTGTCTGATTTCTCTTTAAACCTATACTGGCTCCCTCTCTGGTGGTATGTCTTATTTTGCTCTCCTCTATTCTTCCCCCTGTACAACCTTCCTGCTCCTTTATGTCCTCCTCATTCCTCCTCTTTTCCCCTTCTCATTCTCCTAACTCCCTCTCCCTTCCCCCCATGCTCCCAATTTGCTCAGGAGATCTTGTCCCTTTCCCCTTCTCTGGAGGACCATGTATCTCTCTCTTAGAGGCCTCCTTGTTGCCTAACTTCTCTGGTGGTGTGGATTGTAGGCTGGTAATCCTTTGCTTTATGTGTAAAGAAAATAAAAATAGCTGAAGGAAACAATTCAGACAGTTCAGGATAACCTTTTCATCTGAGCTGTAACACCTTGTTTTTGTGACTCAGATAGGCTTCCCTGGTGTCTGTGCTTCCCCTCAGGGTCTGAGGCACACTGGGTCCCTATCTCTCATCTCCAGTCCTCCCACAACAGACTCACCTTCCAGATCACTCATCACTTACCAATCATTCACCAGTGGTAATTTAGTAGGTTTCCCCTTTGGTAGGTGTAAACATTTACCTGAGTTCAAGGAAGTGACTATTGAGTATCCGTACCCCTATGGTACTCTTGGAGATAGAGGTACACCCAACCACAGGGGCTACAGCTTGCCATCTTTATCTGACCCCATCCCCCACCCTTCGAGCTGTAATCCTGCAGTTTTCTTAGGCACAACTGGGCTATTGGGCCCCTTCCTCCCCTCATCTCCCATCGTCCCTTTGGGGTTGACCATGACCCTGCAGGCACTCTAGACCTTTGTGGATTTTATGACCCCAGCCCCCCTTCCAGTAAATGAGCTCTCCCTCCTGGAACTCATCTTCTAGCCTCTACAAAATCCTTGGTACTGGCACCTATTATTTCCTCTTGCTTAGCTGGTCTAAGCCTCTGTCCCCTCTTGAGTGTGGTGATGATCCACTGAACAGCTTGGTCCTCATTCAGTCCTTGCCAAGTCCTGGGGACACGCTTGAGTACAGGCTGCAGTGACACTTTCCTTCTCTCTCATCCATAGAACTGTATCTTCTATCATCTCTCATTTTCCCTTAGGATGACTATTAGAAAACCTCCAGCCTCTCCACCTGGCACCTGACCTGAGGGGCCCTAAATTTCTTTGATTTTGCAATCGAATTTGGCCTGAATATCCATGAACCAATCAATCCAAATGGCCACTTATTGACACCCTAGATCCTCATGCTATTCTGAATCATTCCAAATACTGTGAACAATCACTGGAATGAAAAGAGATTCCCCATTCCTTACATTCAAGCTTTCTCTTTTCTCTACCCCAAGCCTTGTATGTTTTTGTCTTGTCTTCCCCCAAACACACTGTATAAAAATTCTGCCTTTTAAGTTACCTGATGGATCTGTAAGTCTAATGCAAAGTGGGAGCAGGTAGCAAGGAGAGTGGAGAGAAAGCAAAGGAGTAGTTCAGCATGCACACCCTCTGTACACACCTTGCACACACTCCTCACTAACTGGTGCATCTCTCACTTCCTTCCTGCAGTGTCCTCTGTTTATAGGCAAAGCTCAGAAATTTATCTCTAAGCCTTCCTTGGTCTCAGTTTACTGGATTAAATTTTACAGGGATTTGGGTGTCTTTTAGACATGCGTGGCTTTGGGCTTTTATTTTATGTTGTCCAGCTTCAATTAAAAGTGACACTGGAATCAAAGTACGGCTCTCCCTCCCAAGCATGCTTGTTTAAAAGGTTTCCTCCAAAATCTCTGCCCCTTATCAGGTGAGCATGCTAAGTATGTGACAAAGAGAGGAGAGCAAAACAAAATAAAGGGGCAGACTATTCCCAATGGGAGTGGCAATGGACTATTGCTACTCATCTCATACTCTTTTGGTTTTGGTTTAACTCTCTAAAACTTTTGCTAAATATAAATCTTATCTGAAAATTTGTAAGACTGTCATGTGAACTGTCTGTACCTCAAGATTTGTAATCATATTGGGTATGATTAAAAATCTGTAAAAATCTGTAACAAAGGGGTTAACTTAAAACTCTTAACACTGGGGTTGATGGTTAAAACTCTCTATATAGGTAGTCTTAAATGAAGCATGTGATTTGCTGCCATTTTAGCTGCTATGCCCCCATCACGATGGAGGCAGCCATGTAACTGACAGCCATTTTCTAGGGTTGGAAAGGATGGATTTTGCTGTGTGACTTCACTTCTATCTTAAAAGTGTCCACAATTCTCACAAGCAACCTTCTCCTCGAGAAGTACAGATGAGAGATGTGCAGGGCCAGAGCACATGCAGATGAAATCCACCAAACTAATGTTGCCACCCATTTAGGGCTGAGGTGGTCCCTGACTAGGATTCTGAATGCAACTACACTACCTGGGGAAGCATTCTAGCTAAAGACCAATTCATAATTTGCCCCCTGGCTGGTCTCTGCAAGGCCACCCTTAAAGTGATAAATTATGAAAAATAAAATCCTAACATGAAATTAGCCAGGCTGGCACCCCTACCTTATTAAACTTTCTGTCCAGCTGGGGATGTAGTGTCTCACTTTCTAAAGTACAATTGTCCACTCCTCAGGTAACTTATATGGGACTAACTGTTAATTCAACTCACAAGGCTGTTAGCCTAAAACAGGAAACAGTTTATCAAGTTACTTTCAGTCCTTACCACCAATGATGAAATTCTATCCTTCATAGTGATAATTGGCTTCATGCCTCTTGGATTCCTTCTTTCTCTTTTCTTGTCTGTCCCATTTGAGGTAACCCTTAGCCCCTTACATGAACATCTCCTGATATCAATTACCAAGCCCTTTTGTAAGCATCAAATGGCCCTCCTCCAGGCTTTGGCCCTACATCTTCTGAACTTAATTCACCCTCTCTCTCTATGTTACTGAAAAGGAAAGATATGCCCTTGGGGTCTTGGGAAATCAACACAGCCAAACTTTTTATACTTGAATTGAAAAAGTTAACCTTCAGGTCACCCACTACTGCTTCTCTTTTCATGATCTATCTCATCTCCTATCATACAAGGGTCTCCAAACACTACTCCCTTCCAGAGTTCTCTCTCTTCAGTAGCATTGGTAGAGCATGCCCCACTTAACTTTCAGCCATGCCCAGGTCTCAACATTTCAAACTGACTCAAGTAACTGGTTTGACTCTCTTAGGTGTATATGTATCATTTATTTCCATTGGCTTCTGCCATCCACCATATTTGATTTCGAATTCTGAATTCCTCCTCTTCAACTGCTTCTTCCCTCCACCTACTCTATCCATCAATCTCTTTGCCTATTTGGCAAGTGTCCTCTCTCTGGATTCTAGAACCTGCAACACCCGCCAAGCCTCCACACTGTGGGCAGCTTTCTAGTTACTAAGACACTAACTCTCCTCCCTCTATTGGAACCCTTCCTGATTCCTTGCCTCTTTCCCCTAGGATCTGCCTGCAGTCCCATAGCCATCGTAAGTCCATCTGGGCCTATGCAACCATGCCCCTCCTGTCTCTCAGCTCCATCCTGGAAGTCTCACAGCTTCTGTATGCCCTCCTGGCCTTCTCTCTTGACTCTCACCTCCACTTGAAGGTTAAAGGAACTCCCCGTAGTGGACTTCATTTTGTAATCGTTCCTCTCTTCCTCCATGGACTCAGGTTTATTAAAGCCTCACTATGTTGCTACAACATAGCTACAAACAGCTTGGCCTCAGTACAGTTCGATGGCTAAGATTGTCATGTCAATTTTCAATTGTGGCAACTTCCTTTTTTTTAGATTTTATTTATTTATTATGTATACAACATTCTGCTTCTGTGTATATCTGCACACCAGAAGAGGGCACCAGATCCCATAATGGATGGTTGTGAGCCACCATGTGGTTGCTGGGAATTGAACTCAGGACCTGTAGAAGAGCAGTTGACACTCTTCACCTCTGAGCCACCTCTCCATCCCCAATTGTGGCAACTTTTACCACCACACAAACGATGTGAAAATCTTTTACAGCTAAATTTATTCTCTCCTCTATTTTTTCTAACTACACCTGTCTGGGGTAGCTCTTACATATGGAGACCGCCAGCTCTAACCAATAAGCCCATCCTACTAATGTAAGGAAATTGCTCTATATCAGGCTGTCAAAGGCAGATTCAGTTCCCCGACTCCCTTATCCATCTCTCCTTCACCAGGGCTTACCCTCATGACAGTTTTCTATACTTTGGTGTGATAATTCTTGTTCGGAAAGCAAAAAATCATTAAAAAACAAGGTTTATGAAAAAAGGAATTTAAAAAATGCTTATGCACACAGGAGAGTAGGTCCTGCACCTCACCTGGGCAAAAAGTAGACTTGGCCCTAGTGGTGTGAGTATGGATGAGCTGGACCAGAGGGGCATGACAGCAGGAGAACTGGCCTTGCTGCCTGCTTCATTGGGTGAGCTAGACTGGGCAGTGTTGAAGAGTTTGTATGGGTGACGACAATGGGGAAAAGCTGGGAGGCTGACCAACTCTTCTAAAACCCAAGTCCAGAACTAGTGTTATCAGTTTGCCCATCCCAACATTCATCTCACCTATGAACTGCTAGAGCATGTCAAGTGGCTGTACCTACAGAACTAAAGCTACAGGATCTCCATGACCTAGGACAAGAGCAGAATATCCAAGAGAAGTCCCAGTGAAGATCCAGTATTGATAGCATAACAGAAGTCTTGCTGACTGTGTCCTTTGCCCTGCAGAAGCTTCTTAGTTTCAGGGGGTCCCATTTATCAATTGTTGATCTCAGTGTCTGTGCTACTGGTGTAATGTTCAGGAATCAGTCTTCTATACCAATTAATTCAAGGGTATTTCCCACTTTGTCTTCTAATAGGTTCAGTATGGCTTGATTTATGTTGAGGTCTTTCATCCATTTGGACTTAAGTTTTATGCATGGCGATAGACATGGATCTATCTGCAGTCTTCTACATGCCAGCATCCAGTTATGCCAGCACCAATTGCTGAAGATGCTTTCTTTATTCCATTGTATAAATTCAGCTTCTTTATTAAAAATCAGGTGTTCGTAGGTGTGTGGGTTAATATCAGGATTTTCCATTCTATTCCATTGGTCTACCTGTCTATTTTTGTGCCAATACCAAGCTGTTTTCAGGACTATAGCTCTGTAGTAGAGCTTGAAGTCAGGGATGGTGATGCCTCCAGAAGTTTCTTTATTGTACAGAGTTGATTTGGCTATCCGGGGTCTTTTGTTTTCCATATAAAGTTGAGAATTGTTCTTTCAAAGCCATCCCAGAGACTGGGAAAAGATATTCACCAACTCTATATCTGACTGAGGGGTGATTTCCAAAATATGCAAAGAACTCAAGAAGCTAGTCTCCAAAGCACCAAACAATCCAATTAAAAAATGGGATACAGAACTAAATAGACAATTCTGAATAGAGGACACATAAGAAAGTGCAACATCCTTAGTCATCAGGGAAATGCAAATCAAAACAACTCTGAGATACCATCTTACTCATATCAGAATGGTTAAAATCAAAAACACTAATGACAGTTTATGCTAGAGAGGATGTGGAGAAAGGGGAACACCCCTCCACTGCTGGTGGGAGTGCCAACTTGTACAGCCACTTTGGAAATCAGTGTGGTAATTCCTCAGGAAAATGGGAATCAGTCTACCACAATATCCAGCAATTCCACTCTTAGGCATATACCCAAAAGAAGCATATTCATACAACAAAGACATCTGTTCAACGATGTTCATAGCAGCACTATTTGTAATAGCCAGAACCTGGAAGCATCCTAGATGCCCCTCTATTGAAGAATGGATAGAGAAAATGTGGTATGATTGGGGAAGTGCTTCTGTGTATGTGTTTGTCTTTTTGGATGATAAATAAAGCACTGTTTGGCCAAAAATGTAAAAATCAGCTTGATGTCTCTGGCTACTGGTTCACTGGAAACCCATATATGTAAGTAGATACTATGTTTCTTAACCCTCTTCTCCTCGTTTTCTTAATCCTACTAATTGAACTCTGCCTCATAAACTTCTTGTCTAGATATCTTCAACAATAGGTCCAAATGATTTCTAACCAGACTTTTAATCAGTTGCTATTACAGGATTATTAACCCCTAGCTATGGAGCCAGTGGCCTGCAACACCCAATTTTACCCTGATGGGGAAGATCAAGCTTGCTTCAAGGACTTCCACACCCCCACTCAATAGGAAGTAGTCTAATGATAACCTTGCCCCCTTTTTTTTTCTACCCCTGTTTTTCAATGGTAAACTGACATGGGTGGCAAGGTGGATTTCCCTGCCCCTGATTAATTCCAACTATCAGGCCCCACCCCAGAGGAGCTCCAAAACCCAGGCCCTGACTGACTAGCTCCAACAGCCAAGGCCAGACACTGCTCCTGAGGTGCTCCAACAGCCAGGCCACACCTGAGGAGGTTTGTTTCATAGTATGATTTTGTGGCATTCCTTGGCTCCTGACTGCCAGGATACCTTTCCATTTGAGATGTAACACTTACAACAGACACTATAATTATGAATTTTAGAATCAAGGTAATTTATTAAATGAGCACACATGTTTTTTGAACAGAGCAATCCATAGGTATGAGTGAACTTTCTGCAGAGGTCTGGAAGAGTTTGTTTTTTCCCCCACTGAATAAATATAAAAGAAACTGAGATACTCCATCCTCCACTCCAGCAAAGGAGGCTTGTCTATTATTATCAAGTCATCAGAAAGTACTCTGAAGTAGTTAACTTTAGAGAAACTTGACACTCTCAGACACTGTCTCACTGGGATATTCAGTGCTTTGCCCAAGGGAATAGCCGTTCCTAACATAATCAGGCAGATGTTAAATCCTGTTTCTTCACACTAAGTCTTAAGTGGGGAAATGACCTAAGGGAGTCTAAAGAGTCGCTGATAACAGGACACCCAGGCAATGAAAGGAGAAGCCTGGGTGTTGAGGGTGTTGCTGTTTCAATTGGGGAGTATTAAAGAAGTCTATGGAGGCATCCTTTCATCAATCAGAGAAATTCTCTTTTAATTTTGCAAATTTGGCTTCCTTATTCATTTGTTCCTTCAACATTTTCATTCTTTCCTTCATAAAGGGAGCACATTTGGTCCTGTCACAAAGACACACATGTGTGAAATGGCCATAGGCCCTGTAGCCTTGTATTTGAGTATAATAAAAGACCTGGAAGCCTGTCTGGGCACAGAGGCCATGAAGACTTTTGGTACTTTCCCAATGTTATTATAAACACCAAGGTTTGGGGCAACCTGGTATACTTGTAGGGGCTGTATTGCTGTCTGCCAACAATGGATGTATCAAATGTTGACTACTGTGAGACCTATTGCCAACTGGAAGAACTGATGCTGAGAGCTCTGGGATCCTGCATTGACTCAGATGGCAGCTGACTGAACTGGGACTAGAAACAAGGAGGGGAAATATGCCACCTTCCTGCTAGACTAACTAGTCATTCTTGATACATATACATACAAGTTTAATTGTGATAATTTTTGTCATATAGAAGTATTCAAAGTAAATATGAATTCTTTGAAAACTGAGGTGAGCTATTTGTTAATATTTCCTTGGGAATAGTGTCATACAATACCCCAGTGAGTACCAATCTTATTTCTCAATACAATGTGATGAAAGTATGTGGTGTCTTTAACAATTGTATCTTAAATTCTGGTGGACAGACTAGAACAATGGCAACAGCCTGTCTTTACTTGTTAAAGCATGAATTAAGCTTTTGTACTCTGGATGTACATACAAAGTAAGGTCCTTTATTCTCTTTGATATCTGAAGCATATGACATTTAAAATGGTTAAGTTTCCTGCAATCAACCATGACCAATTAACAGTGATATTTGAAGTCTCCAAAAGGATGATGGGGCCCCACATCAACGATTCTATCAGGACTATGACAACACCACTAAATTGACAAATATCACCTAAAGACTGGCTTTGGACTATGAACTGCACAGGACAATTTTGAGGTGGCTAGCTAAGATGATCCAACATCACAGACAACTCTAGTCAGGACTTGAGACAAGCTCTGAACTTGCACATTAGGCAGAGACTGGACAGCAAATGATACAACTCCCTCTCCCACGACTTGAATATTAACCAAGGTTTTTCTTTTCAGGATCCCCTAAAGATGACATCACTCACAGACAGCAGAAAGCAAATTTAAGAACATGACACATGCTGGGCATTGGTGGCATAGCCTTTAATTCCAGCACTCGAGGAGGCAGAGGCAGGCAAATCTCTGTGAGTTTGAGGCCAGCCTAGTCTCCAGAGCGAGTGCCAGGATAGGCTCCAAAGCTACACAGAGAAACCCTGTCTCGAAAAAAAAAAAAAAAAAAAAGAACATGACACACACACACATTCCCAAGAAGCAGGGTAGGTGCTTTTTGGTCATTCAGTGGGTTATAGATATTTGTCATCATTTAGGGTGGTTAGTTACAAGTTGTCAATGGTAATGGTCAGGAAAAAAAGCTGAACATAGGAGTTTAGATTCTGGGGTTTTGTTTTAAAAAGACAAACAGGGATATAGATATGATAGGATATAATAAACCCTGAAAAGAAAAAGGAGGAATGTAGAAATAGGATTAAAAGATAGATTATTGAACCTACTTTAAACCAAAAAAGCAACTACTAGTTTTATAATTTTTACATTAATATTAATTTTTGTGTATTGATACAAATTTAAGATTATTTTTGTTAGAACATAATGGACATGAATTTCTAATCTTGTTCAAGATAGTATAACTATGCAACTCACTGAACAATGTAAATTTTTAGCCCTTGAAAGTTATTATTACCAACTAATTAGGATATAAAAAATGCAAGTTAGTAGTTAGTCATTACAATCAACTTGTAATCACATTAGGTATGTTTTCAAGGTCAGAGATATATTTTAGATACACAGGTCATCTTCAAACACTTCAGAGATCTATAGAATATGGAATTTAAAATATTTTAATAGCATATTTTTATGACAATGAGACATGTCTGCTCCTGGCAGCACCAATCTACTTCAAAGAAGATTATGGGCATAGAAGAAACTCCATATGGAGTTTATTTTGTTGTGGCAAAAGTTAGCCCCTGGACAAGAAAGGGCACCTGCCTTGATAGGTAGCAGAGTGTTATTCAAATTGAATAAGGAGCATACAAAAGAGAGTGACTGCCAAACCTTGCTAAGACAAGGTGGGACAGTCCTTCAAAAATCCTGCTACGTAGACAAGTCTGTTGAATATTCTAGGCCTTTAGGCTGAAAATGGATGTCCCAACATTGTTGGAGAATTTTGGGTGACTGTCCAGGCAGCCAGCTGTTTATGTCCTTTCTCACATTTTTTTGAAGTAGCTGGCTTGGACTTCCTACTTACTTAGTTAATATTATTTTCTTCTCATGTCTCTAAGGGAGTTGAAGATTAGATAGTTATGGTTTTCCTTGTTTACCAGACTCAGAAAAGAAACTCACTAAAGAGGTGTAAAATGTATTAGGTTGAGAGACATCAAAAGATAGTTTTGGATGGTAATGCAAGTTAGGATAGAAAGTAAATTAGGTACAAGGCTTTCAAATCACCAAGGCAGAATAGATAATGGAGTATTTTTTTAATTTGTCAAGTACAAATGGAATGGACATAGTTGATGCATTTATTACTTATATATACTGTGTATAGTCATTGTACTTACTATATAGAGTTTTATTCTTATATTAGTCATAACCTGTTTTGTTTTAGACAAAAAAGGGGAAATGTGGTGATATTTTGTTTGTGCTTTAACAAATAAATCTTGCCTGAAGATCGGAGTGTGGAGCTAGCCACTAGTTAGCTGTAGAGACCAGGCAATGATGGAACACACCTTTAATTCCAGCACTCAGGAGGCAGGGACAGGCAGATCTCTGTGAGTTCAAGACCACACTTGGCTACACGAAATTGATCCATTCTAAAAGAGAAACAGAGCCAGGTGGTAGTCCTTCACGCCTTTAATCCCAGTACTTGGGAGTTACATGCCTTTATTCCCAGCACTATGGAGGTAGAGGCAGGATTGATATGGCTGGGCAGAGAGAGGAATATAGGTGAGAATCAGTCTGAGGATTCCTAGAGACAGGATCACCCATTTGGTCTGAGGATTCAGTAGAGGTAAGAACTATCAGCTGGCTGCTCTGCTTGTCTGATCTTTCAGCATTTGCCCCTATATCTGACTCATGGTTTTTATTATTAAGACCAATTAGAATTCACACTATAGGCTGTATTATTTTGGAGGGTCTACAGGATACCCCTGATCAACAACTTGAGATATTCTACACTTGGCACTAGTATTTTTAATTAGGTGACTATGGCTTCAGGGAAGAACATTATCATTTATTTAGGGTAGCTCCAGCTAAGCTCTTTTCTTACATATTCTTGGATTTTCATATGGCTTTTTCAAATAATACTTAGTGTTTCTTATCCCTTCTCCACCCTCCTTTCCCATCCTTCTTCACAGCTAAACCTCCATCCCCATTATTGCCTCTTTCTCTTGTATGCCACCTGAGCTCTGATGCCCCCCTAAGATCTTTCATCCCATCCCTCATAACAACAATAATCTTTTTCTAAGTTTCTAGATTCTACAGGCACTCCATAATAAACACATAAATTTAAAGATTTGAGGTTAACTTCCACATATGTGTGAGCACAATAGAATTTTGCTTTCTGGTTCTGAGTCACTTAAGATGGTCCCTTTAATTTTACCATTGAACACTATGGATCTGTGACTAGGAAAATACTAATGTTAAATAATCATTTGATAAACTTAAGAATTACAACAACTACTTCATTAGTATTTAATAATCTTTTTCTCTTATTGAATTTTGATGGGGATGGCTCTGAATCTGTAGAAATTTCCATGAGTTTGCAATGAAGAATGCATATTCCTTTGTGTTTGGATGAAATGTTCTGTAAATATCTTTTAGTTACATTTGGTTTATAACATCTGTTGTATCTGGCGTTTCTCTAGTTTTTGTCGGGATGACCTCTACATTGGTAAGAATGGGGTACTGAGACTCACACTATTGGTATGTGAAAGACAATATATGATTTAAACTGTAGTAATGTTTCATTTACTAACTTGGGTGTCCTTATGTCTAGCACAGATGTTAAGAATTAAAATGTCCTCTTGGTGGGCTTTTCCTTTGATGAATATGCTGTGTCCTTCCCTATATCTTCTGATTACTTTTGAAGTCTTTTTTATATATTAAAATTGCTATACCAGCTTGCTACTTAGGTCTATTTGCTAACCATGCATTCTTCCAACCCTTTACCCTAAGGTAATGTCTATTCTTGATATTAAGGTGTGTTTCTTGGATGCAGCAAAAAGATGAGTCTTGTTTTCACATCCATAGTGTTAGTCTCTGTCATTTTATTTTGGAATTGAGACCACTGATGTTGAGAGATAATAATGACATGACCAATGATTGTTGATTCATGTTATTTTGTTGTTGATGGTGGAATGTTTGTTTGTTTGTTTTGTGTGTATCCATCCTTTGGTTTTGCTGGTGTGACATTATTCCTTATGTTTTCATGGGGGTCATCAGCCTTCTTATGTTGGAGTTTTCCTTCTAAAACCTTCTGTGGGGCTGGATTTGTAGACAGATGTCATTTAAATTTGATCTTGTCATGGAATATCTTGTTTTCTCCATCTATGGTCATTGAAAATTGTGTTGGGTATAATAATCTGGCCTGGCATTTGTAGTCTCTTAGAGTATGCAGTTCATCATTTAAGTATCCAATGAGATGTCAGGTATAATTCTAATAGGTCTGCCTTTAAGAGTTACTTCATCCTTAGCCCTTGCATCTTTTAATATTGTTTCTTTGTTCTGTATGGTTCTGTATGTTTAATGTTCTGATTATTGTGTTGTGAGGGGAATTTCTATTCTGGTCCAATCTATATGGTATTCCGTATGCTTCTTGTACCTTTATCGGCATCTCTTTCTTTAGGTTAGGAACATTTTCTTCTGTGACTTTTTGGAGACTTTTTTCAAGGAGTCTTTTCCTTCCTCTATTCCTATTATTCTTAGATTTGGTCTTCTCATGGTGTCCCAGATTTCCTGGATGTTTTATGTCAAAAGGTTTTTTATTTATTTCTAAGATTCTACTACTGTGATTTTATTTTTATTTAAATTAGAAACAATCTGATTTTATATATCAATCCCAATTCCCTCTCCCTCCCATCCTCCCATGCCCCCCACCAACCACCATCCCATCCCTCTTCTGCTCCATAGAAAGGGCAAGGCCTTCTAGGGGGAATCATCAAAGTCTGCCACATCATTTGGGGCAGAGCCTAGGCCCTCCCCCATGTGTTGTGGCTGAGAGAGTATCCTTCTATGGGGAATGCCCTCCCAGTGTCCATTCATACACTATGGATAAATACTGTTCCACTACCAGAGGCCCTATAGACTGCCCAAGTCTACTAACTGTCACCCATGTTCAGGAAGCCTAGTTCTGTCCTATGCTGGTTTCTGAGCTGTCAGTCTGGGGCCCATGAGCTCCCCCTTGTTCAGATTAGCTGTTTTTGTGGGTTCCCCAGCCTGATGATGACCCTGTTGCTCATCACTCCTTCCTCTCCGCAACTAGTTTCCAGGAATTTGGCTCAGTGCTTAGCTCTAGGTCTCTGCTTCTGCTTCCACCAGCTACTGGATGAAGGCTCTAGGATGGCATTTAAGGTAGTCATCAATCTCATTATCAGGGAAGGGCATTTAAGGTAGACTCTTGACTATTGCTTAGATTGTTAGTTGTGGTCATCCTTGTATATCTCTGAACATTTCCCTAGTGCCAAATTTCTCTTTAAACCTTTAATGGCTCCTTCTATTAAGGTATCTTTTTCCTTATTCTCCTCAATTCTTCCACCGAGTCAAACTTCTTGGTCCCTCATGTCTTCCTTCCCCCTCTTTTTCTCCCCTTCTCCTAACTCCCTCTACCCCTGCCACCCTGCTCCCAATTGGTTCAAGATATCTTGTCCCTTTTACCTTCCCCGGGGGGGGGGGGGAGAGCATGTATGTCTCTCTTTGGGTCCTACTTGTTTCCTGGCTTCTCAGGAGGTGTGGGTTGTAGGCTAATAATCCTTTGTTCTATGTCTAATATCCGTATATGTGAGAGTACATACAATGTTTGTCTTTCTGTGTCTGGGTTAACACACTAAGGATCATTTCTTCTAGTTCCATCCATTTGCCTGCCAATTTCAAGATTTTATTGTTTTGTTCCCCACTGAGTAGTACTCCTGTGTGTAAATGTACCACCTTTTCTTTATCCATTCTTCAGTTGAGGGGTATCAAGGTTCCTTCCAGGTTCTGACTATTACAAATAATGCTGCTATGAACATAGTTGAACAGATATCCTTGTATGGATGTGCATCCTTTGGGTATTTGCCTAAGAGTGGAATTGCTGAATCTTGAGGTAGACTGAGGAACCGCAATACTGATTTCCAAAGTGGCTGTACATGCTGGCACTCCCACCAGCAATGAGGAGTGTTCCTCTTTCTCCAAATCCTCTTCAGCATAAACTCTCACTGGTGTTTTTATTATTTATTTATTTATTTATTTATTTATTTATTTATTTATTTTAGCCGTTCTGACAGGTGCAAGATGGTATCTCAGAGTTCTTTTAATTTGCATTTCCGTGATGGCTAAGGATGTTGAGCGCTTTCTTAAGTTTCTTTCGGCCATTTTAGATTCCTCTATTGAGAATTCTCTATTTATTTCTGTACCGAACTTTTTAATTGGATTGTTTGGTGTTTTGGTGATTAGCTTTTTGAGTTCTTTATATATTTTGGAAATCACCCTGCTGCCAGATATGGGGTTGGTGAATGTCTTTTCTCATTCTGTGGGCTGATATTTTGTCTTGTTGACTGTGTCCTTTGCCTAACAGAAGATTCTCAGTTTCAGGAGGTCCCATTTATTAATTGTCGAATTCAGTGTCTGTGCTACTGCTGTTATGTTCAGGAAGTAGTCTCCTGTACCTATTCAGTCAAGGGTTCCTTCCACTTTCTCTTCTAAGAGGTTCAGTGTGGCTGGATTTATGTTGAGGTCTTTCATCCATTTGGACTTAAGCTTTGTGCATGGTGATAGATATGGATCTATCTGCAATCTTCTACATGCCAGCACCCAGTTATGCCAGCATCATTTGTTGAAGATGCTTCCTTATTTCATTGTATAACTTTAGCTTCTTTGTCAAAACTCAGGTGTTCATAGGTGTGTGGGTTAATATCAGGCTTTTCATTTTGATGCCATTGGTCTACCTGTCTATTTTTTGCCAATACCAAGCTCTTTTAAGGACTATAGCTGTATAATACAGCTTGAAGTCAGAGATAGTTATGCCCCTGGAAGTTCCTTTATTATATAATGTTGTTTTGGCTATTCTTTATGTTTGTTTGTTTGTTTTTCCATATAAACTTTAGTATTGTCTTTCACAGTCTGTGAAGAATTGTGCCAGTATTTTGATAGGGATTGAAATGAATCTGAGATTGCCATTTTTACTATGTTGATCCTACCCATCCAAGAGCATTGGGGCTCTTTCCATTTTCTGGTATCTTATTTAATTTCTTTCTGTAACGATTCAAAGTTCTTATGATACAGATCTTTCATTTGTTTGGTTAGCATTACCCCAAGATATTTTATGTTGTTTATGGCTATTGTGAAGGGTAATGTTTCTCTGATTTCTTTCTCAGCCCATTTATCTTCTGTATATAGTAGGGCTACTGAATTTTTTGAGTTAACCTGTATCCTTCCACTTTGTTGAAGGTATTTATCAGCTGTAGGAGTTCAGTGGTAGAATTTTACGAGTCACTTATGTAAACTATTATATCATCTTCAAATAGTGAAACTTGACTTCTTCCTTTCAAATTTGTAGCCCCTTGATCTCCTTTTTGTTGTCCTATTGCTCTAGCTAGAACTTCGAGTATAATATTGAAGAGGTATGGAGAGAGTGGGCAGCCTTGTCTTGATCCTGATGTTAGAGGAATCAAGTTGAGTTTCTCTCCATTTAGTTTGATGTTGGCTGTTGGTTTCCTGTATATTGTTTTTATTATGTTCAGGTATGTTCCTGTTATCCCTGATCTCCCCAGACCTTTATCATGAAGGAGTGTTGGATTTTGTCAAAGGCTTTTTCAGCATCTAGTGAGATGATCATGTGGGTTTTCCTTTTCAGTTTGTTTATATGGTGGATTACATTGGTGGATTTTTATATACTAAACCATCCCTGTATCCCTGGGATGAATCCTACTTGATCATGATGGATGATTTTTCTGATGTGTTCTTGGATTCAATTTGCCTGCATTTTATTGAGTGTTTTTGCATTGCATCAATGTTCATAAGGGATATTGGCCTGTAGTTCTCTTTCTTAGTTGTGTCTTAATGTTGCTTGAGTACCAAGGTGATTATAGCCTCCTAAAAAGAGTTTGGCAATGACCCTTCTGCTTCTATTGTGTGGAACATTTTGAGGAGTATTGGTATTAGCTCTTCTTTGGATAGCTGGTGGAATTCTGCACTGAAAACTTATGGCCCTGGGCCTTTGTTTCATTTGGGAGACTTTTGATGACTGCTTTTATTTCATTAAGGCTTATAGGTCTATTTAAATTGCTTATCTGTTCTTGAACTAATTTTGGTATGTGATATCTATCCAGAAAATTTTGGTATGTGATATCTATCCAGAAAATTTTGGTATGTGATATCTATCCAGAAAATTTCCTTTAAATTTTTGAATTTTGTGGAGTACAGTCTTTCAAAGTATAACCTGATGATTCTCTGTATTTCCTCAGTGTCCATTGTTATATCCTCCTTTTTATTTCTGATTTTGTTAATTTTCATGTTCACTCTCTGCCTTTTGGTTAGTTTGGATAAAGGTTTGTCTATCATATTGATTTTCTCAAAGAACCAACTCTTTGTTTCATTGATTCTTTTGTATTGTCTTCTTTTTTTCTAATTATTGATTTTAGTCCCCAATTTGATTATTTCTTAGCATCTACTCCTCTGGGGTGAATTTTCTTCTTTTTGTTCTAGAGCTTTCAATTGTGCTATTATTGTCTAGTGTGACTATTCTCCAGTTTCTTCATGTGGGCACTTAGAGCTCTGAACTTCCCTCTTAGCATTGCTTTCAAAGTGTCTCATGAGTTTGGGTATGTTGTGTCTTCATTCTCATTGAATTCTAGAAAGTCTTTAATTTTTTGTTTTTATTTCTTCTTTTACCCAGGAAAGATGCAATTGCTCATTGTTTAATTTCCATGATTTTGTAGAGTTACTGCAGTTTGTATTTTTGTTGTATTCTATCTTTAAAGCATGGTGATCTAATAAGATACAGGGGGTTATTCCAATTTTTTGTATCTGTTGAGGTTTGCTATGTTGCCAAGTATGTGGTTGATTTTAGAAAAGGTTCCATGTGATGCTGAAAAGAAGGTATATTCTTTTGTGTTTGGATAGAAAGTTCTATAGATGTCTGTTAAATCCAATTGAGTCATAACTTCTGTTAGTTCCTTTGTTTTTTGTTAAGTTTATAGCTGGTGGTCTTGTGTAGTGGTGACAGTGGGGTGTTGAAGTCTCTCACTATAAGGGTGTAAGGTTTTATGTGTGATTTGATTTTTAGTAATGTTTGTTTTATGGATGTGGGTGCCTTTGTATTTAAGACATGATGTTCAGAATTGAGACTTTATCTTGATGGATTTTTTCTGTGCTGAACATGAAATGACCTTCTTCCTCTTTTTTTATTGATTTTAGTTTGAAGCCTAATTTGTTAGATATTAGGATTGCTACACCAGCTTGTTTCTTGGGCCCATTTGATTGGAATATCTTTTCCCAACCATTTACTCTAAGATAACATCTGTCTTTGAAGCTGAGGTGTATTTCTTGTATGCAGCAGAAGGATGGATTCTGTCTTAGTATCTATTCTGAAGCCTGTGTCTTTTTATATGCTAGTTGAGACCATTGATATTGAGAGAAATTAATGTCCATTGATTGTTAATTCTTGTTTATTTTGGATTTGTTACTTGATAGTGGTATTGTGTGTGGATCCCTCCATTTTCTTCTTTTCACTTTTGGTAAAGTGGGATTATCTATTGCCTATGTTGTTGTGAGTTTAGTTAACTTCCTTGGATTGGATTTTTCCATACAGACTTATGTAGTGCTGGATTAGTGGATATGTATTGTTGAAATCTGATTTTGTCATGGAATATCTTGTTTTCTCCATCTATAGTGATTGAAAGTTTTGCTGGGTACAGTAGTATGTGATGGCATATGCCATCTCTTAGTTTTTGCAGAATACCTATTCAGGACCTTCTGGCTTTCAGAGTCACCATGAAGAATTCAGGTGTAATTCTGATAGGTTTGCCTTTATATGGTACTTGGCCTTTTTCCTTTGCTGCTCTTAATATTCTTTCTTTATACTGTATATTTGTTTTTTGATTATTATTATGTGGTGAAGTGTCCTTTTATTGTGGTCCACTCTATTTGGTGTTCTGTAAGCTCCTTGTACTTTCATTGGCATGACTTTCTTTAGGTTGGGAAAATTTTCTTTTATAATTTTGTTGAATATGTTTTCTGCACCTTTGAGTTGGGTTTCTTCACCTTCTTGTATACCTATTATTCTTGAATTTGGGTTTTTCATGGTGTCCCACATTTCCTGGATGTTTTTCTTAGGGATTTGTTAGATTTAAGATTTTTTTTCTTGACCAATGAATCTATTTCTCCTAGTGTGTCTTTAACGCCTGAGATTTTCTCTTCCATCTCTTGTATTCTGTTGTTTATGCTTGCATCTGTATTTCCTGATCATTTACCCAGCTTTTCTATTTCCAGCATTCCCTCAAACTGTTTTTTTATTGTCTCTATTTCAGCTTTCAAGACTTGAACTGTTTGAAATATTTCCTTGTTTGGTTGTTTCTTCTTTGCTTTCCTTGTTTTCTTAAAGAGATTTATTTTCTTGTATTTTTTGGTTTGTCTTTTTCTCTATTTCTTGAATTTTTCTGTTTGTTTTTTCTTCCATTTCTTTAAGGGATTTTCTTATTTCCTCTTTGAGGGTCTCTATCATCTTCATGAAGTTGTTTTTAAGGTTGTTCTCTTGTGCTTCATGTGTGTTGGGATGCTGAGGTCTTGCTGGTGTACAGTCCTTAGGCTCTGATGGCATCATATTTGTCTTTCTGTTGTTGCATGTGTTCTTATACTGTCATCTTCCCATCCCTTCTTCCAGTGGATTTCAGTGGGGCCTCTCCCTCTCCTAGTGGGTATGGGTCCAAGGCTTTCTTCTGGTGGGTGCAAGCAGATCCAATACTCTGATGCCTCTCCTCTTCCTGTGGGTTGAGGCAGGCCTAGCACTGAGAGGTAGGCAGGCTCAGCACTGAGAGGTAGTCAGGCTCTGAATGGCTTAGTCTACCAGGACACGTTCACCCCTGTGCAGTTCCAGACAGAGCCAAGAGAGTCTCAGAAGGCTTTGGTTTTTGATTTTTAGTGTTTTTTTATTATTTAACATTTTCTTTGACTGATATATCCATTTCTTCTATTGTATCTTTAACACCTGAGATTTTTCTCTTCCATTTCTTGTATTTTGTTTGTGATACTTGCATCTGTAGTTCCTGTTTGCATACTTATTTAACATCTCCAGATGTTTCCCTCAGATTATGTTTTCTCTTTTGATTCTATTTCCATTTTCAGGTCTTGAACAGTATTATTTATTTCCTTCGACTGTTTGTTTACATTTGCCTGGATTTCTTTAAAGGATTTGTTCATTTCCTCTTTAAGGATTTTTACCATACCATTGGTTTTAGGGTCGTTTTTTATGTTTCAGCTATGTTGGAATATTCAATTCTTGCTGTGGTAGGATAGCTGGGCCCAAGTGGAGATATATTTGCCTAGCTATTTTTGATTGTGTTTTTCAGTTGGCATCTAGACATATGGTTTGGGAAGACTATATATCTGGGTGCTGAATTCTGAATTTGTCTTTTTTGGGTAGTTGTTTTGGTCCTTGGTTTCTGTTTCCTCCCTGGATGATTGTAGACAGTGTGATGGCTGTGTATTAACAGTCTATTTTCTGGCCTGCTCAGCTGCTGTGTTCACAGAGAATGCTTGCTAGTATTGGAGGC
This sequence comes from Cricetulus griseus, assembly GCF_003668045.3. Lineage (NCBI taxonomy): Eukaryota > Metazoa > Chordata > Mammalia > Rodentia > Cricetidae > Cricetulus > Cricetulus griseus. The sequence goes on from NW_023276807.1 coordinate 171,250,963, forward strand.
TCAAACAGTGGGAGGAGTTGGGGGTAGGAAGTTTGGAGGAGGGGGTCTTTGTAATCACTTTGGGATGGGGTCAGAGTGGGAAGGGAGACTAACCACAGCAGGTGCTCTGCTACAGAGATATAGATAAGTCAGGGGGATTGGACCTCAAGAGCAGTAGAAGAGGCATGGCTCTGTCTTCAGTCTGCTCATTGCCCTGGAGGAGTAGTCCTTGGGTTAGCAGGGGGTGATAGCTGAAGTTAAGCTCTGAGACAAAGCAACAAGTTGGGGGAGGAAGGCTAGAAGAGGAAGATCTGGGGGATCCACAGGAACTGGGAGCAGACAAGCTGGGAAGACTTCCATGGGTGTTCTACTGCAGAACTGGGGATGAAACTGAGGGTTGGGTCTAGGGGAACACAGTAAATCCTGAACATAAGTAGCCTACAATGATGTTGATGATATGAATTGATCTTGATTCAGGGAGACTCTTTCATAAGCCCCCATCTTTCTCTCCTTTCCTCAATTTTCTCTCTTTTCTATTCTTCTCTCTCTTCCTTCCTTTCATCTCTATTTTTACTTATTTGAAGGGTTTATTATTTTTAACATCTCCTTTATTTATGGCAAAAAGCCTATATAATTGTAGCCTTCCTCTGGGTATTATTTGCCAAGCAGGTGGGAAACTGCACTGCAGTATAATTTAGTAAAAACCCAATTTTAGGTATTGAATTTCTGCTTCTCTCTGTGTGAGCTTATTTAGCACTGTCCCTGTACAGTCCTCAAGCTTTGTGAAAGGACTGAGGCAGGCAAGAGCATGACCATGAAGGAACCGGCTTCCCTTTTGGCAGCCATTACAGCCGAACATGTGCTTGCCATAAACCTACCTTGGTCACGAAGAGGTCAGATGCCTGTCTCGTGACAAGGAACCCATCAGAAGTTAGTCACTAGAAAGTCAGATGCCTGTCTCGTGACAAGGAGCCAATCGGAAGTTAGCTGGTGGCGCTATGCTTTACGACCCTGGGTGTGCTTTACGGACAAGCGCACGACAATGACGTAGAGAGCATAGCAACCACCCTGGGAGGGCCTATGAGCCATAACAACCAGTTGACCAATCAACACAGGGCAAGCCCTCCAAGCCTGGAGGCACACCAATCGTGAGCCTGTGCGTACCCCTAGACACTCCCCTTACGCTGCCCTATAAGATCTTTTGGGAGACCCAAGGAGCCGTCTTTTTTTAGCCGTCTGCCATGGCGGGTGGGTGAAAGACCCGAGCTAACATGGGGTTAGCTCGTAAAACTACAATAAAGCCTCATGCAGTTTGCATCAAGCTTTCGCCTCCATTCTGTGTTTGGGGTGGCCGCCGTCCTGGACTAAGATTCTGAAAGCCTCAGCTTTCTGAGGGTCTTACATTTTGGGGGCTCGTCCTGGATTTGCGACCACCCCTCACCTGAGTGGAGTCGATCTTGGAGGTAAGTGGGTACCCTGTATTGTCTGTGTCTTTGTGTTTTTGTGCCAGCTGAAATCTGGTTCTGTGCTTTGCAGTCGCTCGTGTCTCGGGAAGAGACAAGAGCTCTGGTCTCGGGAGGAGACAGAGTGTGATCAGTAGACGTGCTTGGGAGATCACCGACTGCCACCCTGGAAGACGTTCCAGGAAGTCTGTGGGAACCTCAGGGACGCTTGGGAGATTCCCGTCTGGGAGCCGGTGAGGGTACGGTAGTTCTCCTGGATTGGGGAAGTTATCCGTCCTCCCGGCCGTCTGTATTTCTGGAATGGTTTTGTCTGTCTAGGTGGAGACAGACATCTGATAGTTTTTGTCTGTGTCTTGGGTGTGTTTTGTCTTATCTGTGACTTTGATGATGGGACTGACTGTAACCAACCCCCCTCAGTCTGACTTTTGACCATTGGATGGACGTTAAGGACCATAGTTAGTCAGTTAAAGTTACAGCACCCTCTTTCGTTGAGTCATGTGGCGCCACACTAGGTAACTTTATCTTCCAGTCTTTGTTTCTGTATGGTTTCTGTACAAGAATTGTTTAGGGCAGAGGTTCGGATGACAGCTTCTGCAGTCTGTAGGAGCGGGACTTGGTAGGACCAAGTTGCTTGGTCCATCTGTAAGGGGACCCAAGCGGGTCGCCCAATTTGTAGGACAGGGGCTTGCTGGGAGCAAGTCGCCTGGTCCATCTGTAAGGGGACCCAAGCGGGTCGCCCAATTTGTAGGACAGGGGCTTGCTGGGAGCAAGTCGCCTGGTCCGTCTGTAAGGGGACCCAAGCGGGTCGCCCAATTTGTAGGACAGGGGCTTGCTGGGAGCAAGTCGCCTGGTCCGTCTGTAAGGGGACCCAAGCGGGTCGCCCAATCTGTAAGGACAGGGACTTGGTGGGAGCAAGTTGCCTGCTCCATCTGTAAGGGGACCCAAGCGGGTCGCCCAATCTGTAAGGACAGGGACTTGGTGGGAGCAAGTTGCCTGCTCCATCTGTAAGGGGACCCAAGCGGGTCGCCCAATCTGTAAGGACAGGGACTTGGTGGGAGCAAGTTGCCTGCTCCATCTGTAAGGGGACCCAAGCGGGTCGCCCAATCTGTAAGGACAGGGACTTGGTGGGAGCAAGTTGCCTGCTCCATCTGTAAGGGGATCCAAGCGGGTCGCCCAATCTGTAAAAGAGGTACTTGTTGGAATCAAGTCATCTAAAATTCCGAATAGGACCCTAGTCTGTGTTACTGTACTGTCTGTCCATGTTTCACATTTGTGTTATATGTTTCTTAAGCATCTCTTTCTGTCCCTGCTCTCCCTACGCACATGGCATGCATGGGTCAGGGGTCTTTTCTTGATTCTCTGAGCACGTGGCGCCACCTCAACTATGATCGGCAGATGCACCCGGAGGACAGACTGCCACTCTGAGGACACCCAGGACCCAGGAGGTACGGACTCGGGCCAAGGACACTTGGCCCGCCACCGAGTTCTGCCGCCATCTTCCCGGCGCCATTGCCTTATGAGCAGCCCGGGCGGATTGGGTTGGCGTCTGTTCTTTCCTGTCTATTCTGTGTTATCATCATTGGTTTTCAATTCAGGATCCACCACGCCACCCCCTTTCTATCCCCACCTGCGGGTCTGAGGCATGCCCAGTAGGGCTGTTTCTGCCCCAGCTGCCGTTGTGGCTGTTTCCCTGCTCTGAGGGAATATGGCTACAAGGCCGCGATCTGCTACCCGTCTTTCTGTGCTCCACACACATGGTATGCAGGGGGGCCGCAGGAGTCTTTTTCCCACCCCTGGATTGGCCAAGGGTCTGGGTTTACCAGCAGCACCCCCACCCCAGGTCTCTCTGCCTTGAGCACATGGAGCTAGCTCAGGCAGGTGAACCATCTGTCCTGATCCGGATATTCTAAAAAAAAAAAAAAAAAGGGGGCCTTAAAGTTATTAAGAATTGTAAAAGGGACTTTGACAATTTTTATGTTGACTGAGAAATGAGAAAAAAAAATGTAGGAGGCGTAAATAATAAAGAGAAAAAAGAAAAAAAAATTGTCTAAGAATGTCTAAGAAAGTCAGAGAAATAAACTAAAAGATTATAGAGGGTTAAAGCGAGGTGTAGGTCAGAGAAAAGTTGTTAAAAAGATTGTTACAGAAAGTTATAGAGGGATAAAGTAAGTTGTAGAAGGTCAGAGAAAAGTTGTCGAAGGTCAGAGAAAAGGTTGTTACAAAGCAAGAAAAAAAATGTAAACTGCTATGGTTTCTCATGTCTACAAATAATAAAATTTTAAAAATGATAATATAAGTTAAAATTTTGTCATGTTAAGCTGATTTTGTTTTTAAAAAAGTCCTGTTTATTTCTCAAGTAAATTATGTATACTTGTTTTAAAAATGTTCTATTTCCTGGTATAAACTTAAGCATGTTAAGCAAAGCAAGTTACGGCCATTTTGTAACTGGTCACATGACTTGACTGGTCGCCATTTTGCTAAAAGGTGACCGCATGGAAATTAGAGGTACCATCTTAGAAACAAGTTTTTCAGTTAAGATTTAAAATGTTAATGCTTCTATATATTACAGAAAGACCTTAAGGGAATTTAAATTTCTTTTTAAAACCAGTTTTCAAATGTTTGTTTTTATTAATGTTTGTACTTAAAGAGCTTCAATTTAGAATTATTTCTAAGCAAAGCCTGACAATGTAAAGTTCTTGTTTTATAAAAGATGCTAATCTGTTACAGTTTGTTTTCAGAAGTTAAGTTTAGGATGTTGATAGCACACACCTTTAAGCTCAGGGTGTAGATGGCACACGCCTTTAATCCCACCATTCGGGAGGAAGAGGCAGATGGATCTTTATGAGTTCAAGGCCTGCCTGGTCCGGCAGATAGAATTCTAGAACAGGCTCCAAAGTCACAGAAAAACCCTGCCTCAGAAAGAAGTTAAGCTACTGTTTAAGAAATATAAGATAGCTCTATATAGTTTTAAGTTCAGCTGTATTACAGAAGTAAGACTTTACCTAGCCACCTGTGTGCTTCTTGTATGCTTAAGGCAAGTAATTAAAACAGACCTCTAATGCTTCAGAGATCTTCAGAATATGGCATTTAAATTGTTATCTTTAAAGTTTATAATGTCAGACAGACCGCCAGATCCGGACAGTGACCCAAAGTCTCCAAAGAAGATTACGAGGCACCTCAGTTCCTGCACCTGGACCAGTGAGAGAGATGCTCAGATGTGATACCTGCCGCCTGCCAGAACCTGGCCGAGACTGTGGACAAAGCTGCTGGACACTGGAAAATTGATTGTACCCTTTTGCCTAGACAAAACAAGGTTTCTGCTTCTGGCTGACATCTGAGTATCAGTTGCTGACTACAGGCTGTTCTAAGTAGACTGCGAGCCCTGGACTTGCTGTGGATGTGAACCAGTCAGCTGATGTGGACACCCCCTGTCTCTGCAACAGTGTCTGCTAACCAGAAGCCCCTGATGGATTCCCCATTGCCTAAATTCCTTTTTGCTTTTGACTAGCATTTCAACCTTCTGGGGTCCCTAACTTCGTCCCAAAGTCAGCAGGAAGCAGTTTGGAAAAGAATTTCGCCGTCCATTTTCCCTGGTTAAAATGCTAAGTCAAAGGGAACTCCCTTGCATGGGGATGCCAGTATCTATCACTCCCTGATGGGGATGCTAGAGAGACAGCAATTCCATGATTGGAATTTACAAAAAAGAAAATGGGGGAATGAAGGAACCGGCTTCCCTTTTGGCAGCCATTACAGCCGAACATGTGCTTGCCATAAACCTACCTTGGTCACGAAGAGGTCAGATGCCTGTCTCGTGACAAGGAACCCATCAGAAGTTAGTCACTAGAAAGTCAGATGCCTGTCTCGTGACAAGGAGCCAATCGGAAGTTAGCTGGTGGCGCTATGCTTTACGACCCTGGGTGTGCTTTACGGACAAGCGCACGACAATGACGTAGAGAGCATAGCAACCACCCTGGGAGGGCCTATGAGCCATAACAACCAGTTGACCAATCAACACAGGGCAAGCCCTCCAAGCCTGGAGGCACACCAATCGTGAGCCTGTGCGTACCCCTAGACACTCCCCTTACGCTGCCCTATAAGATCTTTTGGGAGACCCAAGGAGCCGTCTTTTTTTAGCCGTCTGCCATGGCGGGTGGGTGAAAGACCCGAGCTAACATGGGGTTAGCTCGTAAAACTACAATAAAGCCTCATGCAGTTTGCATCAAGCTTTCGCCTCCATTCTGTGTTTGGGGTGGCCGCCGTCCTGGACTAAGATTCTGAAAGCCTCAGCTTTCTGAGGGTCTTACAACCACAGAGTGACAAAGAATTTAATTTTCTAATGTCTCAGATTTGTGTCGTGGCCCAGCATGTCTCAGCCCCAAACCACGGAAGCCATGAGGTTCAGCCTGAGTGGGGGACTGTGGACTCTGAAATTCCTAGCAACCCAACAGTAATAAAGATCAGTTGCAGGCATCTTGTCATCTTTAGAGAGCTCTCAGCTCCATGTTGCAAAACTGGAATCTCTTCTTTATTCAGCATCTTCCTGGCTGTTTCCTAACCATGCTTCCCTGACCCTGAGACTGATTCTCTTCAATCTTCCTGGACCCTATCAGCAGATCTTTCTCTCTTCCAACTCCTTTTCTATAGATGGATACCTCCTCACTATCTGTCCTCACTTGTCATGTAAACTTAGCCCTCTGCCCTAGTACAGGCCTATTCAAATGCTTAGTTCTGTAGAGATGCAAACTAGGAAGCATTCTCCACTGAGACTATGCTATTCAGTAGCAAATTAGCTAGCATCTGCAAATACAATGTAGACTTGGAGGGAGCTCCTGGTTACTGGTACCTGGGGTTTGAACCCTGAGAAATCCTCTAATGGCATAATTCTCAAAATTTTCACTACTCTAGAGGTGGTAGGATCTGGGAGAATACAGCAAAAAACTGAGGAGGACTAAGGTCTCATCAATCACCAACTTCATCCAAAGGCTCAGACAACTTCTACTCTGAGGGTTAAGAAAGGTCACACCAGTAAAATTGTCATGAGTTCAAGACATATACAACCACAAAGACAAGCCACATGTGGCAAAAACATGTTTTTCCTATAGAAACCATCTATGTTAGTTTTCTATTACTGTGAAGAGACACCATGACCATGGCTACTCATAAAGGAAACATTTAACTATGGTGGCTCACTTATAGTTCAGAGGTTCAGTCCATCATGGTTGGAGCATGGCAGCTGCACACAGACATGGTGCTGGAGCTGGGAGTCCTACATCTTGACTCAGAGGTGAAAGGAAATCAACTGACTATCACACTGAGTGAAGCTTGAGAAAAAGACCTCAAAGCACACCCCCACAGTGATACACTTCCAACAGAAGGTGTGGCCCAGATGAAAGGTGTGTGTCATCTAGCCTCCTCGAACAAGACCACACCTCCTAATAGTGCCACTCCTTATGAGCTTATGGGGACCAAATATATTCAAATTATCACAAGATATATAAAATTTAATTGAATCAACTACATTTTGTAGGACAAATACATATTCCAAGAAGAATTCCATGTTTTGAAGAAACTGAGGTCACTGATTCCTGTTTTCTTGGAGTTTCTCACAAGCACTCAGAATTCTACCCACATGGCTCCATTTTTGGACTGTGCTCCAACAGAAATAATTTCAAATTCCTTTTTACTGAAAAGTTAAAGAACAAAGTGATTTGTGATCTCAAGGGAAGGAGAGTATTATGCATGTGTGTGTGTGTGTGTGTGTTTAGATGGAAAGAGTAGGTCACATCTTATAATTGCTGAGCAAGATATGGTTTCTTTCACAGGTACAAGAAGCTACTTGTGACACTAAAATATAAGATCTAAAGACTACCTGGAGAACATAATACAACAAACATATACAGCACTACTTATATTATGTTTACTGACTATATGATAGAATCTAGCTACTCTTTCTTATGATTATCATCCATAAGATTTTTCATATTCATTTCTTCCCCAAAACAAGGATAAAATTACCAAAAGCAAAAATACTTTTATGAAAATCTCTACCAAATCCCTACTTATTTCAACAGTGATTTTAGTGTGGGTGTGCGGTGTTGATCACATGGTACAATACATATGTCGAGGTCAGAAGTTAACTGCAAGTGTCACTCTTCATCTGCTTTGCTTGCCCCACAGTTTCTTGTTCTTTTCTGAGTGTTCCAGACTCACACTCTCTGGAGCTACTCATCTCCCTGCAGGGATGCTGGGATAACAGATGCACAGGACTGTGTCTGGCTTTACACAGTTTCTGAGGATCCCAACTCAGACCCCCATGTTTGCATGATAAGTAGCTTATCCACTGAGACTTCACCTCAGGCCAGAGACAGTAAAAACAACAAGAAGAAAACCAAAAATAAAAAACTGAAAAAAGACCCTCTTTTACATTATATAATCCTTAACATTACTTGTGTCTGGAAGCTCTACCAAGAGATTTTAATGTGTGTGGTGCTGACGCTTTGCAAATCTTCTACCACTAAGCATTTTTCCATCCCCAAGAAGAACTTTTCCAATGAACCAATGTTACCTTCAAGGTAAATTCCCAGATCAACTGACAGTCCTGTGGTTTGAGAACAAACAGAGAAAATTAGAGAAATAAAGATAGAGAACTTTGAAAAAAGTATGTATGAGATAATTGTTTTTTTTATAAAGTCATTTGTTGTGAGAAACAGTCATAAGATAACCTTCTGTGGTTGTTGGTCTGTTAGTAGGTATCTGTATCCACTTCTTTGATACTGAGACCCATCTAGGTGCTTTATGTTCATGAAATCTTTCCTTCTTACACAGCAATGAGAGTCAAAAAGCATCATATTCTGTGGAGAAGAAAGCTGAATGAAGATGGCATGACTGACATGTGTCACACAACCCGGCATGTTCTCTTTCATATGTGGACTTCAGTGTTTCACTACAATGCACACATGCAGATGTGGACATGAGCAGGGCTGTGGGAAACTAAAAGGGGGACTAGGAGAAAAGACATGAGGTTTTGAGGATTGGGAACTAGTAAATATGTGGCCTGCAAACATGAAGCGTGTCACTGGAGATGGAAGGGTATAGGGGTGACAGGAGGATGAAGGACAAGAGGGTAGGAGAGACCAACAACAGCAAATTATGTATGGAAATGCCATAAGGAAACACATTGCTTTGTAAGCTAATTAAACAATGAAAATAACAGCCCCTCCCTGTACCCATGAAGAATTGGAAGAGTCAGGTGCAGTGAACTGAATCTGAGCCTGACCTCGTGTTTCTCTGTCTCTTTTGCTGACCTCTTCCTGGGGAAGAACCTGAGCTAAGTGGGCTCCCTCAACCCTGCTCAAAATGTGGAGGGAATGTGGCAGGATCTCAGAGCTGTGTGAACTCCCAGAGAGCTTGGAACACCAAAATTATGAGTGCTCAGGGAAACAGTTATGGGCAGAAATGGCATATACCCATCTCTGAGAAGGAGGAGGACCTTTTCTAATTGAGTTCTGGAATGTTCATGCAATAGTAATTCTAGGAGAGTATTCGGTCTATCCTTCTTCCATTCCTCCCAAGAGACTTTTGCTTATATTCTAGCAAGAAACATATTTTTGCCAACAACTTGAAATGTATTCAAGTCTGCGATGGAAAGTGCACATTATTCTTTTCTTAGAAAGCTGCAGAGAAAGAAGAAAACACTGACTCTGCCGTTTACTTTCCATAAGACCTTAGCTAAGGTTTTAACTTTTTTGAGTCTAGATTTTCATGACTGCACTGTGGGGGGTGACAATAACACATGCTTTAAGGTTGAGAACAGAATGAACTGATGTCTGTGGAGGCATTTGCCTTCTTCCCAGTACCTACTTAACACATTGCCTGATTGTTACTATGATTTCAGTTGCTACTACAATGCCCTGGGGTCGATGGAAAATAGTTCCATAATAGCTTGGTGTCTAGTTTGCATGCATTGAAATAGGCATTTCGTGATGTGAGTTCATATTGGCCATATGTATATGTATTTGGTTCTAAGTATTAATTAAGTGCCCATTATAATTCTTAGCATATACATACCAAACCCTAGTGCGCCCAATTTTATGAAACAAAACTGGAAGTAAAGATATAGCTTAACCCAAAAACATTAATATCTGACTTTCACCAATAGAAAAGTCATGCCAACAAAACAGAAATATCTGAGTCAAATAAAGCCATAGATCAAAAAGCTCAGAGTGTTCCATCTAAACATTGAAGAATACAAATTATTTTCATAATCCTATGGAGCTGTCTCTAAAAGAGATCCTATAGAATATAAAATAAGGCAAATTGAAATAATTTAGTGTATTATAAATGACCACAATGAAACAAAACAAGAAATAAATATCAAGAGAAACTGTAGAACTTGAACAAATTCATGGAGACTATATAACACACTACTGAATAATTAGCGGTTATCACAAGGGAAACTTCAAATTTTTAAAGTTGAATGAAAATGAAAACTTAATATATCCACACCTATGCTACAATAAAACCTTCCTAAGAGAAAAGTTTATAGGTATAACTGCCTACTTAAAAACAAAAACAAAAACAAAAACAAAAACAAAAACACACAGAGGGCCGATGAGATGGCTCAAGGTTAGGAGTACTTGTTCTTGTAGACAACCACGGCTCAGTTCCCAGTGTTCATATTGAGCAATTCACAGTTGTATATACTGCAACTCCAGGACATCCAATGTACTGTTCTGATTTCTGTATGTGTTAGTGTACGCCTGGTACACATGCATACACTACCTCTCCACACACTAAAATACATATAAAACAAACATTTGTGTCTGGATAGATGGCTCAGTGGCTAAGAGCACTAGATGCGCTTCCAGGGGATCTGGTTCAAGTCCCAGCACCCAGTCGGGCAGTGATGGCACCGGCCTTTAATCCCAGCACTCAGGAGGCACAAGCAGGTGGATCTCTGAATTCAGGACCAGCTTGGACTGTATACAGAGTGAGTTTCAGGACAATCCAGTACTTCCCAGAGAAATCTGACTCAGTAAATGAACAAACAAATAACCAAATCCCAGCACCCATATGGCAGCCCATAAATGTCTATAACTCCAGTTCGACAAAATCCAATTCCCTCTTCTGGACTCCACTGGCACTGAATACACATGGTGCACAGACATCCATGCAGATAAAACATTCATAATAATAAAGTGAAAATTAAAAAAAAACTAGGAATGGTGGCACACCTCTAATATCAGTATTCAGAAGGCAGAGGCAGACAGATCTCTGTGAGTTCAAGGCCAGCCTGCGTCTCCGTAGAAAATCCCATGCCATACACAGTGTCTTATTTAGGCTTTTATTGCTGTGAAGTGACACCATGACCACAGCAACTCATAAATAAATACAGTTAATTGATACGGCTTGCTTACAATATCAGAGGTTCAGTCCATTATCATCATGCTAGGGAGGATGGCAGCATGCAAGAAGACATGGTGATGGAGCTGAGTGTCCTACACATCTTGACTCAGAGGCAACAGGAAATTGACTGACAGACACACTGAGAGAGGCTTGGGCAAAAGAGACCTCAAAACCTGCCTCCAAAGTGACATACTTCCTCCAACAAGGCCTCACCTCCTAACACAGCCACTCCCTTTGGGGGTCATTTTCTTTTAAACCACTACACACAATGAGACCTTATTTCAAACAAACAAACAATCAAAGGTATCTCAAATAAGTAACAATATTCCTTAAGACCATGGAAAAACAAGTACAAATAAGACCCAAAATCTATGGAAGAAGGGAGGCAATTGAGACTAGAGAAGGAATTAATCAGATTGAAATGAATAAAAACACAAAGAATCAATGAAACAGTAACTTCCATAAAAGATAAATTATTTGACAAACCTTAGTCAAACCAGAAGAGGCAGAAAAACCATATTAACAATATTAACAATGAAAGAGAGACATTGTAATACATTCCTGTGAAATTCAGAAAGCCATTAAGACATATCTTGAAAACTTATATTCTACTACATTGGAAAATCTAAAAAAAAGAATGAATTTCTAGATACATATGACCTGCTAAAAATAAACAAAAGAGAGATAAGTGATTTAGACAGATCTATACCAAGCAATAAGATTGAAGCAGCACTAGAAAAGAAAATCTCTCAATTTACAAAGTTCATGTATAGGGACTAGAGAGAGGACTCAGAGGTATGGAAAATGTACTTATATAACCCACTGTATGTACAATTAGCACTGATTAATTAAAATTAAATATCTGCAGAGAGAGTAATTCTTCACAGAAGACTTGTAGTAGGAGGCCTATTTGGTGAGGCCTTACCTTGTGAAGAAATTTTAAACATATTCTTTTGTGTCTTAGTGCATCCACTTAAGACAAAAACATAAGACAATAGATACAGTTTTGTTGTATGTGCTTCCTTTATTGTAAAGTTAGAGTTTTCTACAAACCAAGTAAATAAATAAGCACCCTGACATCCACTGCCCTTCTCACTTGCTCAGACTGTAGGAAGACTGTGGGAAGTTCATGTTGCCAGCTGGAAAACAGAATGCAGTATGTAGTGTTCTGACAGGCTTCCACTCATTACTTCTTTGTCATATTTTAGATTTCATAACCCAGGAGTACAGTTTCCTTTTGTATTGCTGGCACAGATAAACTTTAAATATTTTTTCTTCTTCACCGGAGGAGCAGGAAGGTGAAATCTGAGGATACTGGTCCAAAAGTAATCAATTTGCCTGAGTAATATGTATATCTACTGCAATGTGCTAATTTGTTTTGTACAGCTTTCTTTTCTCATTGCCTATTTTTTTGGTTACTTAATATACAAGAATATTTTGTGTAATATATTATTTCATATATTTACATTTGTTTATAATGATTTTTCTGTTGCAGTTTTGATCTAATATTAGTCTTCTTTGAGACTGAAATGATTGCTTTTATTCTTTGACTTCTCACTTCCATCTTTAGAAAATACTGACTTTAAAAATCTGGGCTTTGGGAAAGTAGAATTCAACCATGTCAATACACAGCAGGCTCCCACCCTTTACTTCTGAATGAGCAAGCTAAGGCTGTTCTGCCTTGGAGCCACTGATATTTTCTGTGTGATTCACTACTATGGAGGTAAGTTCTCTTCTCAGAAGGCTGCAGGGAATAATCCCTGGTCTTTACCCTATAGATGATACCTCCCCCTGCCCCGGACGTTAAAATGAAAATGTCAATAGAGCAAGGGAGGACCCAAATCTCCTCTATTGGGAATAAGCTCCTCTGAAGTAAGGCAGATGTATGGCCATGAGGAGTAAAAGGAAGTATTCACACTTATGAATCCCTATCCTAAAGCCAAAAAGATTAGGGAACTACTTGAGTTTCATAGTCAACATAGCCACTTAAAAAGATTGCTTATGCTCCATCAAAGTCAACCCAGCAAATGATCCCTTGCAGCATATTTCTTAGAATGAGATGGAAGCTAGGTTTTACTATCTTTGGCCAAAAGAGAAGGGATCATCTTAAGTCAGAAATAAAGTGATGCCAGTGTTTATGCCACCTTTCCTTCTCTTCCCAACCTATTTGGAAGGAAACTGGAGTTATTCCCAGGTCTGAATACAGAGGTTCTAACCTCACTGCCTACCAAATATTTAGCATTGCAAATGTGATATGGAGCTCACAGTTTTTGTTTATTTTGGTGATGCAGCTGTTGGGGACATATACATCTGTGGAATGTGAAAGAGCAACCTCTGACAATGTGGCATTGTTATCTAAGCTGTTCCATTCTCATCTGCCAGTTTCACATGATGATGTCACCATGTTAGCTAGGAGAAGAGTTGAGTGTGAAGAGAGATCTGAGGGAATAGGTACAGGAATTATACTTCATTACTGCCAGGTTCTGAGCTCAAAGGATCTGCAAATGGGTAATGCAGTATATAAATCTTTCCCTGTCTAGAGATTCACATTTATAGATGAACGCATGCAAGTTATCTAGGACTTGGTATGCAATCCATAGAGAAAGCAAGCAGCCTGGAACATGGCTTAAATGAAATACAGGAAACAATGCAACCCTCTGGGGGTAGCAAAAACTCAACTGATACTATCAGAACAGTTACCATCATTGAACAGATGCTACACCCATTAATCTCACTGACAATTATGCAAAAAGTCAAGATGATGTTTTAGAATGAAGAGACAATGAGGTCAAACTGACCTCAAACTGTGGGATCTTGATTTTCCTACTTGACTGTGTGCAATCTTTTTAATCAGCTTAGGTTAATTATAACAACAATAACAGCAAAGCCCTTAATATCTCAGTTCTTTAGAGTCCCCAAAGCACTTCTTATTCAGCTTCATATTCCCAAGGCTGGGCTGCAGCTCTGTTCTACACCAATCTTGTGTGGGAGCCCAGGCTGTCAAAGGTGCCTCTAGAGAAGTTTTCTCCTCCCCGCTGCTTTTGGTAATCTAGAGACTGAAGCCAGACCCTTGCATGAGCCAGGCAAATGCTCTACCACTAGGTTTTAGCCCCAAACTCTATGAAGAAATTATATTCATCATCATTTAGTGTTAGGAAATAAGCAAGAGGTAAGATTACATGAAATTTCCCAAACTTCTCCCTAAAACTTATCCTTAGAAATACACATTGTTAGTTTTCCGGCCCTTCTTCTTCTGCCCTGCTCAAAGACTTCCAGAGACTGCCAAGGCCCCAGTACCAGTCCTGCCATAGGAATAGGAGAGACATCAGAGTATTGGATCTGTTTGCATCTACCAGAAGGGAACCTTGGTCCCATACCCACCAGGAGAGGAAGAGACTCCTTTTACACCCACCACAAGAAAGGATGGCAAGAAGACAATATAAAAACACAATCAACAATAGAAAAAAACAATTTGACACCACCAGAGTCTAGGGACCCTACACCAGCAACATCACAACCTGAATATCACAGATGATGAAGATGAGAATGACCTTAAAATCATCTTCATGAAAACGATGGAGGGCCTCAAAGAGGATATGAGAAAATCCCTTAAAGAAATGGAAGAAAACAAAACAAAACAAAACAAAATACTAGAAATCAACAAATCTCTCAAGGAAAGCCAAGAAAATGCAATCAAACATCTGAAGGAAACAATTCAGACAATTCAAGATCTGAAAACTGAAATAGAGACAATAAAGAAAACACAAGCTGAGGGAATGCTAGAAATAGAAAAGTTGAGTAAACGAACAGGAACTACAGATGCAAGCATGACCAACAGAATATAAGACATGGAAGAAAGAATCTCAGGAATTGGAGATACACTAGGCGAAACAGACTCATTGACCAAAGAAAATCTTAAATTCAACAAATCCCTAGCACAAAATATTCAGGAAATATGAGACACCATGAAAAGACCAAACCTAAGAATAACAGGTATAGAAGAAGGTGAAGAAACCCAACTCAAAGGTGCAGAAAACATATTCAAGAAAATCATAGAAAAAAAATTTCCCAACCTAAAGAAAGACATGCCAATGAAATTACAAGGAACCTACAAAACACCAAAAAAGGTCTCCTTGCCACATAATAATCAAAACCCCAAACATACACATTAAAGAAAGAATATTAAGAGCAGGAAAGAAAAAAGGACAAGAAACATATAAAGGCAAACTATCAGAATTACACGTGACTTTTCCATGGAAACTCTGAAAGCCAGAAGGTTCTGGATAGATATTCTACCTACAATAAGAGACCATGGATGCCAGCCCAGACTACTATACCCAGCAAAGCTTTCAATCACCATAGATGGAGAAAACAAGATATTCCATGACAAAACCAGATTTAAACAATACATATCCACCAATCCAGCCCTACAGAAAATTCTGGAAGGAAAACTCCAACCTAAGGAAGTTAACTACAACTAGAAAAATATAGGCAATATATTATCCCACTTTACCAACATCAAAAGGGGAGGAAATCCACACAAATTTCCACCACCACCACCAAATCCAAAACAAACAAGAATGAACAATCAATGGTCATTAATATACATCAATATTAATGGTCCTAACTCAACTTTAAAAAAGACACAGGCTAGCAGAATGGATAAGAATACAGATCCATCCTTCTGTTGCATACAAGAAACACACCTCAACTTCAAAGGCAGATGGTACCTCAGAATAAAGAGGTGGAAAAAGATTTTCCAATCAAATAGATCCAAGAAACAATCGGGGTAGCAATCCTAATATCTAATAAATTAGACTTTAAACTAAAATCAGTCAAAAGAGATGAAGGAGGTAACGTCCTACTCATCAAAGCAGAAATCCATCAGGATGAAGTCTCAATTCTGAACATCTATGCCCCAAATACAAAGGCATCCACATTCATAAAAGAAACATTGCTAAAACTCAAATAACACATAAAACCTCACACACTTATAGTGGGAGACTTCATCACCCTACTCTCACCACTAGACAGAAACACCAGACAGAAACTTAACAAAGAAACAAAGGAACTAATGGAAGTTATGAACCCATTGGGTTTAACAGACATCTACAAAACATTCCATCCAAACACAAAAGAATATACCTTCTTCTCAGCTCCACATGGAACCTTCTCTAAAATTGACCACATACTGGGGAACATAGCAAACTTCAACTGGTACAAAAAAATTAAAATCACTCCCTGTATCTTATCAGACCACCATGCTTTAAAGTTAGAATTCAACAACAACACAAATAGCAGATAACCTACAAACTCATGAAAACTAAATGATTGCCAGTTGCACCATCCCTGGGTCCAGGAAGAAATAAAAAAAAGAAAGTAAGACTTCCTAGAATTCAATGAGAATGAAGACACAACATATCCAAACTTGTGGAACACTTTGAAAGCAGTATTAAGGGGAAAGTTTATAGCTCTAAGAGCCCACATGAAGACACTGGAGAATAGTCACATTAGGGAGTTAACAGCACAACTGAAAGCTCCAGAACACAACGAAGCCAATGCATGCCAGAGGAGTAGAGGCCAGGAAATAATCAAATTGAAGGATGAAATCAATAAAGGGGAAACTAGGAAAACAATATAAAGACTCAATATAATGAAGAGTTGGTTCTTTGAGAAAATCAACAAGATAGACAAGCCTTTATGCAAACTTAACAAACAGCAGGGAATGAACATGCAAATTAATAAAATCAGAAATGAAAAGGGGGACATAACAACAGACACTGAGGAAATCCAGAGAATCATCAGGTCATACTTTGAAAACCTATATTCCTCAAAATTTGAAAATCTAAAGGAAATGGACAATTTTCTGTATCGATTTCACTTACCAAAATTAAATCAAGAACAGATAAGCAATTTAAATAGACCTATAAGCCCTAATGAAATAGAAGCAGTAATCAAAAGTCTCCCAACTAAAAAAAAAAATCCCAGGGCCAGATGGCTGCAGTGCAGAATTCCATCAGAAATTCAAGGAACAGCTAACACTAATTCTTCTCAAAGTATTCCACACAATAGAAGCAGAAGGCTCATTACCAAACTCTTTTTACAAAGCTTCAATAACCTTGGTACCCAAGCCACACAAAGACAAAACTAAGAAAGAGAACTACAGACCAATCTCACTCATGAGCATTGATGCAAAAATACTCAAGAAAATACTGGCAAAGTAAATCCAAGAACACGTCAGAGAAATCATCCACCATGATCAAGTAGGCCTCATCCCACAGATGCAAGGATGGTTCAACATATGAAAATCCATCACTAAAATCCACTATATAAACAGACTGAGAAAGAAAAACCACATGACCATCTCAGTAGATACTGAAAAAGACTTTGAAAAAAGTCTTTTTTCACCCCTTCATAATAAAGGTCTTGGAGAGATCAGGGATAACAGGAACATACCTAAATATAATAAAAGCAATACACAGCAAGCCAACAGCCAACAGCCAACATCAAAATAAATGGAGAGAAACTCAACATGTTTCCCCTAAAACCAGGAACAAGGCTGTTGATTCTCTCCATAACTCTTCAATATTGTCCTTGAAGTTCTAGCTAGAGCAATAAGACAACAAAAGGAGAACAAGAGGATACAAATTGGAAAGGAAAAGTCAAGCTTTCACTATTTGCAAATAATATGATAGTCTACATAAATGACCTGAAAAACTCTACCAGGGAACTTTTACAACTGATGAACACCTTCAGCAAAGTGGCAGGATATAAGATTAACTCAAAAAAATCAGTAGCCCTAATATATACAGATGATAAATGAGCTGAGAAAGAAATCAGAGAAACATTAACAATTGCCACAAACAACATAAAATACCTAGGGATAGCGCTAATCAAAATGAAAGACCTATATCATAAGAATTTTGAGTCTTTAAAGAAAGAAATTAAAGAAGATAACAGAAAATGGAAGGATCTTTCATGTTCTTGGATAGGTAGGATCAACATAGTAAAAACATCAATCTTTTCAAAAGCAATCTACAGATTCAATGCAATCCCCATCAAAATCCCAGCACAATTCTTTACATACCTTGAAAAAACAATGCTCAACTTTATATGGAAAAACAAAAGACCCAGGATAGCCAAAACAACCCTGTACAATAAAGGAACTTCCAGAAGCATCACAATCCCTGACTTCAAGCTCTATTATAAGGCTATAGTCCTGAAAACATCTTGGTATTGGCACAAAAATAGACAGGTAGACCAATGTTATCAAGATGAAAACCTTGATATTAACCCACACACCTATGAACACCTGAGTTTTGACAAAGAAGCTAAAGTTATACAATGAAATAAAGAAGCATCTTCAACAAATGGTGCTGGCATAACTGGGGGCTGGCATGTAGAAGGCTGCAGATAGATCCATGTCTATTGTCATGCACAAAACTGAATTCGAAATAGATCAAAGACCTCAACATAAATCCTTCCACACTGAATCTCTTAGGAGAGAAAGTGGGAAGTACCCTTGAATGAATTGGTACATGAGACTGTTCCTGAACACAACACCAGTAGCACAGACACTGAGATGGACAATTAATAAATGGGACCTCCTGAAACTGAGAAGCTCCTGTAACGAAAAGGACACACTCAACAAGACAAAACAGCAGCCCACAGATTGGGAAAAGATATTCACCAACCCCACATCTGACAGAGGGCTGATCTCCAAAATTTACAAAGAATTCAAGAAGCTAGTTTCCAAAAACACCAAATAATCCAATTAAAAAGTGGAGTACAGAACTAAATAGACAATTCTCAAAAAAGGAATCTAAAATGGCTGAAAGACACATAAGAAAGTGTTCAACATCCTTAGCCATCAGGGGAATGCAAATCAAAACAACGCTGAGATTCCATCTTACTCCTGTCAGAATGGCTAAAATCAAAAATACTAATGACAGTTTATGCTGGAGAGGATGTGGAGAAAGGGGAACACTTCTCCACTGCTGGTGGGAGTGCCAACTTGTACAGCCACTTTGGAAATCAGTATGGCTATTCCTCAGGAAAATGGGAACGAGTCTACCACAAGATGCAGCAATTCCTCTCTTAGGCATATCCCCCAAAGAAGCACATTCATTCAACAAGGACATCTGTTCAACGATGTTCATTGTGGCATTTTTTGTAATATCCAGAATCTGGAAGCAACCTAGATGCCTCTCAACTGAAGAATGGATAGAGAAAATGTGGTACATTTATACAATGGACTACTACTCAGAAGAAAAAAAAATGGAATCTTGAAATTCACATTCAATTGCATGGTACTAGAAGAAACCATTCTGAGTGAGGTAACCCAGTCACAAAAAGACAAACATGGTATGTACTCACTCATATAAAGATTTTAGACATAGAGCAAAGGATTCCCAGCCTACAATCCACACCATCAGAGAAGCTAGGAAACGAGGAATCTAAGAGAGACATACGGTCCTCCGGAGAAGGGGAAAGGGACAAGATCTCCTGAGCAAATTGGAAGCGTGGCGAGAGGGGAGAGGGATCTAGGATATTGAAAAGGGGAGAAGAGGAGTGGTGAGGATAACATGAGGGAGCAAGAAGGTTGAGTTGGGGGAAGAATAGAGGAGAGCAAGATAAGAGAAACCATAACAGAAGGAGAGATTATAGGTTTAAAGAGAAATCAGGCACTAGAGAAATCTCTGGAGATCTACAAAGATGACACCAACTAACAATCTAAGCAAGAGAGGAGAGGCTACCTTAAATGCCCTCCTCTGATAAGATTAATGACTAACTTATATGCTATAGCCTTCATCCAGCATCTGGTGGAAGTAGAAGCAGACAATCATAGCTAAACACTGAAGTGAACTGGAATCCAGTTGCAGAGAAGGAGGAGTGATGAGTAAAGGGGTCCAGAACAGGATAGTGAGACCCACAGAAACAGTTGACCTATACAAGGGAGAGCTCTTGGTCCCAAGCTCGATAGCTGGAAACCAGTATGGGATTGATGAAGACCCCATGAACATGGGTGTCAGTGAGGAGACCTTGGAAATCTATGGGGCCCCTTAAGTAGGTCAGTACTTATCCCTAGCATAGGAATGGACTTTGGGAGCCCATCCCACATGGAGGGATACTCCCTGAGCCTAGACACTCAGGGATGGGCCCAGGCCTTATGAAGACTCTGAAGACCTGTGGAAGGCCTCACCCTCCCAGGGGAGCAGAAATGGTATGGGATAGGTAGGGTGTTAGTTAAGGGGGGCAGGGGAGGAGGGGAGTGAGAGGGAACTGGGATTGACATGTAAAACAATCTCATTTCTAATTCAAAAAAAAAAAAAAAGAAATGAAAAGAAATACACATTGTCCTGGAAGTCACATCAAAAAGGAGGAGGCACTCTAAAAGTTTGGTGAACACTACAGTCTGTATCGTTATGTGTTCCTGGTTGCTTTTGGAAAGATACAATTATTTGAGAATGCAAGTATGAGATATTATCTTAGGCAGGCTATCTACAAAAGTTACTAGAGTCCTCATAGCATGTAGCTACAGTCAATATCCAGTATTGTGTCTTCTATTTCGTAGATGAAAAGAAACAGATTCACTCATGTGTTTATAAACATACAATTCAGGACACTAAGTACTAGATACTTGGTTATGTTTCACCTCTCCCACACACCCTGTAGCTGCATAAAGGCTTCCTTTTTAAACAATTGTTTTAGATGCTATCTGCATGTAGGAAGAACAACAGTAGGAACAAAGCTGAGGCTGCAGATGGCGCAACTGGCCTGTTGGTGTTCCCACTGTTGCGATCTCTAGTTTTTCTTTAATAAAATCCATTGACAGGGTTCGAGGGGGTCTCTCCTAAAACTTGCCTTTCTTACCCAATTTTGGGCTGCTGTCTCTTCTTATAGATTGCAAACTATTCCTTTCTATATTTATTTTCCACTCCTAAATATTAAATACACCCTCACATATCTCCACACAGTGCAAGCCTTTTTGGCAAATCTTTGTAGTAAACAGATGGACTCTCTGTGTTGCTGGGAGACCACTTCATATGTAGAATCCAGTCCAAAAGGAGAAGAAAGGCCTGCAAAGGGTGATGGATTTGCACACTTCTCTTCCTCTTTCCGTGTCTTCTCCTTCCTCTCTTTTTTCTGTGAGTCTGTTTTTAATCCAGCTCTGGCTCATTGCCTGCAAGCTGAACAACACTGAGTAGGTCACTTCCCCCCAGGTACAGTGTCCTCATCTCTAGACTGAAAATAATACTATTAACCCATGAGTGTTTGTGAATATTTAATGAAATGATGTCTGTCAAGTTCATAGCAAGGTGTTTTCTTGATTGACAGAACTAAGTTGTTGCTGCTTATTATATTCAGCAAGGTTGACCCATTAGTGGATGGAGGTGAGCTACTTCTCACTAAATTCAAGCAGAATTTGACTCTGGTTGAGATGGAAACTATTTATCATTATTTTGGGGAGGTTCATTTATGGCACGTAATTAAAAGAGACAGTATAGGCTTGAAATGTCCTTTAAGTTCAATGTCAGTTTAGTCCTTCACGTGCTGGTTCTAATTGCATTGCATCTGTTTTTCTACTTTTAAAATAGGGCAAATTTGCTATGGACCTCACACATAGCCAGGAAGATTAGCTACCTGCCTGGTACCTGGGTGCTATAGTCAAGATCAAGTGATTCCAGTTCCAGCCACTCTATGCTGACACCATACCCCCATCAACACACACACACACACACACACACACACACACACACACAGAGAGAGAGAGAGAGAGAGAGAGAGAGAGAGAGAGAGAGAGAGAGAGAGAGCTTTTTGTTCAGCCTTCCCTCTCTATCACCAGTATATAAACCAGTACACACCAGTTTCCTCCCCGACCCCTGCTTCCTGGAGGGAAAGAAGCAGTGTACTGTCTAGCACTGGACAGTAGAGTATGAAATCGTTTAGCCACAAGGAAGCCTTTCCTTGCAGGCTTTGGGTAATGATTAGTGACCGATGGTTTCTTTGTCATAGAAAAGTCACCAGAGTGAATGCCTGTTTCCCCTGACCGTAGGTGTTCTTTTCTTACCAGAAGCCAGCCCCTTGCAGCAGACAACCTTCTTGCTGAGGACATTAGCCTACTGTTGCCAGCCAACAGCCCCAAAGTTTCCCCGGAGCCCAGATCAGCGCGCGCTGAGCCTGGACCAATGTGAGACGCTTGTGTCTAGCCCACCCGGACGCCGTCCCCCGTGGAGCGTGCGGCTGGCCAATGACAGCCTGGCCCCGACCGCTTGGCTTTCTCCCCTCCCCTGTTGCTGCTCCCCTGCCCACTCTGCCCCGCCCACCCCTCTCTAGCTCCTATTGCCTCCCGCCGCCTCCCGCAAGCTTCAGGAGTGCACAGAGCAGCCGAGCCTCAGCGAGCCGTCACCCACAGCTGGCGCTCCCTGCTTGTGTCCCGGGTCAGCTGCTCACGTCCTGAAGTGGCTTTTGACCCTAGGGACCGTAGGTCAGACGAACTTCATCCCTGAAGGTAACCTGTGCGGGAGAAGACATATCAAGGGCGAGCCATGGACCCTGTGAGCCAGGTAGAACTGAACAGGGCAAGCGGCTGATTGGGGAACGCCTGGGACCCAGACACCTGGGCAGGTGCCCCTAGCCCTCCGCTCATTTTTTTTCTTTCTCTCCCTTGTCTTATTCATCCGTAGCTGGCCTCGGCGGGTACCTTTAGGGCATTGAAGGAACCCCTTGCCTTCCTGCGAGCCCTGGAGTTGGTGAGTAGCTGGGAGGCAGCAGCTGCCAGGTGGGAAGAGGTCAATTGGGGCTCTCTCTGCCTCTGTCTATTCACAACCCGGGGTCCAACTTCCTTCAATACTGCCTGCTCTCGAGGTGCCTTTCCGGGGCTGATGGTAGGGTCGAGGTCACACTGTGATTCCAGGGGGTATACATTTGTATACATTTGTGCAGGAACTAAAATCACCTCCCTTGGAAACATACTGGCCAGCAGGGGCTGTTGGGGGAAGCGGGGTGGGAGGGGGCGAAGAAACCTCCAGGGCACTCTGGCCCCCTGTGAGCCTGAAGCTAGGTTGGGTAGGTGCCCAGGAACACTGATGGAGAGCTGGGAGGACTTGTGAACGCTGGAAAAGTTGGTCGGTACTGGGACAGCCTCGGTTCTGGACGGGGATACTCACAGTTCTGAGAGCACTGCTCTGCTGGAAGCTCCAGCAAGAGGGGGACTCCAGGAGGTTTCAGAGAGAGGGTAGCAGAGAAAGGACTCCCTCAATATCATTTCTCTGCTGTGGCTACTCTTCCTGGACCCTTCTGGCTTTTCCCAGATGAATCCTTGATCAGCTTTCTCGCAGGGTTGGGCTATGGGAAGTTATGTCGCTCCTCTGGTTTGTTTCTGTTTTAAAGACCCACCTCGAGTCCTATGACAATTTGTCTGTAGACAGAAGCAAGGCACAAAAATGGTTCCTCCCGAGGCCTCATGGAGTAATGGCAATGTTTCTGGCTGGAATGATAGTTATCAGGAGTGAAGTCTGTGGGTCACACATTTCTTCTTGCTAGCAGCTCTGCAAGGCTAGAGAAGTCATCTGAACAGAAAGTTCAAAGCCCGTCATGTGGCATTAATCACAGGCACTAACACCGACTAGCTAGGAAATTATGTAAGAGCCTGCTCTGTGCTTCAGAGGCAGAGACAAAGCGTGTGTCTGGATTTGACTACATGAGTGTGACGCATGTTTGCATCATAGTCTCAGTAATCACACCTGCCCTGTTCATCGATCTAAACAACAATGCCTGATGAGATGATCAGTTTAACCTCTTCAAGAAAGTTCTCTAGGAAGGCTCCAGCTACTGGCTTTCAGTTGGCTATTTTGATACTATGTTTTCCTTTTACATTGTGTGTGTGTGTGTGTGTGTGTGTGTGTGTGTGTGTGTGTACACCAAGGCCATGCAGCACATGTGGAGATCAGAGGACAATATGAGGGTTAGTTCTCTCATTCCACTTACGTAGATTTCTGAAATCAAACTCAGATGATATCAAGTTTGGTGGCAAGGGCTTTTCATCTGCTGAGAGACTCTGCCAGCCTTAATATTGTTTTGTTGTAGTAATTTATTTGGTTTGGTTTTTTCCCTTGTTGCCAAATCCAGCAAGCTATACTATTCTCATAGTTGAAGAATCTTTTATTTGTCTTCCTTAACCTCCTCTTTGCATTCACTTACTTAGCCATTCAGCCAACACTTCTTGTAAAGGAGTAGCTTCTTTAAAAATCAAAATAGTACTTCAGCTGCCAACTTATTTGACCCCAAAGTTCAGAAACCTTGACATCATTTCTGATATAACCCGTAACTATCCCACATGGTGGTTTACTTGATATGTCACTCATTCTTGAACTGATTTTTTGCCCCCACTCACAAGGGCTCTGTTGATAAATTTCAAAGCCTGGTCAGTCTGAGAGTTCTTATATCACAGTTTTCTGAACACTAAAGCAGAACACGAGGAAGCTGTCCATCAGCCATCACTCTGAACAAACGCCCTTAGGTAACTCTCAGATGCAGTGGTGCTGACAAAACATCACTCAGGGGTACACTGTGTCTTCAGAACACAAAGGCACTGTTATTTAACCTCTGTGAGCACTGACATTTCACTTTTCACATTCCAGGCCTAGGGAAGATGTTTGTCTATTTTTTTCTCAGCTACAATGTTAGCTCTCCAATAAAGTGTGTCTCATAGCTCCCTATTTCTCTCTCCCAAACTGAGTGATTGATTCACTCCATCCCTGGGCCTTTGTTACTCTTACTCATTTATTCACAAGAAAGATCACACTGCATTTCATTTTACTATAGGTTGTGTTTTCTTGAGATGAGAGATTACAGTACTGGGTAGAAGAAGAGCCAGAATACACCTGTGTGTGGACAGTGGCATGTGGAACCTCTCTGAAACATGTACATGTGTGAATTATGTATGTATGTATGTATGTATGTATGTATGTATGTATGCATGCATGCATGTGTGTATGTCCAGATGATGACAGTAACATCTGTGGAAGTACAACCTCCTAGTACAATAAAATTTGTCCTGGCTCTGTACTAGCCCCATTCAGAACACTTGGTAACAGTGAGCGATCTGCTAAACTCCATTGGTGATGTTAGAGCACTTAAAACATCCCAGTTTCTCTGTTTCTGTAGAAGTTGACAAAGTTATGGAAAGTGGCTTTGAGGCAGAAATCTTTAAACTATAATCCTTTTCAGCATTTGTATCATAGAAATAAAGGTCCACATAGAGATATATGTTCCATAGTCCACTTGGGTTTCTATAATAAATCACCTTAAATTGGATAGCTGTTGCATCAGAGATTTCTTTCTCATAGCTCTGAAGGCTGGAAGTTTCGATCAAAGGGTGACAGATTCTGTGTCTGGCAAGGGCTCACTCTTTGGTTCACAGATGGTACCTTCTCTCTGTCCTTATCTGCCCTTTGTAAGGGCACTAAAGCTGTTCAAGAGGACTCTGTCCTTGTGAGTGACTCATGTTCCATCTAATTTACTGCCATTTTTTGGGTTGTGTTTTAACATGTAAATGTTGGAAGATATAGACACATCTAAACCATGACAACATGTTCAATGTTATCTATTGCAAAATCATTTGCAGTGGGAAAGAATGGAAACAACTAATAAATCCATGTAGAAAAATACTTAAAGGTGTATAATTTGTGTAAATGATGCAATATACTAAAATTAAAGACAATCAATTAACTTAATATTTGTTTATATGGAGGTTGAGGCCTATAATCCTCATTGATACAATTATTAAGGAAGCTGAAACAGGAGAATAAACCTGAGATACACCTTGAGATCCTGCTTCAAAAGAATCCTTAAAATAGAAAAGAAAGAAAACAAGCTTTCCTTTAAAAATGTTTCATAAACTTTAAATGAAGAAGAACACTATTTATTCTGTTAATACGTATATAAGTGATGTGCACCATCAGATGTGCAGGATACCTGCACCACACAACATGCTCTTTACAAAATGAAAATACTGTGTGTGTGTGTGTGTGTGTGTGTGTGTGTGTGTGTGTGTTATGAAGTTATGAACACAGAGGGAAGCATAACAATATATACAACTGAACTATAAATAGTGGCTTTCTTGACAAGATGTAACTTGGAAGTTGGTGGTAGAGAGTGAGGCAGGAAAGTCATGAAAATCAAGACTGCAGACATATCAGTTGTCTACAGTTATCCATGTGAATGACTCTTAGGAACTCAAGTTGTAAGTGCTTTTTCTATGGATGGACTATTTGAACTATTAGAGGATGTCCAAAGGCATCCTCTACTTTTGGGCTTATAGCTTTAGGGGAAAGGTACACTTCATATGTTCTTTCCTTACACAGAGCTTGTGGATGAAGCACATTTAAAGTCTTTATAGCTCAGAAAAGCATGGAGTGAAAAGTCTTAACCACTTTCAAACATCCCAGGGGAAAACTTGCCCATCCTTGATGTCTACTTAAATGAGGTCAGGGGACTTTTGCTAATTCTTCAAAACTAGAGATTCAAAACACAGACCTGACTCTGGTAGTCTGTTTTATTTCCTTCCTGGGGGGAAATTATGTGCTGTAAATATCTTAACCTACTTTTTGGAAATGTTATAAAATATCTCAATTTATCCTGTTTTCATATTATGAAAAGCTATGCACATACCATCCTGTCTTCTACTGGTCTTTCTTATTTTGTTACTTCAATACTGCAAGTCCCTCCTCCCCCCACTTCTCTCTCCCAATGTGTGCAAATGCATTATTTCTTTCTTCTGCTATTTATGAACTCTGGGTTTGCCCCATGAAATTCCTATAAAGTGGAAAGTGGACTCAACATGTCGGTGTTGGTCAGGACACAATAATGCTTCAAACACCTGCATTGTTGCAACAATACTGAAGGACAGTTTCCTCCTGGTGATGCTGTGTAGCTTGACTAGTCCTCTAGCACTATTCCATGGGTCTTGACTAGTCCTCTAGCACTATGCTGTGTGGCTTGTCTAGTCTTCTAGCACTATGTTAGCTAGAAGTCCTCTAGCTTTATGCTGCAGTTCCAGATTCTCCCTTTACAGAAAAAACTTTGATGGGGGAAGTACTTCTGTATGTATGTTTGTCTTATTGGTTGATAAATAAAGCACTGTTGGCCAATAGGGAAGCAAGTTAGGTGGGACTAGGAGAGAAGGAGGATTCTGGGAAATGTAGTAGAGAGTTGCCATGTGATCCCCAGGAAGAGAGGACGCATAGGGCCAGTGTCCTCCGTAAGATAAGTCCTTAGAAAAATATATGGATTAGTAGTTATGGTTGATATTTAAGACTGAGCTAGCAAATAAGAAATCCTAGTCATTGGCCAGCAGCATTGTAACCAATATTAATCTGTGTGGTGTTTTGGGGGCCCTAACGTGGCAGCGGAACTCAGTCGGCTGGCAGAAAGAGTTATCATTACAAATCTTGCGCAATTCTTCTGATCCTTATTCTCTGATATCCATTTCTAATTTTACTATAACATCTGTATTGTTCTGGCCTTCACAATTCTATCCTTACCTTTTATTTCTGCCCCTCTACCTCCCTGATGAGGCCAGCCAATCCAGAAATGCATGTGGTCTATTTAGATGATCATACTAGCATTTATATAATCTCCACTCCTGAAGCTAAATTCTAATGTACGTTCTCCAAGAAACATCACATTTCTGTCGCTTCCTGTCTGTCTATCAAGAGATAGCATTCATGACTCCTCTACTGGTAACAACCAATTGGTTCCTGTAGCAGAGTGTGATATAATGATGTTATATGAGTGAGAAGAGGACAGCACTCACATTCCTCTGTAAGCTTCAGATGAAGATACATCTCTTGTGTTATGTCTTTTATGACATTGTTTCACTTCCATGCTCAGGGCTGCTAACTAACTTACTGAGAACAAAGCCACTGGAAATGCTAAAGTCAAGGCTTGCCAACCTCACTCTGAACTGTGTCTGTCTCAATGTTACAGCCTTCTTCCTTCCATGTGGCAGGCACTCCATGTCTCCTGTCAGGAAGTTTCAAAGAAGATTTAAAAGCCAACACTATCGTACTTCATGTTGTTTATCACTTCCATCAAGGTATATATTTGAGACCTTTTCTGAAATTGCCGAGGAATGTCTGACTTTACAGAAAATTCAACAGATATCTATTGTCTTTTATATTTGGCTTCATTTTCTGCTCATTATTAGTTAACCAAGCAAGTTTTAATTAAAATGATTTTTTTTACATATAATGTCCAGAAAAGTCTTTGATTATAAAGTCAATAATCTAATCATATTTTTATTGTCATTCTTTGGTTTTGCATATCATAAGCAACTCCCCTTTCCCCCTAACATAAGCAAGATGAGGGATTGTAATACAAAACATCAAAATCCAGAGTGGCAGTCTTCCATTAAAGGGCTGATGTATTTAAAGCTAAGTCAATGTGTATTTAATTACAACCTTCTTGCCTCTGACAAACTTGCATTCAGTTGGAATATGAATGGATACATACATGATGAGAGCAACACCCCAGAAGTCAGCACATAAGGTTTCTCTGAGTTTACTGAGGCAGCTGACATACGGGCCCATCAGAACAGAGAAAATAAGAGAGTAAAATTTCTCTCAAGAAGAATCAAATCTCTTCTGTCACAGATGTAAAGTGAGAAGGAAAACAATCATGTATTAGTTTTTCAAACTTCTGGATCTGTAAGATATATGTATGCAGGACCATAACCTTCTTGGTGTCTTTATCTTCTGTGGGCTGCATTTCACTTCTGTTGCATTTGTGCATATCCTTACTTACTGCTGCAGCCACATCAAATGGGAACAGCAAAAGTATTAAGGCCAGCATAGCTGCTGGACAAAGATCCAGCAAAGCTGAGCCAAATGATAGCCACTGTGGAACTTTTGGTTTTGATATCCACATGTTGTATACTTGGTAGACTTTAAATATTTGAACACTTTGGAGATAGTGGATTGATGGAAATTTCTTAGGAATCATGTATGCCTTATCCCAGGAGTACTGCTTCTAAGCTTCCTCAGGACATTCCTGAACATACTACCCCACCCGCACTTTTAGGGAGATATCCTTATCTACTTGGACATCTTTCTTAGAGGTTGCGATACACATAAAGACTTCAGAGGCCCCTAATGCTATGAGATATTCTTGAAAAATCTGCCCCTGTACTTACTCAGGAGCAAGATAATCCAAACAAAGTAAACTCAAAAAGGTCAAAAAGATTCGGTGAGCTAGAGGAGTTGGCCACATATCAGATTGCAAGCCTCTTCCCACTTCTCTACACATGAGTTTACATTGGTGGGCAAAGAATGGTGTGGAAAGATGATAAAAGAATGAGATGCTGGGACCTCCCTTTTTCAGAAAAGTTAACTAATGCAGGACTACTGTGGTGTCACAGGACCAAGAAACAACAGAATCTCAGGATTAGACATGTAAATAAATTCTATAAAGATACAAAATGTAAAACATTGAATTATGTTAAAAATTGAATAATAACTGCAGCATCTTTGGCCTGAGGATTTTTCTTAGGCCTATTTACATTCTGACCATTAAGAATTAATAATACACTCCTTGGGACATGGCAATCTGCCTAGGCTAGTTTGGAGGTTTCCTTTCTGTCTAGCATCCTTGAAGCCACAAGAACTGCCATCCCAAGAACAGGTTTTCATATGCCTCTAGATTCTTAAAAATTGGGTTATGGGGTTGATGAGTAAAATTATTATAAGAGATAACTGTTTATCAATGATGACTGAACTTGAAGAAAAATGATTGTAAAAGATAACTCTGTTCTGTCACAGTTTATCGATGATGACTAAAAATTATGCAAGAAGAAGTGAAACACATGCCTGAAAACAATGATCTGTATTTTGGAACAGCATCAATCTATTCCTGCTTACTGAATTCTGTATAAATAACTAGCACCTTGACTGCTAGTTAGTCTGGCTTCAAGACTGCCACCACCACCAGGCCATGGATCACTCCTTCCTTCACCTACAAATTGCCTCCCAGCTCTGGAACCTGTCAACCACAGGAGTGTGCTCCTGGGAGTTCACTGGATTAGTTTAGCCTCACTTCAAGAAATGAATACTGGGGAGATCACCCCTTGTCTGCCTCCCCAAAGAGTCAGGAATTTTAAAAGAAATCATGTGTGTAAAAGTCCATGGTGAGCCAGTGAGTGCCCTGGCAGTGGAGAATGGGACCTTCTCATGGTGACTCTAATAGCAGAGGGCTATATTGAATGGAGGAGGTGCTGAGGTTGAAGTGTGGGAGCTTGAGCTATGTTCCCCACAGGGCTGAGTCCTTTTTTACACAGCTCCCACCCTTTAGCCCCTTATCTGAGACTCTTCAGAAGTTACAAGAGTGAGGGAGAATCAGACTAGGGAAGTGGCTCAGTCAGTAAAGGGATGGAGAGCCCAAATTTGATCCCCAGAAGCCATGGCAAAAGCTGGACTTGGTGGCATGTACTTATGATCCCAACAATGGAAGTTGGAGAGAGGAAGAACCTTGAGGAAACCTTTGCTTTTCAATCAAATTAGCCTACCTACTCAGGGGTAGACCCTGTTGCAAAAATAAATAAGATAAATAAATGTGAATGATGCTTAACAAATAAATATACATGGCTGTCCTCTGGTTCCCACATGCACACACACACACACACACACACACACACAGAGAGAGAGAGAGAGAGAGAGAGAGAGAGAGAGAGGGGGGGGCACCCACACTGTTCATGGACATGTACATACATGTGCACACATTCGGAGATGCACAAAAAAAGAAAAGTTGAAATTAATTCATAATGCAAACAAACATGCACACAAGAGGGAGTCCAGATCAGCCTTTCCCTGCCTCTCTCCAAAGCCCATTTCCTGATCTGTACATGTTTCACACTTCTCAGACATTTGGAGGCCGGGCGATGGTTTCTTGCCGAGCAGGTGGCTTTCTCACATGTCAGTTCTTTTGTTTGGAATACTTCATTTCCATTCTTACCCAACCCCAACTGGCTATGAATTGTTTTTCATTTGGGTGTCAGCATGGCTGGCATTACTGGGTGATGCTGGTCTCTTAAGGGAGTCCAGAGCATACTCCTCAGTGGCGTGGTTGCATTCCAGCTAAAGACTGTGGTCATACTCATCTGCTCATTATAAAGATGTGGTGCAGCTCTTGGTATACAGAAGGGCTCACTCCAGGAGCATCTGTTAATCCTTCTATAGCTCCCAGGCCTGGGGGCTCTCAATATTAGACAAAGGAGCAAGGGAAAGAGGGAATAGAGAAACAGAATGGAGGATGAATGAATGAGTACTAGACAGCATGGTCCCTTCATGGAATCTGTTGTGAAGAATTGTAAAGACTCCATAGAAGTATATGTTAAGTTGTTAGTCTTAGTTGAGAAAGGAATTAATTCACATATACTGGGCGAAATGTGGAAGAAGTATAGTTTAGACATTTTTATCATCTAGTAATGGAAGAGAACCCTTATACAAATAATAGGTAAGGACTTAAATGGACCAGGCTTCATAGCTCAGCATTCAGTGACCCAAGAAGCAAGAGTCCTTAGCAAAGTGGCTGCCATTGCAGTATTTTTGACATGGAGATGCTTGCCCTGTCCACATTTCTGTCTGTTTCTTACTCATTTTAACCAGGATTCTCATCTGATACCCCAGAAGATGGAATGCAGTTGCCTCAGCTGATAATTTTTTTTTTAGTTAAACCCAACTATCAACCCCAGGCTATATCATAAGCCAATAAACTAATGTATAGATTCATTGCCCACAAGCTAACTGTCCATTGTTATTCTATCACTTGTGGCTTGGTTTTAAAGGGTCACGAGAGTCAAACCATTCTCCTCTACATCATCCTTTCCAATGGTGCAGCAGGAGGAACAATCTTTAAAGATATGGGCATGAAGGTACCAGTTATGGGTCTGTATGTAGGTGGCAAAAATGGATGATTTACAGAGCTGGAGAGTTAGCACAGTGGTTAAGAGCACCCAGGTTCAAGTCCCAGCATCCACATGGCAGCTCACATCTGTCTGTAACTGAAAAATCTGATACCCTTACTCAGACATATGTAGGCAAAACACCAATACACATAAAAATAAAATAAATTATTAAATATAGATGATTTCCAACAGACTGGGCACTGGATATGTGTGTGTGCTACATGTGGTGTGATGTGTGTGTGGGGGGGTGGGTGGGTGTGGTGTGGGTATGGAGTATGTATTCTTATATATGTATTGTGTTGTGTTTGTGTGTAGACTATGTTTGTTTATATATGTATTATGTTGTATTTGTATGTGGAGTGTGTGTGTTTGTGTGCAGTGCAGTATGCATGTGTGTGTGTGTGAAGTATGTGTGTTTATGTATGTAATGTGTTGTGTATGTGGAGTATGTGTGTCTATGTATATAGTGTGTTGTGTTTGTGTGGTGTGTGTATAATATGTATGTATAATATGTGTGTCTATGTATGTATTGTGTTGTGTTTGTGTGTGGTGTGGGTGTTTGTGTATTTCTGTGTGGTGTGCATGTGTGTGTGTAATATGTGTGTTTATGTATGTACTGTGTAGTGTGTGTGTGTGTAGTGTGTGTGGAGTATTGTGTTTATGTGTGTATTGTGTTCTGTTTGTGCATTTATGTATGTATTATGTTGTGTTTGTGTGTGGTATATGTGTGTGGAGTATGTGTGTTTAAACTTTGTGTTGTGTTTGTGTAGAGTGTGTGTGTGTGTGTGTGTGTGTGTGTGGTGTGTTCTTTGATGTCACAGAAAACAGAAAATTTGTAGAAATGTCATTGGTTTGCTCCACGTGACAAATGCTGTCTGTTTCGTGATGGAAAATGAATTAGTTAATATGCAAAATTTACCTGAGGCTTGAAGAAATGTGGGTTTGGAATCAGCCATGTGATGGAGTACTTATCCTTTTGAATTTTCCTTTCCTTTCCTTTCCTTTCCTTTCCTTTCCTTTCCTTTCCTTTCCTTTCCTTTCCTTTCCTTTCCTTTCCTTTTTTAAAGCTGTGGTATCCTCACCGGTCCATTGTAATCAAATGGGTGTCATAAATGTCAAATCTTTGGCTTGTCTGTAAAGGTTAAATTTTACCAGAACCCCCAGCATTGTCTTTTGGTACCTCAGCTATGGGACTGGACCTGGGGAGAACTTGTTAATGATTATGCTTCTTTCACAGTTGTAATCAGCTCTCTCCAGACCTCTAGATCTGTATAAACATTTTGCTCAGTGTTGTGCTGTTATGTCAGTTACACTTTGTGTGTGCTTGTTTGTTTCTATTGTCTTCCCCCTGGAAAAGGTGCATGGTGAGATGACCATAAACCATACACAAATAGCATTAATTCTAATGTCTGGATAAGAGCATTTTTGAAATTGCTATTAATGGTTTATTTGACTTTTACTTTATTCTGAGGACTAATTAGTAACTGTGTTTATAAATGGAATGGCCAAATCACTTGCCTAAAGGCAGACAACTAGTATAATAAAGCATGTGAATCGAATCAGACAACAAACTCCATGTCCTGAATCAGCTTCCTAAATCCTCTCCATTAACAGAGTTCACGCCTGGATCTAGGGCATCACTTATTTTCCCCACTGATGACAATAAAAGAAAAGGCACATATCTATATCTGTATTTATCATCTAATAATAAAATATAAGACTTTAGGAATTTAAATTTTTCTTTTCATTCTTACTTCAGTTTTTCTTCTACTATCAAATGCAATCAGAAATAAAACAAAATGTAAATGCCAAGTACCCTCAAAATAACCTCTTAGGGGCTTTCTTACTACTCAAAAATATCTGTTTCTTCAGAAAACTTTATTTACCTTATATATCTTATAGAATATTCATTCACTAGTCCACTCTAAAGAAATTCAAATTCAGAAATCTGTTATGGACATACGCCCAGGAAGACATCTGGGGAATTTAAGAAATCTCTAGATACTTAGCAAGATTATGAACACTTAAATTCTTTTGGATGTTCAGAAATTACTTAAGCCAAATGTGTTCCATCATTGATGATGGGGAATGAGTGAATTTTGTCTGCTTCCTGTGTGTGTGAGAACCATGATTCCTTAGGTTTTTTATCTGGAGGATTTGTGTGCCAGATAAGAAGACATTTCTCTGTAGTGTTAACAGGAAGTGCTCATCCATCCATCTGGTGGACTGTAGACGTTTGGCTCTGCTTTTCTATGATGACTTCACCTTTTGCTTGTACCTGACAGACAGATCGCTAGCATTCTGGAATCTTTCCTGAGACAGAGGGCCAGAGCCACAAAGAGAAAGAGGTTAGATTGAAGAGAGATTCTAGAAAACTACCAGGTATTGGCCCATGATCAGGGTGAAACATGGAGATTCTCAGAGACAAGACATCTGGAAAGGAGGTGGCTGGCCAAAGAGAGACTATAATATGATTTAGAATGTAGTGAGAGACTGTGTGTGGTGTTACACATGAATTTAGTTCCAGAACTCAGAAGTCAGAGACAGGCAGCTCTGTGAATTCAATGCCATTCTGGTCTATATAGTGAACTCTATCTATCTATCTATCTATCTATCTATCTATCTATCTATCTATCTATCAAGTGATACCTGGTGGGACCCTGATTCTAAAGAAAGAAAAGAAAATATGCTGGATTTGGATCCATACAACTTTTAGCTCAACCACCAACCTCGGATATGTTCATGGATAAATCTAATTCACTGAGCCTCGAGTGTCTTAGGGATTTTCACCTCCATCAAAGATGTATTAAAAATTAACTAATAGCTAGGAATTAAGCAAACTCCTCTATCAGTGTTTGAAATATAAAATGGGATGTGTATTTGTAATACAAAACTGTGTGGTAAAATGGACTAAAAGTGTATGAAAGTTCTCATTCAAGGGCTCATTGATACTGACTGTCCCTAAACCTAGAAATTAAAGCTTTTCTAGGGATGCAGCTGAGTGCTAACACACGTGTATAGCACAAACAGAGGCTCAGGTCAGGCCCCTGGGAACTTTTCCTGTGGGGCAATGCTCCACTGACTGCCTTTCATGTTCATTTGTTACCAAAGTTCTGTGAGGAAATAGGGAAGGTGTGTTTTCATCTGTCATAGCTATGAAATGAAGTTTCACTGGTAGCTTTTTCAATTCCATTTATGAAGCTATTGAAAGAAAAGCACAATTATTCATGAAATCACCATCATCACTCAGGGGATTATTTGAAATTTATTTTAAAGTATGTAAGCACTCTGATGAAATGAGCCAATGGTTAACAGCATTTGTTGTATAACTATGAGGACCTGAGCTTTGATTCTAGCACCCACATAACATACAAGTCAAGTATGGTCTTGTACACGCCTGCAAACACAGTACTATGGCTGGGAGTGGAGACAGGGGAATTATTGGGGCTTGCCTGCAGCCAGCCTTGACAAAAATAAACTGCAAAAAATATGCAAGCACCAATCTACTTTGTCTGTTTGACAGCATGGCATGCACAAGAGAGGCAGGTTATGTAGAGCTGGCTGAAGATTCTGCTTGCTCACTCACCAGCTGTTTTTACTGAACCAATGTACTTTGGAAGACCACTATAAGACTTGAGTGAAGATAAGCTGGCCAAGTGGTACAAGCTCAATAAGAGACTGCTCCAAAGGAACAACTCAGAGACTGACAGAAGAGGGCATCTAGTGCCCTCCTTTGGCCTCTGCACACAAACACAGAGGTGCATGCACCAGCATAAACATGTGTACATGTGTACATATGCTGAGCATGTACACACATACACACACACACACACACACACACACACACACACACACACACACACACCGAAAGATGTATGCAATATTGATTTTTAAGAGACAAACAGGACTC
Source organism: Cricetulus griseus (assembly GCF_003668045.3). Classification (NCBI taxonomy): domain Eukaryota; kingdom Metazoa; phylum Chordata; class Mammalia; order Rodentia; family Cricetidae; genus Cricetulus; species Cricetulus griseus. The sequence goes on from NW_023276807.1 coordinate 171,286,682, forward strand.
TATGCCCTAACTAGATCCTACAGGGTAAAAACATAAAAATGCCTGTGCCAGAAATGGGTTACTTCTTTTGAAGTTGTTGGACAATGAGGTCTCACAGCACTCTGAACATTACAGGACATTGCTGTTGTTCTTTATTGTCCACCAGAACGTGGTAGTAAGTTGTTATTGCTGAAGACAGCACAGAACATACTGAAGTCAAACCAGTATGGACCTGGGTGGTTCCTACCTAATAGCTAGCTGTCATAGTGCTGAAAAGGGTTTTGAGCTACTCTGTGAAGTAAAACAATGACAAGACAGAACCCCTGGTACAATTGTGGCAGGAATATGATAGAAGTAACCAAACACTTTCTGATTAAGATCTGTTCCTTAAGCTAAAACTCAGACGTGGAACCATTATCAGGGAAAGAACTTAAGGCTACATATGTCATAGGTTCTAGGAGAGAACCTACTACTATCATTTGCTAAAAGACACAGTATTAAACCAACTCCTAAGGGTGTTTCATTATACTCATTGGTCAATGCCATGGTCTGAGAGCAGCTTCTGTTTACAATGGGTGGTGATTAGCATAGAGACCCACAACTGAGGCAGAGAATAAGAAACAGAAGAATGTTTGGCTTTAAAGGGAAAATATATACTGCACACTCTCTTTCAGGGCTCTTTGATCCTTGCAGAAGATGAGTCAGAAAGAGTGAAAAGCCAGAGGCTGTTGATGGCTTCAAGGAAACGTTTTTCTAGACACATAAGACAGGTACACATATGAACTCACAGAATGCATAAAACCTGTACAAACCCAAACCAGACAAAATCACAGCATGTAAAGACATGTTGGGCACACAATTCCACCCCTAGCCCTGGAGTCACTGGCAATTATTCATTGGGGGGTGGGGATCAGTTTTTTCTAATTTTATAGACCCTATAAATAGACGATGTTTCAATGGAAGACCACACATCCAAGAATATTTGGGCATCACAAATAATGATTAAAAGGTGTTTAAAAAATAGACACAAAGTTGGGTTAGGGAGGGGGAAGTAGTTCTAGAGAGAATTGGTAGTTAAGTGAATCAAAACATGTGTACAAAACTTGAACCTTTCAAATAAATAATAAAAATGTAAAAGATGATAGAGTGGTATGTGTAAAATTGAGAGCAGCATTGACCTTTAGATACCTTGGCAGGAAATAATCATATTTAGTAACAGAAATAGGTAGATTTGAGATATATATTGTTCTTTACTTCTCTCACCATCAAACATATACCACTTGGCCCTTCCTGTCTTCATTCAAGTCGTCTCATGGCCTTCTAAAGTACATTGGTCTAGTAACACAGCCACTGAGTGACTAAACAGAACCTTCAGCCATCTCCATATGACCACCTGCCTCTCCCTGGCATGCTGTGCTGCCAAACATACCAAGTAGGTTGGTGCCTGCATTTGAGAGTAAGGGCTGGTGGTGGCTGTTTTGCCCAAGGTAATTAGAACTATTTTATGCACTCGTAACATATCTATTAAATAAAATCACAAATAAGCACATAAGTAAAAATTATCTAGTGTTCTGCTGAGAGCTAACTGAGCTAATACTTTGAAAATATACTTTAAAGTACTTTAATATACTTTTGTGTACATGTGTATTTTTCCTCTAAAGTGATATGCTAATTTTCCAGGCCTGTTATGTGGAATCAAGTACAATCATGCACCACACATGAGGTGTTTTAGTCAATGACACCTGCTAAGACAGGCAGCCACCATGATGGTGGCCTCATAAGGCTACAGCACAAATGAAAATGTAGCTGTCATAGCTCCTATGAGCAAACCATCCTGTAAAGCCCAATGACCATTCACCCTAGGATACGTATTTCTCAAAACCTATCTCAAACATTAAGTGGTTTCTGGTTGTATCACAGACAACAAAAATCTCAACGTTCTAAAAGTCAAAGCTTTTAGATCAGGATGTGGGAGACCAGGGGGCATCGTCAGTGGTAGGCCTGAGCAATGCCAGTGAGAGGCCCAAATCCCAGTCCAGAAGCAGCATCAGAGGAAGATCAAAGCTTCAGCCCAGAGCAGCATCAAGGAAGCCACGAACCTAAGACCTGGGAGCAGTGTCAGAGGGAGGCCCCAGCTTCAGGAACAAGTGTGATGAATGGTCGCCAGGTGAAACGACAGCAGCAGTTTCCAGCAGTAGCATCCAGAAACTATTGCAAGTTCTTCTGGGACAGAGCACCTGTGTTACAACCAATATCCACTGCTGTTTCTCGGTTGGAGATATCCCACTACTGCATCAACCACTGGACTCTCAGCCCCACCTACACCTCCAATGGAAGGAGTGTCAACTGGAGCTGTAGCCCAACCTGCAGCTCAAGGAGTGATCACCTAAGCATTGGGCCCACTTCCACCAGAAGGAGCATTCACCAGAAGCTCTGCTCTACTTGTGCCTGAAGGAGCCGTCAAGGGAGACACAGCCCCAGCTATACAAATTGGAGAACCCCTGAAGCACAAACTACACATATACTGATTAGAAAAAGAAATGTGTAGACAACAAGGTAAGAATACACTCAACAATATAAAGAACAATAAGGCACCAGCAGAAACTAGTGGTGCTATAACAGTAAGACCTGACATCCCAACACAGATGAAGTTGAAGAAAATAACCTAAATAACAACTTTATGAGGATGATTGAGGCTTTAAAGAGGAAATGAAAAATTCCCTTAAGGAAATGTGTAGACAGAGTTTCTGTCCCACCTGATCCCACAACCATTTAGCTCCAAATAAACATACAGAAACATATATTAATTAGAAACTGTTTGGCTGATGGCTCAGGCTTCTTATTAGCTAGCTCTCTCTTAATTATTAACCCATTTCTATTAAATTATGTATTGCTATGCTGTGGCTTACTTGTAATGCTTTAGCATGTTACTCCTTCATTGGCTACATGGCATCTCCTTGTGGCCTCTCTCTGTGTCCTCTCCCCAGAATTCTCCTTGTCTGGTAGCCCTGCCTTTAATTTGTGTCTGGCTACTGGACAATCAGTGTTTTATTCATCAATCAATAAGAGATACATATATACAGAAGGAATCCCCCATAAGAAATGGAGGAAAAGACCAACAAAAATGGAAGAGCAGGATGTGGGAAACACTAAAGGCTTTCACAGTTCATGAGGAAGAATCTAATCTATACTCTTCCCCAAATCCTAGTGCTTTGCTGACAGTCTTTGAGTTATGGATGATCCATCCCTCCAGTATCTGACTTCTCTCTGTGACACTCTGTGTGTGGGGGGGGAGTGTGGGTGGGTGGGTGTGCATGTGTGCACCCACACATGATACCAGTCATACTTACTTAGGAGCTTACTCTACAACTTTACTATGACACACACACACACACACACACACACACACACACACACACACACACACACTCGATAATTTTATCTGCTTGACCTTGATTCCAAATAAATTCATATTCTGAAGTGCTAGAGTAAGGATTTCATCATAGGAAACTTCCTCCAAAAGTGGAAAGAAGACCCAATTCCCTTGATAGCAAAGCAGTCTTAGAATAGGGACTTATTGTCGTCTCTTTCTTCGCTTTAGCATAGTGTGAATTGTGCTTCCATGCTTGCTACTAGACAAACTGTCTTTCCCCCTTAACTTCAACAACACTATACTGTGATAGTGTGATTCTCACTGAGATTATCTGACTAAACAATAAGTGAGTTTTCAAATGCATATTATACTATTCATAAAACCTGTGATGATCTCTGTGAAGATACACACTTCTTGTGTCTCTAATACACTTATCTTTGTTGTCTTTTTATTTTTATCCCACATGTGAGTGGAGACCAGAGGAGGACATTGCATTTCCTACTCTATCACTCTCTGCCTTATTCCTTGAGACAGCACTGAAGCTGGAGCTATGCTGTTGGTCCTCTTTTCTCAGTACTTCATAGTGCTTTGTGTTGTAGAATTTTATTTTAAGATCTGTAGATGTGTTATATTTGTTTATATTGTGGAACATCTGCTTAATGATGCAAAGATATGTTGCATTCTTTTAGGTTATATTTGTTTACATCTACGAAGCCGTGTTACTTTGCCTGTCTAAAACACCTGATTGATCCAATAAAGAGCTGAATAGCCAATCACAAGACAGGAGAAAGGATATGCATGGCTGGCAAACAGAGAAAATAAATAGGAGGAGAAATCTGGGAAGGAGAGATCATGGAACAAGAAAAGAAGCAGAGGAGGATATCAGAGCTAGCCACCCAACTATACAAACAACAAGCCACAGAGTAAGAAGTAAAGACAGGATATACAGAAATAAAGATAAAAGCCCAGAGGCAAATGGTACATGGGATAAGTTAAGTTAAGGAAAGCTGGATAGAAAGAAGCCAGGCTAAGGCTGGGTATTTATAAGAAAGAATATATCTCCCTGTGTGTATTTACTTGGGAGCTGAGTGGTGCCCCCCCAAGAGTAAAATAGCCAAAAGAGTAAAAAACCAACCAACTACAGCTTGTATTTTACACACTCACACACACACACACACACACACACACCACACACACACACACACACACACTCACACACACACACACACACACACACACTATTTTTAACAAGGGTTCCAAAGATCCTACATGCAAAGCAAACACTCTTGCCCACCAATAAATCTCTACAACCACTGTTAGTCTAGTTTTTAATTGGAGAGTGCCTGGCTCAAAATGCTATATATTTTAAAGATATTTAAAAAAGAATGATCAAGTTGCTCTGAAATGTTGTGGTTATGGTGAGATCATTGCCAGTGACACATTTTAAAGTACAATATGAAGTCTAGTTAAATCATTGCTTCTTTAATCTTGCATTGAAATTGTACATTCTTCATGAAGATTGCATTCTGGCTTTAATTTGGAAATATATAAATAAACAGATTTGATTTATGAAGCAATAGCCACAGCTGCCAAACATGAACCTTTATATAAGCTGCTGCTTTTGACTTCCTGGGGCATGGTATGAGTCCACTATTGGAAGTTCTGTAGGTCTCTGTGCCTGACTGCACCAGACACCATCATTCTCTTTCCTGGTCTGAGGCATAGGCAGATAAATGTGTGATTCTGAGAACATCAAAAGTAGCTGTTACTACTGTCACAATCTTTCAGAAAAGGAATAGTTTCAGAAATTGAAATTTAGAGCACTCTAGTTTATATTTTATTTATATTTTACATTAAATTTATTTATTCCAATTGTGTCTTATTTTATTTTCAGTGATAGTCTAAGCCTCATCTTGTACTCAGGGCATTTCTGTGTGTGTGCTTGATTCAAATGTACACAGTTCTATAAATGAGAATGTGGGCGGAGACTGGAGGTACTCAGAGCAGTAGTGATCTCTATTGGGAAAGACAGAATACAAAGAGTGTTATTGTACTATCAGAGGGTTTTGAGCATATATGGCTTTTAGTTATAGAAAACTGTATCAATAAAATAAAATAAACAATATAAAATATAACGAAAATCGTCAGCTTCCTGATGTCAAGGCCTTTTTCTTGGAGTACATTCCAGGCCACACTTGGTATTAACTGAGATTATGAATCCACTCTGCCTCTTTCTCACACATTGCTACTTTTGGTCACTGTATTAGCTACTCTTCTCTTGCTATAATAAAACACAATGGCCAAAAATAACTCATGGAAGAAGTTCAATTTGTCTTATAGTTCCAGAGTGACAAAAGTCGATCATGGCAGGGCAGCATTGCAGCAAGTGGCAGGCATAGAGTAGGAAGCTGAGCACTTACTTCCTCAACTGCAAACATAAAGCAGGAGAGCAAACTACAAATAGGGTGAGCCTTTAAGCTCTCAAAGCCTGCCCCCAGAGACCTATTGTCTCCAGCAAGGCTGCACCTCCTGAACTCCCCCAAATGGCACCAACAACTGGGAAGCAAGTATTAAAATACAGGAGACTATGAAGAACATTCTCATTCAAACCACCACAGCCATCTTCATCTCTTGTGAATTTACATAAAAGTTGTTGCCATTTATTTTATATTCACTGTACTACTTTCTACATATTGTGCCATCTAATTTAAAAGCTCCACTAAAATGTGTGCTGCCATCAGGGTAAACTTGTCTAAAGAACACTGATGTGTGCTGGGGGATGGCAGAGCATTCCAGTGGTTATGTTTTGCTACAGTCAATTTGAACATCATGAGGATGTTGGCATAAGGGGACATTACTGAAAGCAAAATGAAGAGGATTTCAATAGATATTTTGGAATATTTATGCTGACTGTATGGATCAATCACAAATCTAGTGCTCCTCCCAGGCAGAGAATGGACAGCTGTCCTTGCAGAAGTGCTGCGGATGATCATGTACAAGCTTTGGTTCTGGTAGTGTGCCTTGTGGAGATTACCATCAAACGTGACAACCTTCCATCTCACTTCCAGCTTTATATATGTTTTTGTTGAGATCCCTACAAGTACTCCAACTTTCAGAAATGTATGCATCTTCATTTTCTTTCTCTTTAGAAAAAATAATCTGAGGCTAGGGAAAAAAATGAACAGTGGTCCACTGTGCTCATGTAATAATAGTTTACAACATTGACCGTTGATCCCAGGTCTGCCTGGCTGCCAGAAAGGACCCTTTGTGTTTAACCTAGCAGCAATAAAGTTTTTATCCTCCCCTGGAGATCCGATCTATATAAATGGCTAGAAGTGTCAGGGCAAAATTTACAAGATGATGGACTGTCAGGATCTACTCAGTGTTTTTCTCAATTGGGTATCAGTGCTGCTGTGGGCAGGCAAAGCAGACACTCAGTTTATCTTTCAGTTACAAAGAAAGCACTGTTCTTTTGAGTCTGGATCTCATGTGGACCTGGCTGGTCTGGAAAACTCGCTGTGCATTTGAAGTGGTCTTGAACTCCTAATGCTCCTGCCTCCCACTACCCAGCTGTAGAGATCACAGTTATGTGCCTCCACACCTGGATCCAAGTTCAGTTTTAGAAAGTTTTGTCTTGTTAAAACAGTAAATGAGAGAATTGTTGTTTCATTTGAATTGAAATTACTTTATTTGTAGACAGTGGAGCCATAGTTGCTTACACAAATGATGAAAATCATTCAGAAAAACAAGAGGATTGGGTGTTCCTAATTTTCTGTTTTGTTTTCTTTTGCTTGTGTAATAGAAAAATTACTGAAACAGAAAGTTACCAAGAAAAAAAAAACATTTAAATGCTTCTTTTCCTACTAATGACAATAAATTTATCATTGTATATCACCACTCTAGAGGTGGTAAGGCCTGGGAGAATGGAGCCTATAAATGAGGTAGACTGAAGTCTCATGCAGCAACTCTATTTAGGGCATCAGACAATTTATACTTTGAGGATTAAGAGAGATCTCATGAGTAACGTTCACATGAGGTCAGGCTGTATACATTCAGAGTAACAGTAGCAAGTGGCCCTAAGTAATCTGAAGCAAACCCACTCTTCTAGGCTACACCTTGGAGGACCATGAACAATCCTGAAGAAACTGAGGTCATAAGACTCTTGTCCTATTCTCTTGAAATACTCTCATGAGCACTCAGAATTCTCCTCCCAAAGCCCCATTCCTGTACTGTGATCTGACAACCATAAACTATCCTATTTAAAATGAGAAGTGTTCAATAGTGAATTCACTTAAACAATTCTAGGAGAAATGATATCTCTCTTCAAATTGATGACTCCAAACTTTATGGATAATGTCAGCATAACTTTCCAGTTCATTTTATGAAACTAATATAACTTTAAAAACAAATCAAGCAAAGATAATAAATTATAATCTAGTATTATTAATTTATAAATAAAAACCTTCAAATATAAGCATGTCAATTGTTGAATCATAAGCATGTTATGATGTTAATCCCACTGGGTTAATAATAAGAATAAGACCACTACCACAATTTTTGATCCAAATTTGAAGCAAGCTGTAATTAAATACTGGCCAGGTCTGTTGCTACTGGCCAGGTCTATACTTGGGATTCCCAGAGTATGGAACCAAATCAGGGGCTTATAAAGGCAAACCCCACATGGCTACATACTTGCTGCCTTCATCCAATCTGGGGCAAGCATACTTCCTGATGTACTTCCCACCTATGTACGTCCTATCTACATGTGATCAAGCCCATATCCTATGTAGTTGGGGCAATCAAGATTGTTTACGGAAGTGAAAATACTCTGTTTGTTCTCTTACATGAATAGCCCTCAGCATTCCAGGAAGTTATCTGTCCTTGTGCAAATGGGGTTTACAAGCTAGGGGTATTTTTGTTTTATAGATCTCTTAAGCACAGTAATTTCGACTTAAAACATAGTTGTAGTCATCATAATCTGTCCCCCTCCACACACACACACACACACACACACACACACACACACACACACACACACACACACACACACACACACTTGAATTATATCCTAAGTCAAATCCTTGATTCTGTGGTGGGTACTTTTTATATTCAGATCTAATAACCACCATCTAGTGTCACCCAGATATGAATTTATGTACCCAGTTAAGACACTTATGAAGCAGAGACCAATAGTAATTAGCAAAAACAGAAGGGCCAAAGGCTCTGTGATAGCTGACATTATAGTTACTATCTAGGAGGACCCTGAAAATGAAAATGCAATCAGTCATTTATTTCATCTTGGGGCCAATTTTGCCTTGTTTTTCTTCTCTGTTATCTCTAATAATTCTTGAGTGGTTCAAATAGAAAAACGTTTTTATCTTATAGCCACAGAATAACCTCCTTGTTCTGCTTAGAGCATATTGAGTGCCTTATCATACTGTAGAATTACTTCAGCTAATGAAACTTTCTGTTGATTGATCTTGGTCTATTTGGTTTTAACAGGTACCTTTGGATAATGAGCCTGGAGGCCAACATGAGTCCTGATATGTCAATAGGCACTATAGGTAGCCATTTTATCCCCTTTACCAGGGAATGTCCTTTGGACATAACATTGTAGCCTTTTGTAGAGGAAAAGGGGAAATGTACTGTCTTCTGTAACTACTTCCTACTGAAATTAGGACATTGTTGTCAGGACCCAGGAAGGCTAGAGTGTTAGTCAAAGACTGGGAAGGGATTCAGGTGATGTGGCATTCATCAGAAGCATCTGGTTTGCTAGCCCAGCCAAAGAGACAGGGAACAATCGCATTGGTTAAACTGGATTCAATAAGTTCAGAGTTTGCAGCCATTTGGTGCAGTTTGTAGTCAGATGTTGATTCCTGGATGGCACCTATCAGCTCTGTGGAAAACTGCTGAAACAGATACAGGGACAGAAGTTAAAGTTAGGAGACTTAAAGGAAAATCTTACATTTGGAGCTTCCCACTCAGGAATAGACAGTAGGCAGGGAAGCTTAGATTGTTGATAGACATGACAGGAGCACATATCTGGAGTGCATTTGGCCTATGACAGGTGGATTCAGACTGTGACTCTGAAACTTACATGAATTGTTTATTTTTTAATATCAAGCCGTTAGCAGGCAAACCTGTCTGCCTTTCTCAGCAGGAGACCTAGTAGCTCCAGAAAATGAAGGCCATATTTTTACATATAAAATGAATTAACAAGGTACCTACAGCCTTGGGGATGGAGCTGTTTCCTGAAGTTGCCAAACTAACAAAGCTAAAATTAGCCATCAATACTATCAGAGATCTGAGAAGGAAAAATTATAGCAGGAAGTATAAACCAAATAACTTCCCTATGGATTAAAATGACAGAGACTTACGAGCTACCTGGATGATTATCCTAGTAGGCTCCTGTGGTCTTGGTGGCTTCAGTTGGGGATAGGGCAGAGGTCCTAGGTCTTTGGCTATCCACATAGAACAGCATTATATCTTTAATTGCTACAGAGGAAAGAATAGGTCATCAGCTGCCAGACCCAGAAGGGCTCAGAGATTTTCCTGTGGATGAGAAACTTGGGAGAATTGCCCTACCTTGACTTAGGCAGAGTATGACATTCAACACAACAGTGTCTACAGTCTGTGCAGGGCTTTGGCAGCAGGTGAGGCATGGGACAGTTTGCTTAGTGGTTAGCATCACCACAATCTTTTGAAGACCTTAGGATTGCCATTAGGATTTTGAATTTCTGTCTATCATGGAAAGATTTTTTTCCATTAACCTTGGTAAATGCCATATTCAGCAAATCTCTGAAAAGTTTTGATGGCCATTTATTAAGTATACCCGATTCTAAACAAACTTTCCTAGTTACTAGCTTTAGGATTATCCTTGAAAACATATACAGAAGGCTATATAAAGTGTATGCCTATAACTAATTACATTAGTACTAAGCAGAACTACCAGTATAGCTCTAAACACATTTTAAAAATTGGTCATTTATAAGGTGACTATTAACTGGCATATCTTAAATATCTTTATCAGTTTGCAATAAGTTACTAATTTTTATACGATTGGGATTTGAAATTTCATCCCTGTTAGGTTTAGTATTTCCATATATTTGGAATTTTGTACATTCACATAGTCATGCTTTGCTTAATGGCAGGCATATCTTCTGAGCAATACATCATTAGGTGATTTCATCACTATGCTAACCAGTTCCATCTAGATGAAGATTTGCTTCGGCAAGTACTTTTCTCCACAATCAGCTGATCTAGAGTTTTCAAGCATTCTTCAGCTGCCTTCAAATCAGCACTTGCAACCTCAAATATTCACCCTTATATGTAATGAATAACAAGTTTTGAATCCTTTAAACCAAAACCACTCAGAGCCAATAAATCACTTGTTGCTTTTGGATGTGATTGCATAGGGTGCTTCTGTGTCTTTATTTGATACAGGACATTAGCAGTATCTGACATGGGTCCTGGTCTACCTCTCACTGGTCTTATTGCTTTCAATGAAACATATACTTTAACAGCATCCACAGCATCCTTCTTCACACAGTGAGTCATGTGGGAATATCTAATGGGCAAGAAAAGCCATCAGCTTCTAGTTCTTGATCACTTTAAGTCTCACGTCCAGCTCAACCACTCAACATTATCAATATTTTGTTCGCTTGGAGTCATGATGAGCAAAGCAAAACTATAATAATCGAGCATCACATAGAACTGTGCAAAACAAGAGCAGCTGCTGTGTGATGTATTGCTGTACAGTGAATTTTATAGGGAGGAGTATACTCTAAAATAATGATTAAAAAGTATAATATAGGGGGCTCAGCAGTTAAGAACAATGGTTGCTCTGCCAGAGGTCTTGAGTTCAAATCCCAGCAACTGCATGGTGGCTCAGAACCATCTGTAATGAGATCTGATGCCCTCTTCTGCTGTGCAGACCTACAGGATGACTGAACACTCATATACATAAATAAATAAATTGATTTAAAAACTATAGTATAGGAAACCTAAACTAGTAAGGTCACGAATGATTGTTATCCAGCATTCTGCGCCATATATAATCAATTGTGTTACTGTTACACAACTGGGCACTTAGTGGGTTGGTTACAATCAGCATTATATAAGCACCATCATGTGCTGTGGACTATGCTTATCGTTAACTAAAACAATTATTTTTATTGTTTATTGACTGATAGTATGCGGGAAGAGATTGAGTCTGAGAGCCAGATCAGGAGAATTCTGGGAAGAGGAAGGGTGTAGTCAGAGAGTTGCTGGCAAACACAGAGACTAGAGATGAGAATGCTGTACTGAGAAAAGGTACCAAGCCACATGGATGAATTCTGGTAAGAATTATGGGTTAATTTAAGTGTAAGAGTTAGCCCCAAGAACCTGAATTCAGAACAAATGAAAAAGCCAGGCAGTGATTCAGTGAATGGAGAGGAAGCTTGCTGTGACTGACTAGCCTCCATCTTAGCTCCATGTTTAGTAGGACACCTTTTCTGGAGGGAATAAGACAAAGAATGATAGAGAAAGATACACTACACCATCTTTTTGGCTTTGCATGTTCTCATGGACAAAAGTACCCATGCATGCAATGACATATACCTAGACCACATCCACATACATACATAAAGAATATGCAAACATAAGTCATTGAGGGTAATTTATTTAGACATGATCCCAATTAGGAGGAATGAATGACCAAAGCAGTAAAGATGGGAAAGGTGAGAAGCCAATGTGAAGATATTTAAATGAGTTGTCATCCCCTTGGGAAACCGGTGCTTAAAGGGAAAGCACAGAGCAACTCAGGCAATACCTCTCAGAGCTGCCTGCCTTGGAGACAGAGAAAAGAGGCATCTTTTCACTTCCATCCCCCACTCATCAAGATGACCTTGTAGGAGCTGACCTTTGTTTTCATTTGGCTTCTTCAACAGTGGACTGTGAAATAAAGAAATAAACAGGAATTTGTTTGGGAGATATTTCTAGTAAAAAACTGGCAAAGGAATGAAAAAGCCATAGGGTAAGGAATGGAAACGAAACCATAGTGAGGACACTGATGAAATGCTAGCATCATGGGAAGCAGGGAGATTCTGTTGAGCAGGGTGGAAAATGTGTTGGGGATGACTGTGCCACCAGAATGCCCTACTGAAAAAGAAACAGAGAAATGTGGCTTTCTGCCCAGGCATGTGGTACTGCCAGTAGAACTTGTAAAGGCAGAACAAGAGAGTGGATCTCGAGGAGAGGGGTATTGTCTCCAATACATGACAACTGAATTTTAAAGCTGCTGAATTCGCTCTTCATTTGTCTTTGTCTGAATTTATACTTAAAGCAAGTAGTTCCATCCTTATCCTTCAGCCTAGCAGCCATTGGTTTGTGACAAGGGCAGCAACCATTCAGACTAGCTCAGGGAGAATAAGTCTATAGTGAAAGGAATTGAGGCTGTCAGTAAAGGAATCTATCAGAAAAGAAATCTGGGCGCTGAAGGAATGAGGGGAGTGTCTTTGGGCATCTCACTGGCCTTGATACATTTGCTTTTGTGCTGCCTCATTCTTACTCTAAGTATCTTAGCAGTTTATTTGGATACAAGGAGACAATATCCTTCCTTAGTTTGATTCTAACCTCACAGTTCAAGTGTCCAACATTATTTTTGTTGGTCTATATTCTTAAAAGTAGGTAAATTATTTATGTTGTTTAATTAGCTTACAACGTAATATATTTCCATATGACTTTTTCATGTCTCCTAAGTTTTTTTTTAGCTCTTTTTAATTTTTTATTAGAAACAAGCTTCTTTTACATGTCAATCCTAGTTTCTTCTCCCCCCTCCCTCCCTCCCTGCTCCCATCCCAACTCTTTTCTGCTCCCCAAGGAGGGTGAGGCCTTCCATTATGGAACTTCAAAGTCTGTCATATCATTTGGAGCAGGGCCTAGACCCTCCCCCATGTGTCAAGGCTGAGAGAGTATCTCTCTCTGTGGAATGGGCTCCCTAAGTTCATTTGTGTACTAGGGATAAATACTGATCCACTACCAGAGGCCCCATAGATTTCCCAGACCTCCAAACTGACATCCTCACTCAGGAAGTCTAGAACAGTCCTATGCTGGTTTCCCAGCTTTCATTCTGGGGTCCATGAACAATCCTTTGTTCAGGTCAGCTGTTTCTGTGGGTTTCTCTAGTCTGGTCCTGACCCCTTTGCTCACCACTTCTCCCTCTCTGCTACTGGATTCCAGAGTTCATTTCATTGTTTAGCTGTGGGGTGTGTTCCTCTGTTTCCATCAGCTACTGGATGAAGGCTCTAGGATGGTGTATAAGGTAGTCAACCATCTCATTATCAGAGAAGGGCATTTAAGGTAGCCTCTTGATTATTGCTTAGATTGTTAAATGGCTCCCTCTGTTATGGTATCTCTTTTCTTGCTCTCCTCAATTCTTCCCCTAACTAAATCTTCCTACTGTCTCATGTCCTCCTCTCCCCACCTCTTCTCCCCTTCTCTTTCTTCTAGCTCCCTCTCCCCTCCCACCATGCTCCCAATTTGCTCAGGAGATCTTGTCCCTTTCCCCTTCTCAGGGGGACCACACATGTCTCTCTTAGGGTCCTCCTTGTCTCCTAAGTTTTGATTAACTATTCTCTCCACCCCTTCCCCTTCTCTAAACTCCCATGTTTATATATGTTTAACACTTTCAAATCCAGTATTCTCTAACTCAATATTCATGTCACCGTGTTCTTCTGTCCCCCCATGAAAAGGATTGTAATTTTTTAAAGTATGAGAAAATGCAAGGTGGAGGTAGCAGGGTCTCAAGGGCTTAGTAATCCCTGATCAAGCACAGAGCCCAGGAGAGAGATGGTCATAGTTTCACAATGATTGAGGCAGGGCTCTCACAGATGAGGTGTCTCTGTGAGTGGCAACAGTCATTTAGATGTTGGGGATCCTAATCCTCAGACCAGCTCCTGAGAGCAGAGTGTGTACCTCCATGTTTTGAACATAGCATTGTTGAACTCATTAATCACTAGAGGTGCTTGGCATTAAAATCAGCAACAAATGGTGATTGTCCTTGATTGCAGCATGGGGGGGGGCTTCATTTATGATACTCAAGAGGGTTTGCATATCTTGATGACAGTTTCATGGTGCCTTCCAGCTTCAAAGAGCCTGGCATACTTCAGCAACTGAGTTTTTATTTTAAAAGTGCATTTCCTAGAGACCCATGTTCAAATGCTGCATATGTTATGATTTATGAATATGATTTCCAGAACACACATCATCATCATCTCTCTCATCTTTATTCAAAGATAGTTATGGCACAGAATTCTTAACTCAAATGCTTTGGCTTAAAAAACAAAAGGTAATTGTGTGCTCATATTCACCAACCTTATATAAACCCTTAGGTATACTAATGGCTGAAGTAATTGTGGTAAACTTTGTGCCCAGACAGACAGAGTAGTGTATAGTGCTCTCCCTCCCTCCCTCCTCCTTCCCCCCTCTCTCTCTGTTTCTCTCTCTCTCCTAGCTGGTGTGAATGCTGGCTATCTGCAGGTTACAGCTGCCCCTTCCTGAAGGAATTGCCTCTGACTGAGTGGATACCACCTCACCTTGGAGTTCACAGGCTTCTCTAAGATGGTACACAGGCAGTTCGAATCTAACACTAGCTCTGCTGCAGCTCCCAACTCAGTGGGCTGACTAGTGGTCAGACTGAAGACACACTTAAACTGACAGCTGTAGCTTTGGTTTGCTCCTTCCCCTGCTCTACTTCATACCCACTCCCATCAGTGCCCCATCCCCCCCCACCCCTGCCCCAAGTACTCTGGAATTTCTGACTCCAGTTCTGCCACTGGAGAACTCGCTCAAGAAAAGAAATGAGTGTATTTTGAAAACTAGACCATGCTTTGCACCATACTGGCAAAGACAGATGTGGAAAGTCAGAAACAGTTCTGTTAAATTGGAAGGGCTATGCTTTAGTGGAAAAAAAAAAGAGAACTGTTTATGAAGACAAGTTTTAATCTTTTTACTTTAACATCACTTATCCTAAGCAAGTTTAGAAAAATGGGGAAACAAATCCTTCCTGCATCTACTCTCACTAACCTGATGTTTTGTAGACATAGCCCTTATTTAAATAGTGTTAGGACTTTATTGTGATGATTGACAAAATGACCTTGGAAAAGTAAGTAATGCTTTGGATGCCTTTTAGGTATAAAAATGCTTCATATAGCATTTAACAAAGTATTAAATAAGTATTGTGAATTTTGAGCAGCTGCCTAAAATATTTATACACTTGTGTTGGAAATGACAAAAATGTGTTAACTATTGCCTGGTTTGAGACAGCTGAATAGGCTCTTGGTGAGGCTTGGGGTGTGGTTGCAAGGGAAGGAGTGAGTGCATTGGATCCTTTCATATAATCTTGTCTTGAACTTTGTTTGGTGCACAGACCACAGTTCACGATTTTAAGTGATTTGTTTTGTCCTGGAGTATACAAACAATTACAATTTTCTCCAGTATTTCTTCACTGAGGTAAAAGAGTTTTCATACTGAGGCTATGATGTGAGTCTCCTGAAAATGCCATGTTGTAACTTACAAACTTCTTCCAAGTCTGTCATAGAAAGCTTGTGCATAAATACATAGGAGTTAATGGAGACAATCAAACCATTCCATGAAGTTCTGTTTTGAAGCTTAATAATCACTAGCAAGTAAATGCTTGTGACTATAACTCATACCGCTTCTAAAACCATAGATTTTTTTTTAAAGATGCTTCAAAGACTCTCCCAATGTGAGAGCATTGATTCTTTGCTGTTATCAAATGTCTCAGCAAGCCTTCTGAGAACACACACTGAGTGAGCACATGAACTCTATCAGTCCACTCTATTTCTCTCTGTAATTCTGCAACCTGGAACTATCTAAGACTGATTCACGGTCAACACCCAAGTATTTCTACAATGAAGATGACTAAATGGGAGGTGAGGGGGAGAGGGGTGGTGTTCACTGTTGGAATGCTATCCAGGATTTCATCTCAGAAGTCTAACTCTACATCCTACAGCTCCTGTCATCTACCATCACTATTTGTGACAGGGTCTCCAGTAGTTCAGATTGGCATCACTAGGATGATCTTGAACTTGCAGTCCTCCTACCTCCAACTCATAAGTGCTAAAATTGCAGGTGTGTGCCACCATGCCCAGCATTAGATAGTACCAGGGTCTAACCCAGGGCTTTGTACATGCTAGGCAAGTCTAAAAACTGAGCTACATTCCCAGCCCTCTCTCCATAGAAGCTATTTCAGTGGCCTTCAAATTATTTAAATATGCAATATATTACATTATCCAGCAAAAGATGGCTTTTATTAAATGATTTTTATGAATTTATTTCCCCTGTTGGAAAAATGAACCTATAGTATTCATTGACCACATTGGATAATCATATCATCCATACTATTTTCTTTATGCTTCTTTAAAATAATGTTTATTTTTATCTAAATAAAAATATAGTAGATGATATTATAACTAAGAAATTAATAAAATAATTGATCCCTCCCACCCTTCCTTCCTTGTTCTAAGAATTGAAACCAGAGTTTTATTAAGCAAGCACTGTACCATTGAGCTAAACTTTCAGCTTTGATGATTCACTTTAACAATTTTAATTTAATGTGTATAGGTGTTTTGGATATATATATGTACTATGTATGTGTCTGGTTGTCTGGTACCTGCAGAGGTCAGAAGAGGGTGTTGGATTCCCTGGAAGAAGGGTTATGAAAGGTTATGAACCACCATGTAGGTACCGGGAATAGAACCTGGGTCCACTGGAAGAGCAGCCTGCATTCTTACCAAATGAGACATCTCCCCAGTACCCCTAAATACTCATTTTTTACAAGCTTCTGTTTTGCAAGATAAAGGTTGTTGACCTCTTAAAATTTTCACAGAATTCATGTAGAAAACTTGATTTTGGAAATATTCTATCACATAGTCCTATATTCAAGGGAGGAATAAAATAAAATGCTACTGTGTGACCTTTTTGTGCTGATACTGTCATAGTGCTCTCTTCACAAATCTCCCTTCCAAGCAGAGTGCTATAAGGGCCCTGGATTGTTTCACCCCAAATCTCAATCTGGGACCTGACTCTGTCACTTACTGTTGAGATCCTGGGAAGGTGGATTCCATGTTTGAGACGTGGGTTGCCCATATGTAAAATAAACCCACTAACACTTGCTCAGTCCACTGATCATGTTTTAGAACTAGTAGTCTGTGAGCCTCAGGTATGAACAAGAATGCAAAGCAACAAGAGCTCATGTGTATACAGATGAATAACTTATGTGCTTAGGTGAGACAGATTCATTTCCAAGTTCAAAATCAGCTACTTCTGGGATAGAAAAGTTATTGAATGCCATTTGTGGAATTCCAGTAGATGTGCTTCTCCTAGTTATTTGGGGCATATGATATTTCAACATGCATGAATATTACTAAGACAGGGCAGATTTCAAGCTAGTGTTCACAGAAGGATAGCTAATGTGAAGTCAGGAAAAACACTGAGAGTAAACTCATTTTATCTCTTTGCCTTAAATAAGAATTAGCTAATTCATAAACTAGATCATTTGGATTTATTTTTGCAGTTGCTTATTAAAGCTGCATCATTACTTGGTATTAACTCCCATAAAGCAGAATGGTAACTTTAAATATTACCAAGTAAATCTAGTTAATAAAACCTCTCTCAATAATTCTGGGCAATTAACTATCAAAACCATTTGTTGTAAATGGCTGTAGAATCAACACACACACACACACACACACACACACACACACACACACACACACACACACACATTCATGCACACCACACATACACACATACACACACACACACACACACAAATCCAACTTTACTTTGGAGATATGTGCTGATTAGTTTTTGTCAACTTGATGCAAACTAGAGTCACTTGAAAGAGAGAACCCCAAATAAGGAATTGATAATATCAGATTGGACTATGATGGATGTGGAAGAGTGAGACCTCTGGGCCCATGGTCCTGGGCTATATAAGAAAGGGGGCTGAGCAAGGTCATGGGGAGCAAGGTAATAAGCAGTGTTCCTCCATGGTCCCTATTTCAGTTCCTATCTCCAAGTTTCTCCCACATTTTGCTCAGTGATGGACTGTGACCTGGGAGTTGTAAGATTACATAAGACCTTTTCTTCATAACTCTGTTTTGGTCAGTCTGTTTCAACAGAAACCAAATTAGGACAAAACATCACTTGTAATCTCAAGTGAATATGTTTGTCTTTCTATCACCCATTTTCTTTTTATAGGAATGTTCAAAAACTCTTTATTACAGTCAGTTACAACATTTAAATAGAAATTTTCTGGGTTAATTTTACAGGGTGTCATCAATAGTTGCTGGCAGACCCTGTGGGGGAAATATTGGGGTCCTAAAGGGGAGGATAAGGTGCTTCTAGTTCCCCAAGGGACAGTGACACCTTAGTCAGCTATCAAGTAACAACAGTAAACAAAAACTCATGGTTGTGGTGGAGAGGAAGAGGGACGGCTGGGGTAGGGGAGGGTATGAAGTTACTGGCCATTTGGTTGTAGTTTCCTGTTTTAACAATGTCCGGCATGTGAAGATTCAGGCTATTGCATCCTGGGGATGGGCCCTGACCTGCTCACAGTAATGGTAGTGGAAGTGAGCATTCCAACTCCAGTTAGTTGATCTTGGGCTGACTGGAGTCTGAGTTAACAGCAGCCTCTTGAGACAAGGAGTCAGAATCACCCAGCTACTCTAATCCTTGGTCCCTGACTTCCAGAAATTATGTATGATAGTAAACATTTGTTATTTTAAGTGGCAATTTCTATAATTAATTTGCTACTTAGCCACTGGTAAGCAATAACTTTGACAGAGGAAACTAGTTTATTCTTTATGGTATAAACAATCAAATGTTTAAGTGGTCTGAGATTTATGATGTAGATATTTTCTACACGCAAACCTATGTTTTCTTTTATTTTTCCAACTATATCATGATTAATCATCCCATTGAGAACTTGTGCACACTGAGATGACAGGTCATAGGGCCTTCCCATTCCAACTTGGATAGTGAGAATTCTCTTCTCCCCATCATTCTCTTTCAACTCCATCCACCACTATCCAACACAGTTTTGATGCCTTGTATCCATCCCCTAGATTCTTTTCAGACTCACCCCCATTATGCTGAAGGTGGTTGGATTTCAAAGCATTTTTTTCTTCAGAGCATCTTGTAAGAGTACCTTCCTTATCCTTTGTCAGTCCTCTGGGGCAAGGACTGCTGTCTTGTTCATCTCAAGAGTGAATGTCGGGACTCCTGGATTTGAGGTGTTGGTTAGGATTCAGGTTCAGCTCTCAAGCACAAATCTTGAGGGAGGGAACACAGCATGTCTCTCTACTGAGGTTTCTAGGCATGCTCCCTTTCAGTCTGAGTTAGAAATGATCCTGTGTTCTTCACTCCTGAAGCATTCAAAAGACTGCACAAAAGCTGGGGTGGTTGTAGGAAGTGACCCCTTTCCAGACAGCTCATGGTCTTCATTAGCAAAGCCCACCTACAGCTTCCAGGGTATGGTCACTGGTAACTATGCTACCTTGATCTCTTACATTTAACAGGGCTAAAAACAATATAAAATTTGTTTGTGGATAGTCCTTTAAAATTTGCTGATGAGTTCATTATAATGATAAATATCAAAGCAGCAGGAGACTCAATATGCTTAATTAGGACTTCAAACTGCAGAGAAATCAATCAAAACTCTCCCTTCCCTGAAACGGCATGTATTTCCTTTGCCCACTTCCAGATTCCAAGTTTCAGACAAATGAAAGATGTTGCACTTGGGATACAGGTGATTTTAGTCATAAATTTGACATAACTTCCTTTAGATTTGAGGAAGACAAATTCATTTATTGAGGAAAGGGGCTGTGTGTGTGTGTGTGTGTGTGTGTGTGTGTGTGTGTGTGTGTGTGGTGTGTGTGTGTGTGTGTGTGTGTGTCTGTGCTAGAGAGAGAGAGCACACTTGTACATATACGTCTGATGTATATTAATATTATCGATACCCAACATCCCTTTCCCAATTTCCTTGGATCCCTTCAACACTTTTCCAACCCACATTCATGTCCCCTTAAAAAAAAAAAATCAGAATCTAGTTAGCACTATCTGCATGTGCATGGGTGTGAGGAGCATGGCAACCTACCAGCAATCATACTTCTGAGGAAAAATGACTTCCTACTGTAGCAGCGGTCAATCATCTACAGCACATCATGATGGGGGTGGGTCTCATGAGTGATGGAATGCTGACAGGCTTATCTGTGCAGGTTTTAAAGTAACACACCCACTATGAATTTGAGAATCTAACAGCCATGTCACATCTAGAAAATGGTGTTTCATGGCCCTTGTACTTGTGTTCAAGCCCTTTCATTCTTTCCATCCTTCCATTACCTGAGTCTTGTGTGAGCAGGAGGTGTTGATATTTAGGGCTGAGCACTCAACAGTCATTTATTCTCACTAGCCAGTGAGGAGCTTCCCTATTAGCCACTACCCACTGCAAGAAAAATCTTCTCTGATGATGGCTGAGAGCAGCTCTGATCTATATGTAAACAGTTAGAAAGCAGTTTGGCACCACTGTTTAGCAAAACAATAGTGAGGTCTTCCCTGGTCTATGACTTCCCAAGCCATGAGTCTTTGACCAGGTTTACATAGCAGCCATGAATTCCCACTTGTGGCTCAGACCTCAAGTTAAAGCAAGAGGTTTCTAGTGAGATCCACCTCTTTGAGAATGTCTTTAAAAGTGCTCACTAATATAGTAAGAAGCGCTGAGTTTATTCCTTCATTCCTTTATGTGGTTTCCCAGAGGCTACATACTAACACATTCATATCTTATCATTGACTGAATTAGAATTTCAGAAATGTTCCAAACTCCTCTCCCAACTCCGCCCTTTAATTAGCTGCTTCACTGGCCTCTAGCATGCATGGTTAGGGCCTCTTTCTGTCCTCATTCTCCCTTACCTCTGCTTTCCTGTCATATAATCTCGTTTTAGTGGAAATAGAAGGAAGCCTCCACAGGAGCCTTTCCTAATGCTGATAATGAGTCCTGAATTTACAAATTCTGCAATTTTGATTCTTATATATTAAAATGTATTAAAAGAGGTCAGATAGAGAGATGATGTGAGGGATCCTGTGCTGATAAGATTCCTAGGAGGAAGCCTGCACAGCAAATTCACGTTAGAGAAAAAAAGCAATGCCTGATCAAAAGGAAGCTGGGACCAAGGCTCTAACAGACAGCTGACACCAATTTTGAGAAAGATACACGTCACAGCTTTTAGTCTTACTCATTTGATGGAAAAATATTGAAAAGGACTTTACCAACGTAATGAACACTGAAGAGAAAAAGAGAAAAGAGCACTTTCAGGAGTATTAAAAACCTATTTCAGCCATAAAAGAAAGGGTCTGTAAGTGTTAAATATAAGACTCCTGGAATGCAGCGCCTCATGTTGGTTGATGCTTCCACTGAGAGACAAGAGAACATGGGTAGCTTTGTCTGTTCTTTATTTTAGAACTTTCCATTGTGGTTTCAACCATTGTAGGTGGTCTGGCAGACATTTTATACATATTTAATGAACATTATCTCAGCACAGAAAGTATCAAACATATAGTAAATATCCAATAAATGTTTCTTTAAATAAAATTTATTTACCTACATATATTTCAGTTTTAGACAATTTTATTGTGATATGATTAAAATGAAGTAAATTATATTATTAGCAATTTGAGGAATAATTTTCTACCTATTTGAAAGGTGTGTGTGTGTGTGTGTGTGTGTGTGTGTGTGTGTGTGTGTGTGTGTGTGTGTGTGTGTGCGTGTGTTATACACATGCATGTGGAGACCAGCAGCCAGATGTCGTTCCTTAAGTTCCATCCATTTTGTTTTTTAGGTAGGATATCTCACTGGCCTAGAGCTCACCAGCTAAGCTAGGCTCAGTGTTCATGAGCCCTAGAGTTTGCTGGACTGTGTCTCCCCACTTGGATTACACACCTGCATCACCATGCCTTAATTTTTAAAATATGAATTCTGGGTCAGTGAACTTGGCTTTAACACACTTTAAGAAGTAGGCTACCTTTCCAGCCCTTGTCTTTGTTTTTGGAAGACTTTGTAAGTTGTGAGGGATTTAGCTTTCATTCTTTTAAAAATGTTCACTGTTTCTTTTACTTGCATTGCTGCTAATAAGAAATGTTTTGTAATTCTGACCTTTTTCCTCTCTACATGTCTGTCCTTTTTTCCAGGTAGCATATATAACATTTTCAGCACATTTGTTGAACAGCTTAACCCCAATGCATCTGGTATAGTGTCCTTCCTGTCCTTTGTCCCTTAGACTCCATCAATCTATGGACTGTAGTGTTACAACTTTTCATCAAGTTCCTAGTTTCCATTCAATGATGCATTTTATACTTCTCTCTAGTGGTACCCTTTATTCTTCAAGTTTTCTTATGTAGCCTCCACTTTTCCCCTCCCAATTCCAATTTCTCCCACTGAGCTTCTTGAATTTGTTCTACAGATCACAGGTGCCCTGGTTTTATATTCTTTGTTCTCTCTGTCACTTTGGATAGCATTTATTGCAATGCCCGAAAGTCATACCTTGTTTTTCTGCTATTATATTTTGTCATTAATTGCATCAAATACATGTTTTACTTAATTGTAATATTCATTCCTAGAATTTCAATTTGAACTTGTTTTCTTCAGTGTCTCTGCTGAAATTGGATTATTTGTGATCTGGTTATTGCCATCCTATTGTCATGGTTTATGCATTCCAGAACATGTGTTGCTTCTGTTTCAGTTCCTAACAGTTTTTCCCCTCACAGTGGGTTGTGTTTTCTCATTTGTTTACATGCTTGACCTTGTTTGATTAGATACAGATTTTGTAAATTTTAATCTGCTTGATGTGGGTGGGACTTTAAAGTTTGTGCAAATGTTTGGGTGACGAGCTTAGTTACAAAGAAATAGTTTGATCTTTTGGAACTTATCTTTGTAATTTCCACATTCTAAAGTCTCAGCTAAAGATTCACATTATCTCATTGGCCCTGAGGGTTTCACATATCTAACATGGGGCTGCTTCCCAGGTCATGGTGGAATACTGGCTAGCTTCCAGTTCCATTCAATATGGTCTCTGAATTAAATGACATGAAAATCAAGAAGCTGGCTTTTCAGAAGGAAATCAAGGAGGCACAGGATCTAACCAGGAGAGGGTCTTGATTTGATTGCCTGGTTCAAACATTCATTCCATCACACCATTGGAGGTAGGCACAAATGCATTTCTTCCTGCTCTCACTTCCTTTAGCTACCTAAGCTACCCACAATCACTTAATGTAATGCAGGTTCTCCACTTAATGTAATGCACATTCTCTGAAAACTGAATATGTGGAGTTAATATATGTGCATGGACAGAAGCTAAGAGAAGGCAATGTTTTGTGGTTTGGTTTAAGTAAACTCTCTGTTTGTAGTTAGCTTCCCCTTTTCCCCAACATCTTTCGCTCAAAACCAAATGAGATGTAATTATGTTTTAGGTCTCTCAATTGTCATTTTGAGAAATTTTATCTGCCCCCTGACAACCAGGGGTCAGTATTGAAAGTAGTGATCATAAAGAAGGAATATATTGGGATCTCCACAAGAATTCTTCATGTAGTGCCTGTAAAGATTACCTTTAATCCCAGCACTTGGAAGGCAGAGGTAGGTAGATTCCTATGAATTTGAGGTCAACCTGCATAGTGAATTCCAGGCTTCCTAAGGCTACATAGTGAGATCCTGTCTCAAAAGACAAAAAGAAGGTGGTATAGCTAATACAAAAATGGCTTGTGGTTGTGAATATATTGAATATATATATATATGTATATATACATATATATATATATATATAATATATATATATATATATATATATACATACACACACAAGTATTTCTGGACAAGTATTTCTGAAGCATTATCATTAAAAAGGACGTCATGATATAAAAAAATTACTCCAAAACCTATTGCAAACACAATTACACACACACACACACACACACACACTCTAAATCTTTTTATTTAATTATCTAAAGAATTCAACATAATGAAGGTGAAAGAGCATTAGTAGGAACTTGAAATTAGAGACATGCCCATGTCCCTGGTTAATCCCTATAGACCTCACACTTGCTCTCTTTACCAGGAGAAGGTAGGTAGGAAAGACAGTACCTTTCACCAAGGTGCTGAGGATAAGCAACTGTTGAATGTGACACTTATATCACCTCACCCTTACCCCCACTCCAAGGCTCAGGGAACAACATGGAAGAGAGCTGGAAAGAATGAAAGAGTAGAGGATGGGCAGGAATACTGAGAAACACTGGCTTTTGACCATGATATGATCTTTACACTTGTGAACTCAAAGCAAATGCAGCTGTCTGCCAAAGACCTACACAAGCCCAAGCCTGTCAACATCCCAGCATGGATGGTGGAAGGACAAATCCCCAGAGTAGGGATCATTGGTGGGTAATGGCTACTAGAGGAGAGAGTCATTTTTGTTTTGTGGTGTCACCACTGGTAAGTTGCTCCTCACTATGCACATGCAAGTGGGCTATAAAAACATAGAAATATGAAAGTACAAATGGTGTTATTTATTACTTAAATAATCATAATACTACAGAATAAAGTACACATCAAAATCACTACCTACACACACACACACACACACACACACACACACACACACACACACACATATATATATATGTAATTTACATAAATAATGTTGACCCTATTTAAAACTCTGTAACCTGTTGGCTAATGTTTTAATTTGCTGTTATTGAACCTGTAATTCATAGTATCCTACAAGTTGGGATCTAGGTGTCTCCCAGTGACTCTATTTCCTCAGTCAATTGTCTCCCGATCATCTTGGTCAGCTCTCTCTTACTCATGGATATGTTTTTCCTCCTCTGCTATTTTAATTCTCTCTTTTCCTCTTTCCCTCTCTCTATATCTCCCTTCCTTGCTCTCCTCTACCTTCAGAAAGCCCATTTAAAACTCTGCCACATTTTCTCAGACTCTGGCAATTTATCTGTCAGTTGAAGTATTCATTTCCTACTCCCAGAGAAGACAATGCTTCCTTAATCTTCCTTGTGGTCAAAACTATTAGATCACCTACCTTGTTCATACACATTCTTTTCTCTTTCCTTCCTTACATGATGAGAGTTGCCCTGCCTCCTCTTTTGCAGTAAATTCTCTGAAGCCTGCCCTACTCCTGAGAGTGTGGCTTCAGTTCAATTGTTTGGCCATACCAATTTTTTTTTTCTACGTTTGGCCTGAATTTTAGTCCTCTAGAATCGCCTTCCCTTCATCTTCTCAGGAATCTGCCCTAGAGTCCTTACTTTACTCTCATAGTCTCACTTTCCACCTTGATGGATGTTCCACATCAGTACTTATATTCCTGTTAAAAACATTACTATTTTAAGACATTTATTACTGTGGTGGTTGATTAGGAATGTGTGTGTTTGAGTGCTTGACCCATAGGGAATGGCACTATTCAGAGGTGTGGCCTTGTTGGAGGAAGTGTGTCACTGTGGGGGCGGGCTTTGAGGCCTCATATATACTTAAGGTACCTCCCAGTGTGACACACAGTCTCCTTCTGTTGCCGCTGGATGTAGAACTCTCAGCTCCTTCTCCAGCACCATGTCTGCCTGCATGCTGCTGTGCTTCCCACCATGGTAATAATGGTGTAACCTTTGAACCTGTAAGCCAGTGCCAATTAAATGTTTTCCTTTACAAGAGTTGCTATCGTCATGGTGTCTCTTCACAGCAATAGAAATCCGAAGACAGTTACATTTATTTGTTTGTGTGTATGCATGTATCTGTATGTATGCAGGCATGTATCTGTGTGCATATGGGTATGTATCTGCCACAGTGTACATGTGAACGTCAGAGGAAAAACACTTGCATTACTTTGATAGCACTGATCTGGCAGGAATCACAAGGCCCTAGGCTTGTTTCTCTGTTTATAATCTATTCTTCCATAAACCTGCAAACATCTTGACAGAAAAAGGTGTTAAAATTGCTAATGCATATTTAAAGCTTATGGAGCATCAATTGTTACCATTTATGTAATGAATGAATGAATGAATGAATGAATGAATGAATGAATGAACAAATTGGCAAGTAACATGGGAGATCGTCTTCATTGGAGGAAAGTTGGCCAGGTGTTTTTTCTGGGCAGCCCTTCTAAACCTTTTCAGATTCAGCTTTGTTGTATTGGCCTTAGGAATTCTTAATTTAAATTCTGGTTGTCTGCCAACTTCTCAGTCAACTGAATCATAATAAAAATGATAATTCAATAGTTTTCATCAAAGTATGTCTTTCCATTATTGATGATGGTAAGAAATGAATGTAGAAAGTCTTTCTTATGAAATGGCCCTTATTTGATATATATGGTAATGTTGAAAAACCATGCCGCTTGACAAAGCTCTGCTGGGATCCATTCACAGATGAACTTGGAGATTCAAAAAAATGAAGATAGCAATGCAATTTCTGCCAATATTCTAAAATTGGCAAAGAAAAATACTTATTGTTTACCTGTAAAATATTAGAATAAACCCAGGGGCATGATTCAACTGCTGAGTAAGTAAGGAATGTGTATCCCTGTAACCAGTGGTTCACAACCTTCCTAACACTGTGGCCCTTTAATACAGTTCCTCATGTTGTGGTGACCCAACCATATAATTATTTCATTGTTACCTCATAATTACAGTAATTTTTGCTATTGTTATTATTCATAATGTAAATATCTGATGGGTGACCCTGTGGGATTGAGAACCATGGCTGTAACTTATCCTGCAGTGGTTGAGAAGAGTATATAGTACTCTTCCTATCTGTTACTGATCTAGCATTTTATTGATACTCACCAAACAAGCAAATGAATTAGAATTCGAAATTCTAAATCATGTTTTTTTCATTTTTTATTATTTTATTGAGAGTTTTTATCACATCCATTTCCTCCCCGAACTCCCAGATGCAACCTCACTTCCCAGTTCAACTTTGTGTATTTTTTTAAAACCCACCAAGTACAGTTGGTCTGTATAGTCATCCCTGGAGCATGGCTGACACATCAAGGTCCATACCCTTAAAGAAAACCGACTTCCCCTCTCCCAGCAGCTACCAATTCTCTATATCTTTTTAGCTGTATTGGATTAAGGTCTCTTTATTTCCAAGCACAGCCAGGTGAAACACAGGCCAGAGCTAGGTTAAGAACCCAGCCAGCACGGCCAGAACAAAGAGAGAGAGCCCCGTCCCCACGTGCAGTCCCTTAAGAAGCCCCCTTTACGTCATCCCGGCTTTCCTTCACCCCGCCCTTATGAGTGAGTCCCCAGGTCCACCTGGTACCTGCCCCAGGACTATTGGGCGGGGCTAGGGTGACTCCCTACAATTCCCCTTTTAGTCTAAGAGAGGATTAAAACTTAATAGTGTAAAATATCCAAAACTAACAATCATAAGGGTGGAATACAAGAATATACAATAATCTGCTATGATACATCCTATGTCTATTCTAGCTAAGTCTTAAAGTCATGTGAAAAAAGTGTCTAACTTGAACACCTTCTTCCAATCCCAACTCTAAACAATAAGAAGGTTATTCTTAACTAGGCTTACACTACCCTAATACACAATAATGGGGAACGGGGGCGTAGCATCTTCTTTGTGTTGTTTTTCATCCAGTGAAATGGCTCGTACAAAGCAGACAGCTCGCAAGTCCACTGGCGGCAAGGCCCCGCGCAAGCAGCTGGCCACCAAAGCTGCTCGCAAGAGCTCCCCAGCGACCGGCGGCGTGAAGAAGCCTCACCACTACCGGCCCGGCTAGCTCAGTCAGTAGAGCATGAGACTCTTAATCTCAGGGTCGTGGGTTCGTGCCCCACGTTGGGCGCCAGATATTGGATTAAGGTCTCTTTATTTCCAAGCACAGCCGGGTGAAACACAGGCCAGAGCTAGGTTAAGAACCCAGCCAGCGTGGCCAGAACAAAGAGAGCGAGCCCCGTCCCCACGTGCAGTCCCTTAAGAAGCCCCCTTTACGTCATCCCGGCTTTCCTTCACCCCGCCCTTATGGGCGAGTCCCCAGGTCCACCTGGTACCTGCCCCAGGACTATTGGGCGGGGCTAGGGTGACTCCCTACATAGCTGTGGGTGGGACTTTGTATCTGTCTCTGGTATCCATGCTGGGATTTTGTCTGGCTTGAGCTTGCACAAGTCTTATGCATGCTGTCTCAACTGCTGTGAATTCACATGTACAACTGCCCTGCAGTGTCCAGGAAGCACTGTTTCCTGGTAGTCATCTACTGCTTCTAGCTCTTGCAGTCTTTCTGACCCTCTTCCACAGTGATCCCTGAACTATGGGAGGAGATTATGATATTGATTGCCTATTTAGGAGTAGCTAATCCACAATCTTTTATTCTCTTCCCATTGGCCACCTGTGGGTCTCTGAGTTAATTGCCATATACTGATGTGGGTTGAAAAATGCACTAATCTCTGAGCACAACAGTAAGTCATTTAGGAGTGGGTTCACTACTGTGCCCATTTAGCAGAGTAATGATAATAGGGTCTTTTCCGGGGCCTGTGACCTGTATATCCACAGGTTCTTGGCCCTGATAATAGTACTAGATATGAGTTGTCAACTTGTGGAGTTGGCCTTAAAACCAATAAGAAAGTGGTTGTTTACTCCCATGCCACCCATGCCACGATTGCACCACTGGGCATGTCTTGCTAGGCTGGTCACTATTTTAAGGCACAGTATTCAAAGCTGGGTAAGATTGGTGATCACTTTTCTTTTCCAGTAACATTAATAGCACCTCCCAGCACTATGGAAGCTGGCCAGTAAGGATGAAGCTTCCAGATGTGCACCGACTTTATTTCTCTGTGTTTAATAACACAGTATGTTTTTAACAATAGGGTCTTACCATCAAGTTGTGGAGGGTGACCAAGAGCAGTAGCAATAGCACGTAATATTTGGGGTTCTAGGAAATCCCACTGGCCAACAACTCCAGAAGAGGTAACCTGTTCTTGGCACTGGGACTTCTAAATGTTGGTCTGTGGTGTCCAGCAGAAGCATTTCCCCCCTTTGTGGGTAACTCCATTTAAACTTTGTATAGATGTGTGATGTATGTAACTTAGGAGGCTTTTACACTAGTATATTTTCACATGACTTTTGAAAAATGTTGCTAGTGTTAGTTATCCCTGCTTGTATTTCATTCACCACCCTGCCCTCCTATCCTTCATCCCAATAACCTTTCTATTTCATTATTCTTCTTCAATACTTTATATCACTTAATTCTATCTTACCTCTCATGAACACACACAATTCTGGGCTCTTCCTATCTGACCTCTATGGGTATTCCAATGGAACACATGTATTTGAAAATTTCTTGTCACCAAAATAATATATATTTGTTATTAAAATTTAAAAACATGCATTTTTAAAAAAGGAAAGCATAAAGTAAATATTGCCCATTACTGTAGCACTCAAAGATAAGTCTTGACATAGCCATCACTAAGTAGCACAGGCTGGACATAAACTTCATATGTGGCTCAACATTGCCTTGACATTACATCTTCTTGCTTCAACCTGAAAGGGCTGAGATTATAAGTATACCATCACATCTGGCTAAAGATTGTTTTTACCAATTGGATGGTAATATATGAGAAAGGTCCAAAGGTAATCTGTATTATGGTATGTAGGAGTTAGATATTACTTTCTGGTAGACAGTCCACTTCAACTTCTCTTTACAATGTACCTCTAAGTCCTGAACTTCTGGGTCCATTTTTTCAAGAGGAAGCTGGATGAATCTGAGTTACAGGAACCATCATTCATTGACCCTCTGAAGATGTTAGGAAGACTAAAACCTTGACCATACTACCTTAGTTGATGAGATAAAACAGATGCATGCCAGAATGTCTTGGTTCTATTGGAAAGGTGCTGTTGTGGGGCAGTACTTGTGACCGCTAAACTCTTAGGTACTGTGTTATACTGCTTACCAAGAGTAGGAGCAGACAATAAAATGTCTTGAATGAAACCCAGGATGTTCAGTTTATTCCAGAGCCACACAAGGCCATAACTGCACCACAGTATGCTAGCCCACACCTGTAATCCTAGAAGAAATCTAAGGCAGAAAGAAATCAAGTCAAAATTATCACAGTCTACAGTGAGACTGTTTCAAAAAGCAAATATGACCTGGGAAAAACAGGGTTTGATCTGGGCTTCTGAATAGTTAATTGTGAATTGCAATTAGATGGATTATGAAATAGAAAAATCAAAACAGAGGGATCAATTATAGAACGACTGCAACCATCTGTGTAACACAGTGTGCCCAAGTAAGATGTGTATGTGGTTCCTAAGTCCTGATGTATCATCCTAAAGGGAGAAAGGGGAATGTGAATGCCAGACTTATGAATGACAAGGATGATCTCCTATTAGAAAATGAGGCTGTCTGCAGTGGAATATGCTGGCTACGTTGCAACTTGAGCCAACTACTTAGTATGGAAAGAACCTGGAGCTGTGATTGCCAGACACTGGGCTGCAGCTGCAGCCTCCCAGAATTAGCCTGGCCAGATGGTGATGGCTGTTCTCCATGGACCTCAGGAAGAAATACAATGAAAATACAAGCAAGAGGCACATGCTCTTCTACAAAAACATCAGAGAACTTGCTTGATGCACTCCTGATTATTGCAGTCATTCTCCTCTCATCCTATCTGTTATGTTAACTTGGGCTGATAAAGAATACCTAATAAAAATACAATTTTTATTTTGTTGAGGCCAGCTAGTGAGTATTCTTCTCAATATCCTGGTATCCAAGGATGTTAGATGCTGAAAAAAATCTTTGCTAGTAAAATCTTAGTAAAAACTATTTATAGTAATGCCAAATAGAAACTACAATTACAGCTTAATTCTTGGGTAACAAGAGACAGGGTGTTAATTAAATCTTCCAGATAATGGTGATGACCGTTTATATGTACCAGGCAGTTTCCTGCACATAACAGGTATGAATTCTAAGCACCATTCCCTTGTGTTGTGCAAGAAATGTAACTTTACTAAAGTCATTTGAATCTCTGGTCTAATTGTCAAACACCATTTATACCAGTGGTTCTCAACCTGTGAGTCACAACCCCCTTTGAAAGTCCAAAGATCCTTTCACAAGGGTTACCTAAGACGATTGGAAAATACAGATATTACATTACAATTCCTAAGTAGCAAAATTATGGATATGAAGTATCAATGAAAATAATTTTATGGTTGGGGTCACCACAACATGAAGAACTGTATTAAAGGGTTGTACCATTAAGAAGGCTGAGAACTGCTGATCTATACAAAATTCTAGCAAAAAACTTCTAGCAAAGTTTTAATGAAGAAATGTGTCAGCCATATCAGGTGTAACATACATCCATATTCACCTTTCTAATTTATTTCTACTTTCCACCCAGGAAGATACCCAGCTCAGCGGGTCTTACTTGGGTACCATCCTGGTGGCAGTAAGCACATCCACTTCTTTATCTCTTTGTGGCAGACTCCTGCTCACCTCCTATACTCAGAGTAAACACATCTAGCCAAAACTTGATGCACCTCAAAATGGAGGCTAGATAATCTGCCAATTTAGATTTGTCTCCATTAGAATCTGGCTCAAGTAACCAGGGAAGGTGAAGTCTTGCTAGATGATCATTTCCAGGGAAATTGTCCACCCAGCTAACATCTGACACAGAACTCTGTCTAAACAACAGGACACTGGTAAACCTATACATTTCTCTTTCTCAGCCAATTTCTGCTTACTGTGCAAGAGCATGAGATATTAAGGACACCCATCCTTATGACAATCCAAGGCTGAGAGACTTGGTCTGTGAAGGGGATTCACTTTATTTCTTTTTCTTTTGTTTTTTGTTAGGGGTGTGGTTTGAGACAGGGTTTCTCTGTGGCTTTGGAGGCTGTCCTGGAGCTAGCTCTTGTAGACCAGGCTGGTCTCGAACTCAAAGAGATCTGCCTGCGTCTGCCTCCGGAGTGCTGGGATTAAAGGTGTGCACCACCAACTTCCAGCTCTTATTTCTGTGCTTCTGTATGTTCATGACAAAACCACAAACTAAAACACTGTCATGGTCATTTAATAGATCATTTCTGAGGAATCCCAGCCTCAGAACAAATGGTGAGGCCCCCATGTATTATGTGTCTGTGTAATGAGGTGTGAAGAGTAAATGAAGAATGATTGATAACTCTTGCTCTCTCTATATATCAATTATCTATCTATGTATCTCTTAATCTCTATATTTTGGTAGTAGATATGAATTTATAAATGAGAGAACTAGGCAGAAACCAGTTCAGGAACTCATTAAGGTCCACTGACACCAACAACAGAATGTGTAAGGTCTGGAAACATCTGACAACAGAGGGTTAGCTCTTCCCCACTCTGTAGACAACAGAGACTGAGGCTGGCTCAGAGCTCCTCACTTAGAATTTTGCTCTCAGAGACATGCTTGGGACTATGTGCAAAAGGAAGCAGAGGGTGAGGCAAGGATTTACATTCTCAAAGCCAGACCCCAGTGATGTACTACCTCCAAGAAAAGATGAGCAACACCAGAGTTCACACAATAGAGATGAATTCCACACAAAATCATTGAAGAAAGCAGACCAGATATGAAAGAATGTACAGTACCTGATGAATTAATTTAAAAGCCAGTATTTAAAAATAGATGATGGCCTTAGGAGTTACAGCAGTGGTAGCCTGTCAAGGGAAGAGGTTGAAGAGAGCTTTCTGATAGCGTCTTTGGGATGCCTGGACTGGCATTCTTTCTCCATGGAAACTCACTGATGCTGTATAATGGTAACAGGACATGGAAGAAAAGTGATGTGTGAGAAGAACTAGGGCATGTGCATGTAGGAAAAGTAGGGCACACATTGTTAGCTTATTAACAAGCCATAAACTGTGACATTATCTAAATGAAGAATACCTCATATACTGAATTTAAAATAGATTTCTGTGGCCCCATCACCAAGGTTTATGTTATTTTTAAGAAATGCTACAGTTCTCAAATTTGTCACAGGACTAGTGATAACACTCAAGATACTTAATACTAAAGCAGTAAAGGCCAAAGTCAAAACCACAACAGAAAAATAGTAATATTCTCAACATAATTCCTTTGTACTTTCCCTTTAAGCTTGGAGTCTCTTCTCCCTCTTTGGAATGCACTATAACATTTTTTTATTCAGGCTGCATTTGCGGCCACAATTAAGTGACCTGCTTAGCATGACAGGCCTGAGTCAGCCCATTTCATATCAAATGCAACTGCTCTGTATTTTAAAGAAAGAACTCTGCGATGTATCAGCATGGCCCAAGAGTTTAATCACTGGGTTGGTGTTCCAGGCCCAGCTCTTCTAACATGCCTACTCTCTGCTATTGACTCACAATCATGTATTTGCAAAATGGACAAGGGAATGAAGATAAAAACAAAATTGCTGGTGACTAAGAATAGTAGCCAGGCATCCTGGGAAGAAGGCAGCGCTTGGGGGCTGTGAAGCTTTAGAGGCCAGCACAGCGGTCATGCAAGATAAACATCTGCGTAGATAGCTGATGTGAGCTCTGGGGAGTTCATAGCTCATGGCTGTGGCTCTGATTCCCT
This sequence comes from Cricetulus griseus, assembly GCF_003668045.3. NCBI lineage: Eukaryota > Metazoa > Chordata > Mammalia > Rodentia > Cricetidae > Cricetulus > Cricetulus griseus. The sequence continues at coordinate 171,320,664 of NW_023276807.1, forward strand.
GGAGCTGAAACCCGCTTATGCCATGCTTGAATAAACTTGACACATTTGTTAGTGGCCTTTATTTAAACAGGAGCATGAGCAGCGGTGATAACACTAGGGCATGCCTTTTGATGTGTGTGTGTGTGTGTGTGTGTGTGTGTGTGTGTGTGTGTGTGTGTGTGTGTGTGTTTTTCCTACCTTTCATTTATTACATCTACAAAGCAACCCCTTGCCTGTGTTCCCCAATGTACTGACACATGTCCAGTCTTGGGCAAAAAGACATTATAGCAATTGCACGATATATTTGTTATTGAATGATTTAAGTATGAACTCCATGTCAAATTCAACTTGCAGTTTATGCTGGCCACCTCATCTTGAAGTCCAGGACATTGCAAAAACAATGGCTTTATCATTGTCAACAGTGTTGCCAGTTAGATTTAGTCTAAACATAACCTGGAGCTTGAGCATGAATATTGCAAATGGATTTTTTTCCTTTGGGGAGCTTGAAAATCTCTCTTCATGAGCCAGATTCTATTCTCAGCAGTTCTGAGAACTTCCCACCCTTTCACTTTTGAAGGAGAAAGTTGAAACTCATAGAGAGCAAGAGATTCTTCTAACACCTTTTAACTATGAAACAGCAGAGTGTGGTTCTGAACCCCCTCTGGCTGCTACAAACAAATCAAAAGGCATTCCCCGAGCATCCTGTGTGCTGGGCCATGCACGAGGAGCTGTGGGATTAGAAGGGTCATAGCCAATGCTATTTATTTTTATTTTTCACATTTAATATTTATTTGTGTACTTAGAGTGAAGGGGGCCTACACATGCCACAGGATACATTTGGAGGTTAGAATACACTTGCCTAAATTGATTCTCTGCTACAATAATGTGGATACTGAGGATTGAACTCAGGTTTTCAGGTTCAATGGCAAGCACCTTTAACCATTAAGCATCTCCCCAGTCCATAAGCCAGTGTTCTATCCTGGTACTTATGTTATTGATGCAAAATGATGCTCTTGCTCCAAGATGTAAGTGGTACTTTATTCTGAGCTGATGTCAGAACGGAGATTCAGGTCCCTCAGTAATATGCTCTATTTTGAAAGAGATCACATGATTTTATATAATCTTGGGAGAAAGGGATCAACTCTTTTTCCAAATACTTCAGTAGAGGGCATCAGGCAGGAAGAAGACAGTAGAAGATGACAGAGAAAGCTCTACTATGGGTTTCAGGTACCATCTTTTAACATTCTTGGCTTTAAGGTTGTTAGTAGCATGTGGTCTACTGAGAAATACATTTTAAAGTTTTTTTTTTACCCATTAGTCACAAAAGTTTTAGATTAAGTGTAGAGGATGAAAGTGATAGCTATTGAGGGATTGCAGAGCACCCCAAGATCACTCTGTCTCTCCTCCACCTCACCACATTGCAGTGCCCTAATCAGGCAGTCTGCCTTCAAGACCTTCCACACAGAGGTGGCCTCTTCAGAGAACCCCAACTCACACTTTCTAGTCTGAAGAAATGGTCATGCTATCATTTTAAGTGGATTGATTCACTTTCAAACCATGCCTAACGCCAATGGAAAGATTTCAAAATAAGATCAAGACCCTGGAAGGAACCAGGGAAGTCGTATCTGGACTTACACAGTTGCATGCCTCATCCTGAAGTTTCTCAGGAATTCATTCCCATACTTTCCTGGATGGCCTTCTCTGTTCCTCTCTCCCTTTGGTGTCTGCCTTGCCTTTGACATTGAGGCCTAGCCCTTCCTACCCATGCTCACAGGTCTGATCCTCTGTATGCTTGCTTGACTTTGCCAGCATTCTGAAATAAGATGTCTCACACTGAAATCTCGGCTCCATTTGGCCCTTCTGGGGTACCACAGCCTTTTGTGCAGGACTTTGTTCAGAGTGTGCACTCAATACATTTATCGGAGGGAGAAAGACCAGCAGGTAATAAGGTAGGAATGTGACTTAACTTCAATAACTATGATGATGAGACTGATACACATTGATCCTTTAGGATTCCCCAGGCTGTTTAGCATCCTTACTTTATTAATAAGAGTTAGACAGGTTAGAGTAACTTCCCCAAGTCACTCAGCTGTCAAACATCGAATCAAGGGTCTGTAGGAGTTTGCATGGTTCTGTAAAGCTCCAAACTGCTTTAGAGTTCATGCTATCTGATACCAGAGCTTATCAGTGCTGGTATAATAGACCTTTGGGGCCATCCAGGCCTTTATTGTAGCACTGCCCTGAAAATAGTGGGGTGTTATCAACATCTTCATCTTCTGCTCATAGAATCTGGTGAAATTTCCCCCTCAACCCACACCATCATCCCCATAACAAAGACTCCAAATGTCTCCAGCCTGCAGTCTACTGGGGGATATGCGGCAGGCCTGAGAGTCACAGCCCCAGAGCATTAACCACATCCTAAACCAGTATCCTTAACTCAGGTGGCATAGGCTTGAGGAAATCAGGTTTTCCTCTGACCATAGTACTTATCTTAGCTTTCTCTGCTGGATTCCAATTGCAATAACTTTCAATTTAAATGAACTAACTTTGGATCCTCCTGTCTCAGGACGTTCTTTCTGCCCATCTTACTTGGTGGCATCTCAAATGACTCTTTTAAACTATGGATCTAAATGGCTAAGAGAAGATTTTCAATGGATTTCATGTATTTACCAACATGTTCTGGAACTCACTGTATGACACACAGGATATTTCAAACTTGGGGAAAATCCTCCTGGTTTGATCTCCCAAGTGCTGAGATTTTTGCTTTGAACCATCTCACATGGCACAAACACAAAAGCAAAAGCTCAGGCATAAATGGGTAATTTTTCATGTGCTTACCCTTCATAGTGGCTGTCTCTTTTAAAACAGTTACAGAATTTTATTGTGGCCAGGTGTGCCAGTATTCTCCTGGAATCCCAACCCTCGAAGGGGCCGAGGAAGAATGATCCTAATTTGGAGATGAGCCTGGATTACAAAGCAGGACTCTGTCCCCACCCCATAAAATAAAATAAAAAATAAAAACAACAGCCAAATGTCCTTTCCCTTGGATTCAGGTTTTAGTCACTTGCCTAAGAATCAGAAGCACTGTCTGTGCCCAGTCCCTCATTCTATTTAACTGAGCTTATAAAGGTGAGATATTTTGTGAAGAGATTCTCTAAACAAGCTGTGTTAAGAATGAGGAGATGGCACCTCTCCACTATTGCTAGGAGTCTTACCTGGGGTTATCCATGTGGGTTCCTGGGAATTTCCCTAGCAATAGGTTTCTCCCTAACCCCATAATGACTCCCTCTATCAAGATATCTCTTTCAATTCTCTCCCCCTCCTCCCCTCCTCAAACTTGGTCCTCATGTTTCCATCCCCCATCCCAGTTTACCCTGGGGAACTTAACTATTTTTCCCCTCCTGGGCCTTCCATGGATGTCTCTCTTAGGGTCTCCCTTTATACCTAGCTTACTTGGGTTGTGGATTGTAGCCTGTTTATCCTTTGCTTTATGTCTAATATCTACTTAAGAGTGAGTACAAACTGTGTTTTTCTTTCTGGGTCTGGGTTACCTCATGCAGGATGTTTTTTTTTTTCCTAGATCCACTTGCCTGCAAATTTCAAGACGTCATTGTTTTTACTCCATTGTGTAAATGTATCACATTTCCTTTATCCTTTCTTCAGTTGAGCAGCATCTAGGTTGTTTCCAGGTTCTGGCTATTACTAATAATGCTGCTATGAACATAGTTGAGCAAATGTCTTTGTGGTATGATTGTGCATCCTTTGGGTAAATGGCCAAAAGTTGTATTGCTGGGTCTTGAGGTATATTGATTCACAATTTTCTGAGATACTGCCATACTGATTTCTAAAGTGGTTGTACAAGTGTGCACTCCCACCAGCAGTGGAGGAGTGTTCCCCTTACTCCCATCCTCTCCAGCATAAGCTGTCATCAGTGTTTTTCATCTAAGCCAGTTTGACAGGTATAAGATGGTATCTCGGAGTCATTTTTATTTGCATTTCCCTCATCGCTAAGAATGTTGAGCAATTCCTTAAATGTCTTTTGGCCTTTTGAATTTCCTCTGTTGAAAATTCTCTGTTTAGGTCTGGACCCTGTTTTTAATTGGGTTATTTGGTATTTTGATGTCTAGTAGGGTTGGTGAAGATCTTTTCCCATTCTGTCATTTTCTCTTATTTACAGTGTCCTTTGCCTTACAGAAGTTTCTCAGTTTTAGGAAGTCCCATTTATTAATTGTTGCTCTCAATGTCTGTGCTACTAGTGTTATATTTAGGAAGTGTTGGGGAGGATGGTGGGGGGGGAGAGGAGAGAGAGGGAGCTGGGATTGACACATGAAGCAGGATTGTTTCTAATTTAAATAAATAATAATAATAATAAAAAGAAAATATCTAAGTTACTTTACAGTTCCGGGGGGGGGTAGGAAGTGGTCTCCTGTGCTCATGCATTCAAGGCTACTTCCCACTTTATTTTTTATCATGGTCAGTGTAACTGGATTCATGTTTAGGTCTTTGATTCATTTGGACTTGAGTTTTGTACATGGGGACAGATATGAATCTATTTGCAATATTCTGTATGTGGAAATCCAGTTATGCCATCACCATTTGTCGAAGACGATTTCTTTTTTTCCATTGTACAATTTTGGTTCTTTTGTCAAAAATCAGGTATTCATAGGTATGTGGATTAATACAAGGGTCTTCAATTCGATTATATTCATACAATTGTCTGTTTTTATGCCAATACCAAGCTGTTTTTATGACTATAGCTCTATAGTAGAGCTTGAAGTCAGGGATGGTGATGCCTTCCCCTATGATCTGATTAGTGACTACCCTAATTGTCATCATCGAACCTACATCCCGTAACTGATGGAAGCAGGGGCAGTGACCCACAGCCAAGCACTGTACTGAGCTCCTCCTGGAGCTTAGTTGAAGAGAGGGAAGTGGGATCATATGAGTAAGGGAGGTCAAAATCATGATTGGGAAACACACAGAGGCAGCTGACCTGAGCTAATGGTAGCTCATGGACTCTAGACTGACAGCTAGGGATCTTGCATGGTATCTAACTAAGCCCTCTGAATGTGGGTGACAGTTATGTGGTTTGGTCTGTTTGTGGGAGCAGGAATTGTCTCATGAGTGTGCATTAAGTGGCTTTTTGGAGCCCATTCCTTATGGTGGGATACTTTGCTCAGCCTTGATACAGGAGAGAGGGCTTGGTCCTGTCTCAATTTGGTATGCCAGACTTTGTTGACTTCCCATGGGAGGCCTTCTATCCATGAGGACTGGATGGGAGGAGATGGGGGGAGGTAGGGGAATGGGAGAAGGGGAGAGAGGAGAAACTGGGACTACTATGCGAAATTTAAAAAATTTAAACAATAAAAAACAAATTGTACAGATATACATCCAATAACATGAAAAAAATTATGCTCTCAGCATCCACCCCCCCCCCCCCGCCAAAAAAATTAGATGGTCTACAATAATAGAGAAATTAGCGCCATCTAGTGTTGGGTTACTTACTACTCAGAATTAAAACAAAGCTGTTAGTTTAGAATAATTTGTGCTGTTCCAGTATGTGTAATTCATGATTTTTGGCTCACAACTGCTTTACTGAGCAGAGAAGGAGCACAGAATGCAAATGGTTTAACTGTGGTGTTCAGGAACAGGAGTACATAATTTTTCTAGTCCATAAAACCTGCCTGCAGGTACAAACTTGGAACAGAGACAATAAGACCCCCATCAAGAATGGCTTGCCTCAGGACTTAAAATCAAAACGGTGGCTTTGGGTGGTTTGAGAATCCGGCACACCTACAAGGGAGCTACCAAGTGGTGTGTGGCTTGGTCCAGGAAACCTGACTTGGGCAACTAAGGAATGAAAAAACAACAGACCCATACAGAAAAAGGTGGGATCGGGTGGGCTGTTCTCACTCTGATGTGGGGCAGTCTCTATGCAAACTGGAAACTCAGTGTATTTACTGTGTTTTGCACAAGAAGGAGGTTTGGCTAGTCTTCATGGGAAGTCTCTGTAGGGAAGCTGTGTCAGATTACAACCATGAGCACCTGCAGGAGGAGGGAACTGCAACCACTAGCTTTTGCAGATACTGTCAACACTGGCACAGGTGGATGCCATTGCCATGGGTCTGAAGCTTTGGGTTCTTTCATATAGTGACACCCATGTCAACACCACCAATCCCCATGTGGTTGGTGTGGCTGAGAGGTGGTTGCTATGAGAGACAGGTCAGTCCGGTGGGAGTTGAATGTGGACTTTTTTTTTTTTTTTTTTTTGGTTTTTCTAGACAGGGTTTCTCTGTGGCTTTGGAGACTGTCCTGGACTAGCTCTTGTAGACCAGGCTGGCCTCGAACTCACAGAGGTCCACCTGCCTCTGCCTTCCGAGTGCTGGGATTAAAGGTGGCCTTGCCTTCTGTGGCAAAGTATTCTACTAACAGAGATCAGGTATGCATATAATAGCCATTGTCATAATTGTCTTTTATTTGCCTTCCAGTATTCAGCCTTGAATTTCTAAGCAACTCACACAATGAGAGGGATATGTTGAGAGGAGAAGAGGGGGAGAAGGAGAGGCAAAGAGAGGGAGGTGGAAAGGAGAGGAAGGGCTGTGTGTGGCTGCAGACATTTAGGCCAGGAGGAAAACACATCACATACATTTTGAATCTTGGGCTAACTGATAATTGATATTTCCTTCCAGCCACTCCTGGTCTGGCCTTTTTACAGGCAAGCATTTCTTTTGATATTTTTGTAGCTGTTAATATTTTTCTACTAGCATATGCTGGGGGGGGGGAGACCTGCTCCCAGAAGGAGGTATATAGTTGGATTTTTTCTTTGGGCAGCCAGCTCACAAATAATGACATTGAGACTTATTAATTATGAAAGCTTGGTCTATATCTTAGGCTTGTTCCTACCTAGTTCTTATACTTAATCCATTTATATCCATCTATATGTTCTATAACGTGGTGTTACCTCTCTTCCATCGTGCACCTCCTGTTTCCTCTCTATGTCTCCCGACGTCTCCTGTGTGGCTGTTCTGCCTCCTCTTCTTTTCTCTCCCCCCAAATCTCACCTATATCTCCTGCTTAGCTATTGTCTGTTCAGCTTCTTATTACACCAATCACAGCAAATACATCTTCAGACAGTATACAAACATCCCCAACAGAGGTATAATTCCAGAATGGGAGATGACCCTTGACAGGTAGCATATACTATGCAGCCTCTTGAACTCAATGGTAACTGGGTGCACTACATGTAACCCTGTGCTATGAATCACCAAGTCAAGGTGTAACATGATCTCTGTAAGTACAGTATCTGGTGCAACAGAGTCACAGTGTGACCTGCCAGGAGACTTCCTTTTCATTGATTAGTTTAACCTGCAGCATAGGAATGGGTGGCATTGGGAAGTGTGTTCATCTGAAGGATGCATCCGGCCTAAGTAGCCCTGACCAAATACTCTTTTAACATACACAACTCCCTCATCCCTCTTGGTCATCTACTTCTGTTCCAATGTCTCTGTTTACTCTCAGTTCTGCTCGCCTGTTTCTTATTTGTTAGTTTGTTTATTCCTTTACTTCCCTTCCCCTCCTCATGTTTTTTGGGACAGTGTCCCTGTAGCCCAGGTTGACCTTGCATTTATGATCCTCTTGTCTCAGTACCTCCCACATACACACAATGCATGGCAGTGAGAGGTGTGAAGTTTTCTTTCAAGACCACTCTTCTGATGTGATCCATATTTAATCACACTTAGAAATATTAGAAAAATACCCTAAATGTCTCAACATTACAATTTACTAAAATGCATGCAAAACCAAGAAAAGTATAACATAGAAAATCAGTGCAAAATTGAGATTATAAAAGAGAATATATAGTATTTTCCAGAGACTGTAACTATGGATTTCTCCTTTGATGTGAGACCAAAAATTGCATTGACTAGTACTGATAATAGAGGAGACAACACAGATGCACAAAGACTAATAAAATAGTCAAGATGTTCACCAAATTACTACTGGTCATCCTTTGTCAATTGTAAATGTGTGATTTTATAATCTGAAAATTCCATGTCTAAAGTTGAACTTCAAGCTGGCCTGTGAGGGAAGATATTCTCTGTATTGATGGTACAGGACCAAATGGATATCCAAATGCAAAAACATAAACCCAGACAACATAAACCCAAATGACGTAAAGTGGATAACATCAAACCTCTACTAGTCAACAGAGAGAAAATCCAGTGATCATAGCCCTAATGATAAGTTTTAGAAAAAATTGCAAAGGTTCAGTCCATGGAAGCAAAAATGGAAAAGCTGGACTCCAATTAGAAGAAAATGTTTGTTTCATGATAGCCAGTGTTTAGTAAATATATAACAAGCTATAGAGTAATAAACAATATTTGTATGACATAAATCCAATATTCTTGTATTCAAAAGTCATAATGACTAAAATTCAGCAAGAGGAATATGACCTCATTAAAACCTGCTTAGACACCTGGCCAGGAGAGACACAGGTGACAAATGAGCATCAAAGATGCTCACAGCATAGGTCCTTAGAGAAATGAAATTAAAGCAGGATGAGAATTGCATACCCATTAGAATGGCCGCATTAAAAAGTGCTGAAGATGGCAAGTGCTAGGGAGGATGTTGGACATGGGAACTCTCATTCCCTGACTCTCATTCCCTACTGGGCATGCATCAGGAAAGATAGCCTGGCAGTTGTATACCAAGCCAAACACAGACTTTTAGGAACACTTAAATCTTTCCCCAGATGCATTGTGTAATACTGTAACGGATACAAGACACTGAACAAAACCTATGCAAGTGTATGTATAATGCAGAGTGTGAACTAAGGACTGTGGTTGTTACTATGGCTTATTTACCCACAGCACCAAGACAGCATGCCTGGTGTGTGAGAGGATAAGAGAATGCACTTTCTCCTTCTATAAGGAAAAGGTCCTAAAATGCAGTCTTTGGAGCACAGGAACAATCCAGATGTGATTGTGGTGACTTAGTTACTTTTCTATTGCTGTGGTAAAGCACCTTGACTCCAGCAACCTGTAAAAGTAAGTGTTTAATTGAGCTTTGGGTTCCAAAGGGTGATAGTCCATGACGGCAGGATGGGACATGGCAGCAGAAACATCTGAGAGTTCATATCTTGAACTCCAAACAGGGGCTGCAGAACACACTGGGAAAGGCATGTATAGCTGTAGTAATAAATTAACCAGAGCCAGTAGAATAATTGGTGGTGTTTTATTGGGAAAAGAACTTATACAGAAACAAGTGACTGTCGAGGTGCTCCAGCTCAAAGGATGCAGACCCTGCCTCCTTGACGTTCTCCATGACCTAAAAGGGACCCCGATTTCCAATCCTCTCCCCTTATCTAATCATGTCTGCACCTGTAACCATGCCCAAGGGCCACTACTACAGGTCCTCAGGCAAAAATGTGGCTACAGGCATGAGTCTTTTAAAACCTCAAAGCCTGTCCCCAGGATCATACTAACTCTAGCAAGGACACATCTCCTAATTGTCCCTAAACAGCCACCAACTGGAGTCCAAGTATTCATATGTCCAACATTATGTGGAACATCCCATTTGAACCACCACAGGTGAATATCGCAAAGCATCACTTGATGATTTAAAGCAAGAAAATGTCATTTACGCTTGGATTTTTATTTATGAAAGATCTTTGTGACTGCTGTGGATGGAGGACTGTAGTGGAGATAGGCATCTGAAAGACAGGGTATGAAATTCTTGTAGTCCTTTCTGTATAGGAATGGTGGGTTGGATCTCAGGGACTGACACTGATACACAGAAAGAAGTAGAGTTGGGATATAGGAGGAACCATGCTAGGTGAGATATAGTTGAGATGATGCTCCATCATATTCTAAGTTATGCCATGCTGTGTGAAACCTGACTGCATTCTACAAGCAGGTTTTTACTTCATTCTGAGGATGGAAAGACTGCTTACCAGAGTGGATCTACAAACACGGCCACCAGACCAGGACTACTCACATGGCATAGACTGATAAATGGCTTACCCCTGGGAGCAGGAAGGGTCCCACCCTATATACTTATCAGAGTGAATTAGCACTATAGGGGCACATGGTGGTGGCTCGATTACAGTTGAGAGGTTAAGTCTATCATGGTTGGGAGCATGGTGGCATGCAGGCAGACATGGTGCTGGAGAAATAGCCAAATGTCCTACATCTTGCTGGCAACGTCTTGCTGGCAACAGGAAGTCGACTGACAGTCACACAGAGTGAAGTTTGAGAAGAGAGCTCAAAGCCTGCTCCCACAGTGACACACTTCTTCCAAAGCCTCATCTCCTAATAGTGCCACTCCCATTGGGGGCCATTTTCTTGCTAACCACCACACACAGAAAACCAGTAACAAATGTCATTCTCTCATATGGATCCATAAAATGGTGACACTTAGCACTGCAATGACAAAGCTGCTGTGGTGGCTAACCTTGGTGTCAACTTGATTATATATGGAGTCAACTAAAACCCAAGCAACAGAGTTCACCAGTGAGGGATTTTCCTTGTTTGGATAATTTGAGGTGGGAGGACCTTCCCTAAATTGAATCACTTGATGTCAGAAGACCCACTCTAAATCTGGGCCACACCTTCTGGTGGCTGCCCATGTGAACGGACATGAATGAAAGAAGCTTTTGTTCTTTGCCTGTTTCTCCTCATTCTTGCTGGCAAGTTCATCCAACCTGATAAGGCATTCCTTCACTGGTGTTAGAACCTCCTTGCAAAGTAAGTAGACTGAAGACCAGTTGAGACACCCAGCCTTGTGAACTGAGCCAGCTTGTTGGTCTTTTCATCATGAGACAGCCATGGTTGGACTAGCTGGACAACAACCTGTAGCCACTCTAATAACTCTCCTTTAAATGTACGTATATTTAAAAATATATAGAGTCACTACATCTGTTCTGTTCCTCTAAAGAACCTTGATTAATACAGCCTCACTCTAACTTGTCCTCTGATACCTGCTATGTGCATGAAGGACTGACAGGCAGAGAGCTCCTAACTGTCCTTGGGACTTCCCCCATCTCAGGCCCCTACTGTGGGTGTGCCTTACTTGACTGATTGTTATCTGTTCCCCCACCCCCCCATTTGCTGACCCATTTAAACCTAGACCTGCCATTCCTGCTCCAGACCAGGTTCTGGATTCTGCCCTCTTGTTTCTATGCCCAACTAAGATTTTCCCCTCCACTTTGACTCTCTGTGACCCTCTCTGTGACCCAATCTCCACAGCAACAGCTTCTTCCTCAGGACTGGCATGGGCTTATTTTTTTAACAGTGCAGACTCTATTGCATTTCTGGAACTCTGCTGTAACCTTTTCAACTTGTACTCATTCTCATTCTGTAAACCAGATGATTGATAGATGATAGATAGATAGATAGATAGATAGATAGATAGATAGACTGACTTACCAAAGTGCTGTGTGATGGAAGAGTTAATATTAGTCATTAAGTTTAGAATAAAAGAACCTGCATTTGTCTCAGGCAGATTACCAAGGTAGGCAAGCTTACCTGACTAATTGCTGTCAATAAAACTATGGCACCTTGTGAAATTATTGTTGTTCAATAACCTCTGACCTTGTGGGAAAGCAAGCATGTTTGTTTATGTTTCTGGCATAGCTTACTCAGGACAATAGCCATCCTGGTTTGCCTGATGGGCAAACAGCCATCTGCTGTCTGTGGGGCTTTCTGCAGTTATTTCTTTTTCTGATCATCTGGGGAACCATCTCCTTGACCTCACTCTCTCCTTTATCACTTTATCCTCTGCTGGCTTCCCATTGACTGAGTTCAGCTGAAGACAGAATCCAAGACAGCCCATTCAGATGTGGCCCATTCAGGCTGCCTCTTATTCCCTAGGCGATAGGAAGCAGGAGAGAAAAAAAAGATGGGGAGTGAATGGAAGGGGGAATTCATATATAGATAAAGATGCATATTTTAAAATCATTTATCAAATTTGGAACTTTGATGTTGTCTAGCATAGCATTTCCTGAAACACAGAGGTTGAAATAGAGTTGAGATTATCAAAACCATCTGATTCACACATGGGCTTTCTGCTGTATTGTCAAAGAAACTACTGAGTCCAACATGAGATTTTTTTAAAGATTTATTTATTTACTATGAATACAGTGTTCTCCCTGCACACCAAGAGAAGACCTACAGATGGTTTGTGAGTCACAATGTGGTTGCTAGGAATTGAACTCAGGATCTCTGGAAGAACAGTCAGTGCTCTTAACCTCTGAGCCATCTCTCCAGTCCAAAACATGAGGCTTTTTAATACCATGTATTTACATCAGAAGTTGTTCATTGCAAGCTTATGATTTGATGTTCAACTTTAGAAAGTTCTTAAGGCTTTGGCCATATGTTTTGTCAGAGTTTTAAACCATTGTTCAGAGTAGAGGACAAGGGTAGGGTTTAATGTTCTACAGATGTCTGGGGTGATGACTCAGGCTGCTGGCACTAATCCAAGGCAGGAAACCTGCAGTTGCAATTCTTATTTGATGTCTGCCTGCCGGAAAGGAAGGGCTGAGCTGTAATTGCAGAGTTTTTAGTGATGTAAATTCGGCCACGCCTGGAGCAAAGCCCCACAGATGCACACCATTACTGTGAACTGCACTGCTCCTAGGCAACTCATTTGCAATCATTTCAAAGCTCCATACAAGGAAGGATGGAAGAAGGGCCTTTCATAATGTGGAGCTCAGTTTAAAATCTTCCTGTCTAACATTTTGATGGGAGGTAATAAACCTTTTCAGTCCACAGAATGTGCCTCTGATAACAAGCTTGGTATTAAAAGAGGAAAAAAAAGGTATATGTGTGTGTGGGGGGGTAGGGGTGGGTAACAAAATACCAGCAGTCCTTTGACATGGAATACTCCTTTTGCATTTGACACAATTGTCCACACATTTCCTCTCTCCTTATCTAGTGATGAGTGGGATAGATACATCAGTTATGCAATGAGAAGTGGACTTGGGTTTCAGCTGTGCTTTATTTTATTTATTTATTTTTGAAAGTCTAGTCTACTCAAGAGAAAGATAGCCAGGGATATTTGCCTATGGACCTGCAACATTCTAACCTTTCACAATCATAGAAGTTCTAATCCATCAATCAGCTTCTGTGGAATATTCAATACCAGAAGTGCAGCTTCTTTCCTAGAACTTCTCAGGTACACAGAAGGAGGGAAGAATAGTGAATTTCAGTGAGTGGCATGGCTTGGTTGGGATGACCTTACTGAGAAGAGTTTGGGGAGTCCTCGTTTTATTTCCTTTCTCCCTATCCCTTGATCCTCTGCTGGGCTCCATTGACTAAATCCCATTCAGAGCAGAACCTAAGATAGTCCACTTGTGTGGTCCATCTTGGTGGCCTAAGAAGAAAGACACAAATTGAATTTAGAAGGACAAATTCACATGTATCTAAAGAATCAGATCCTTGGAAACTTGTCCTTGTCGGCCAATGTAGTCCAAAAAGTGTTCTCTTATGACTCTTCCCATACATCCATATTATTTTATCAAATAAGCCCCTTTCAATCACTTCACAGTTACAAGCTCCTAACATTTGAAAATACCTGACCAGAGCTGGAGAAATGCCCAGAATGGAAGAGTACTCACAGCTCTTGCAGAGGACCTGGGGTTGGTTCCCAGCACCCACATATTTGTTCATAACCTTCTGTAACTCCAAATCCAGGGGTCCAATTCCCTCTTCTTAGCACATCAGGCACACTGGGTACATAGACATACAGGCAAGCAAAACACTTATACACATAAAATAAATAAATCTAAGATTAAAAACAAAATGCTGGTCTATAATTTAACATTAATAACTCATTAGTGGAACTTTCCCCAATTCACAAACACAGTCACATATTATTATGATGCCTTCACTCATTTATAAAATTGTGTTTAATGTATTTGTATGTGCATGTGAGTGTGCACAGGTACATGTGATATAGCTTTGCTTTATTTTCCTATCAAAGATACCTTGCCTGGCAAGGGCCAATGTCTCATAAATCTCTCCCACCTTTGGTCTTCTAGCTTGTTCAACTTTTATGCAAAGTTTTTCTTTACCCAAAGGCACCCTTGCCTTCCCAGAACTTGATGGCCCAGAATGGCCAACCCTTCTTCCTTCCTTCATTTCCTTTTGCATTCATTCCTTTAAAACTGGTCAATCTCTGGAAACCTGATGTCACACTTCAGCCAACAGGGAAAATACCCAGTCTCCACCTATGTGAGAATGAAAACAAGTGACTTTCCGTCCTGATTGGCTTCTGCCACCCATTTCTTTGCAAAAAGATTTTGCTTTCTGAGCTACTTTCCCTCTGCTCCTTTCATGACACCTAGATTATCATGTGCTTGTTTCTAACACACAGAGTACCTGTGGGAGTCAGTACCTTTGGGGGGTTGGTTCTCTCTTTCCGCCCTGGCTCCTAGAGTTGGAGTAGATGGTCAGGCCTTACAGCAATCACTTACCCTTGAACTGTCTGGTGGATCCATTTGACTCTTTAGTATAGAGATTTTGCACATGGGATAATTAGTTATTGTTTCACTTTCTGAAAATGATTTAGATAAGTATGATTTGTCCTTATCATTGAGAGGTCATTAGTGAAAAGTATGGTATAACACATTCTATGTTCTGATGCTTCTGATATTATGACTGTCATTCAAGCTAAGCATCCAGATGGGACTATTCAGAAAAGCCCTGAAATGCCAACTTCCTACACGGCACTTGCTGGGCAAAGACTGTGCTGTGAGAGGCTTTCTAGTGATATAAATGGAAGGATATTCATTTTTATTTCATGAGTGATTCTGCAGAAGAAACAGAGTAGATAACCATATTCTGTGCTAATATGCAGACCTCAGTTATTCAAAGTGTAGAATAATAATAGTGCTTATATCACAGAACTTAGAATATTTGTGGGTTTTTTTTTTTTTTGTATTTGTTTTTAGATGCAGTTGCACACTGTTGCTCAGTTGGTGTCAAACTCCTGGCTCAAGTAACTCTCCTATTTCAGTTCGTCCATAACTGGGAAGACAGAGATGACCACTGTGCTTCACTCTGTGTTAGTTATTACATGGCTTTTAATTGGCCATAAATAATCTACATCCTTAAAGAAATAACTTATGGTTACCCTTACTCCATGTTGCAGATAACAGCTAAGTGTTACACTCTGACCATGTCTTTCTATTGCTGTGAAGAGACAACACGATCACAGCAACTCTTAGAAAGGAAAACATTTCATTGGGATGGCTTACAGTTTCAGAGGTTTAGTTCATTATTGTTCTGGCAGGAATCATGGCAGTGTATAGGCAGACGTGGTGCTGGAGAAGGAGCTGAGAGTTCTCCATTATGCTGCACTGGATGTCCCTTGGGCATATATGAGACCTCAAAGCCTGCTTCCACAGTGACACACTTCCTCCAACAAGGCCACAGCTACTCCACAAGGCCACATCTCCTGATAGTGCCATTCCCTATAGGCCAAGCACTCAAACACATGAGTGAAGTTAGAGGTTCTGCCCCACCTGGTCCCATAGCCATTTAGCCCCAAATAAATACACAGAGGCTTGTATTAACTATAAACTGGTTGGCTGATAGATCAAGCTTCTTACTGGATAGCTCTGTCTTAATTATTAACCCATTTCTATTAATTTAAGTATTTCCACATGGCCTTATCTTACTGGAGAATCTTGCTCCCTCAGCAGCTCTATGGTGTCTTCCTTGCAACCTCTCTCTGTCCTGTCCCCAGAAGTCTCCTTGTCTCATAGACCAGCCTATACTTCCTGCCTGACTACTGGAGAATCTGTGTTTTATTCATCAACCAATAAGAGAAACATATATACAGAAGGACATCCTGTTATTCTTTTGTTTAAAAAGAAGAAAAGAGAAATGCTGAGACAGACATATTGACTATAAGTTTATTATAAGGCCCGGCAGAATGGGGAGACTAAGAAGAGGAACAGGGTAAATGGCTGACCGCCATGGCCGGTCGCCATAGAGAGACAGAGCGGGGAAACAGAGAGAGGGGAACAGAGCGCACAGAGAGCGGGACAGAGAGCGTAAATGGGCAGGGGCCTATCTTTTAAAGGGGTCCTCTGCACCTGCGTGCAGACTTAGTTCCCATGGAACCTTGGGCTGACCAGGGTATTGCCTGTTTCACCAGGTAACAGGGGCAGGCCAGCATAATGCCTGCACCTTTCGCATCCCCCACCACATGAGTCTATACTTATTCAAACTACTGCATTCCATTCTCTGGCCCCCATAAGCTTGTAATAGTATCATGATAAAATGCATCTAGTCCAACTTCAAAAGTCCTCATAGTCTATAACAATCTCAACAATGTTTAAAGGTTCCAATCTCAGTCTCTTCTGAGATTCATGCACTCTCTTAATTGTAATCCCATGTAAAATCAAAATGAAAAGCAGACCACATACAATGGCACAGGATATACATTACTGTTCCAAAATGGAAGAAAGGGAGGATAGTGAGCAAAACTGGACCAAAGCAAGACCAAAAACCAGCTGGACAAACTCCAAACTCTACATCTCCATGTCTGATGTCAAAATGCTCTTCAGAGCTCCAGGTTCTTTCAGCTTTGTTGACTGCAACACACTTGTTTCTCTTGGGCTGTTTCCACTCTCAGTTAACAGCTCTGCTTGGCAGGTTTCCCATGACTCTGGCATCTCCAACATCTTGGGATCTCCAAAGCAATCCAAGCTTTAACTTCACAGCTTTATGCAATGACCTCTCTGGGCCTCTATGCAGGGACACCCCTATCATATCCCTGGCTTCAGCCGCTTTCTTTAGCCGTGGAGGGATATTCTATAATCCTTTCCTTCTATCCTTGATATTAAAGCCAGAGCTACATGGCTGAAGCTGCCAAGTTCTGCTGCTGGGACTGCAACATGCCCCCCTTGTTCAATTGCATCTTCAATGAATTTTTGTTTCCAATGGTTTCTTTCACTGCCTGAATTGGCTGTCCTGAAACTCCTATCTGTATAGGAGGCTAGCCTCAAACGCAGAGATCTGCCAGCCTCTGCCTTCTGAGTACTGGGATTAAAGGTGTGCACTGTCACACCTGGACCATTCCCAAGCTTAGCTGGGTGGAATATTGCCCCAATGTCACCACTCCCTTTATTCTATTCCTTAATTTGTTTATCTCCTTGAACACAGGATTTAGCTCCATTCCACTCCCTGGTGCCCCTTTTCTCTTCAATCTTTACATTTTTTTTATTTTTACTTGCTCAGCTTGCTCCTTTTCATTATAAGTTTTCATTAAAGTCAACACTAATAACCACACAATAAAGTCTATACTGGGATGTTTTGAGATTTCCTTTGCCAAAGCAGCTAATCCAAAACTCTTCACTTTAGCCTCAGCAGACTTTTCACAAAAGGGCAAAAAGCAACCACATTTGGAGCAGAAAGGATATGTGATAGGTAGGGTTTTAGTTGGGGGGAGGTAGTAGGAGAGGAGGGGAGGGAGAGGGAACTGGTTGACATGTAAAACAATTTTATTTCTAATTCAAATAAAAAAAACTTCAGAGGGTGGGGTGGGGGAAGCAGTCACATTCTTCACCAAAATATCAAACAATGAGCTTTTGGCTACATATTAAAATTCTCCTCTGGAACATCTTAATCCAAGCCCCCACAGTTCAACTGACACTCAGCACCACTGTCTTCCATGCTTCTACTAATATGACCCATTAATCAGTGCTTAAAGCATTCTACCTCTTTCCTAACCCAAAGTACAAAAACCTAAATTCATCCAAATAAAAGCATAGTCTGGCCTATCAGAGCAATACTCCAGTCCCTGATACCAACTTCTGACTTAGTTAGGGTTTCAGTTGCTGTGAAGAGACACCATGAACACAGCAACACTTATAATGGAAAGCATTTAATTGGGTGGCTTACAGCTTCAGAGGTTTAGTCCATTGTCATCATAGCAGGAAGCAAGGCAGTGTGCAGGCAGACATGGTGCTAGAGAGGTAGCTGAGAGCTCTGCATCTCAATCCTCAGGCAGCAGAAGCAACTGTGTGCTTCATTGAGAGTAACTGGAGCAGAGGAGACCCCAAAGCCTGCCTCCACAGTGACACACTTCCTCCAGTAAAGCCATCATTCTTCCTAATAGTGTCATTGGCTGTAGGCCAAGCACTCAAACACAGGAGTCTATGGGGCTATACCTATTCAAACCACTGCAGGCCATGAGTAGCACTGTGGGCAAGGTGGAAGAGCTATCAGGCTCTGGCCTCTAGCCATACATTCTAGTGTTTGCTTTGTGACTTTTGGTCAGAGGCAGGTATTGGACCGTTAAAGATAGCGTCTGAATGCCTGTTGTGCCTTGCCTGGAATTCACACCCAACCTTTCTTTTAAGTGCATCTGCTGCTTTGATCTGCTATTTGCTTGATAACTGGAGCTTTGGTCTCAGTTTAAGCTGTCCCTGCTTTTGACCAGCAGGTGGCGACAGCACAGCCATGTTCTCTGTACCTAAGTGCCTTAACTGCAACACGACTAAAAGTTTCATTTTTAATTTTTGTTTTCATTTTTGTTTCTCCTTTGTCTTGGCCTCATAAAATCCTAAGACAAAATATTAAGATGCCACATCATGATAGTTTGAGACAAGGTCTCATTATTTACCCTTGCTGTCCTGGAACTCACTGTGTAGACTAAGTTGGCCTCCAACTCATAGGGATCTACTTCCAGGGTGTCAGGATAAAAAGGTGTGCACTCTGGAATCAATGTATCCCAATACACTAATGCCAGTCACACCTTAAATGTGAGACATTCTTCAGGCGCTCTTGTCATGTTTCTAAAATACAGGTATTTGTGGTCTTTTATACCAAGTCAATAAGAATAGTAAACTCATCCTGATTTTAGTCTTTCACCCATGGTATTTTAGGAAGCAAATGACAGGATGAAAATTTTCACATTTGGAATTATGTACACTACTTCCAAACGTGAAGAGGAAAGGAAGTCTGTAGATTAATCCTTTTGACACACAGTCCACAGTGACTCACATTTGTGGAAAGGGGACTTTCCCCTCACTTAGACAGCATGTGTCCCCAGACATGCGTTTTCCTCATGCAGTATGCGCCCACAGAGATCCTGACAGGACTGTAGCTCAGAATGCCACCTCACCTCATACACTGTGCAGGGCTGGGGAAGGGGGTAAAAAGTGGGGAGCCATGTGTCTTACCTATCTATATTTCTTGGCATGTGGAGACTTCTGAGTATATCACGAAGGAGAAAGAAAATGAAGATTGCTAAAGCACACACACAGTGTGTGTGTGTGTGTGTGTGTGTGTGTGTGTGTGTGTGTGTGTTGGTTCAAGAAGAGCAGTGTTTCAACATTACAGAAAGTGTTCAGAAGGTACTGTCCAGTGAGTCAACTACCTGTGGGGCTAGCCCAGAAAAATGCCTGCTTGAAACAGGGTAGCCACTGGGGAATGGAGTGTGCTAAGTGAAAAAGGACATTTACATTCAAGAAATGAACACACAACAGGAAGTGTGCATGCATGAAACTGAAAGTTGTCTTGGGTGCCTGTAGCCTCCTGATTAATCATAGCATGCAAAATGTGGAACCCGACACCATTCAATGGCCCTGTAAACTCTGATCAAGGTACTTTCCTTCATGATCACCTCAGGCCTCTCCCTTATTTTTTATTTTTATTTTTTTATTTAAATTCTTTAATTACTACTCATATTTACACATCCATCCCTCCATTCCCTTGCCCTCCCATCCTCCCATGTTTCCCCCACCCCCCAACTCCTCCCCAGGGAGAGTGAGGCCCTTCATGGGAGACCTTCCTTGCTGTATCTGGGCTGCAATAAGTATCCCTCCATAGGGAATGGGCTCCCAAAGTCCATTTGTGCTCTAGGGTTAAAGACTGGCTCCACTCTTAAGAGAACCCATAGACTCTCTTGGCCTCCTAGCTGGCACCCACATTCAGAGGGCTTGGTTCCGTCCAATGCTGGTTCCCCACCTTTATGACTAGGGTCTCCATGCTATCAGTAAGTCAGGTCAACTGTTTCTGCAGCACCATCTTGGCTCCTTTGCTCATCCCTCCTCCCTCTCCACAACTGGATTCCAGGAGTATGGTTCAGTGCTTAGCTGTGGGTGCCTGTTTCTGCTTCGAACAGCTACTGGATGAAGGCTCTAGGTCTGGCACAGGAGAAATGTTATGGGATCCACAGGTATGACTCCAACTAAGAATCCAAGCAGTGGTGGAGAAGAAGCCATTGATGCCCTTCCCCTATAATGAGATTGATGTCTACCTTGGTTGCCATCCCTAGAGTCTCCTTTATTTTTAACTGTGGGGAATTCAATCACCTTGGATTTAATTCATAACTCTGTTCTCCTCACTCTCTGCCCAACTCACAAGTTATGCTTCTATCCTGCCTGTTTTTTTTTTTTTTTCCACCATGCCACTTAATCCTGCTTGTTTCTTCAATTAAACTAAAGTGAACAGTTACTCCTGATGTTTTGCTGTCTTAGGAGAAGACAGCCAGGATTCTATGAGCTGTGCCTATGGATCTTAGTGTGTTTAGCCCTCTGTTCATCTATTTGTTATGGATCTTACTGCTTATGGATTTTCATCTGCTTTCTTTATCTGATTCCTGGGTACAAGACACGTAATGGCCTCATGCCTAATGGGTTTGACAGTTTGAGTTCAAGTTGCAATATTGAATTTTTCCAGTAGAGGGCAGGAGCACATTTCAAATCAAGTTTAGAGCTTCTAAGGAGACATCCTCTTAGTTTGCTGAGTTTCCATTTCCTGGGATTTGAGAGTTTGATGTTTCTTTACTCCTTAATGAAAAATATGGCAAAATTTCGTTTTAAGTTGAAATTCTAAGTTAGAACAGTAGCTCTTTTAACTCTTTCTAGCATTTAAGAATCAAATTTAGAGATAATAGGCAGTAACACTTAGGAATCCGAGGACAGATTCCCAAAGTTGAGTGTGGACTTTAGAGTCTTGAGTTCATGGTTTCTGAGAAGTAGGTGCTGAACAGTGTTCAGAGAGCACATAATACACATGGACTCGTTTATTCAACATTTTTTTTTTTTGCCAAAAATCTGCTTTTGGCAGTACAATTTTAGGGCAGAGACAGAGAAGTGGGAAGCCAGAGCCACCCCAAAGGTCACGATTGTGTTCTAGGGGTCAGATTGATGAACGGTGACATGCTTAGATAAAAACACCTGCCGGGGTTCTGGGGCCACACTGCGCGATTTAAACGGGCTCTGTGCTATAGGGCTTTGTGTGTTCTCTGGAGGTGAGGACACTGCAGGAAATTGTAGGGCAATGCTGAGCCTGCAGTGTGGAGAGGAAAGGGAAAGGGCACTGCCGAGCCTGCAGTGTGGCGAGCACTAAGGGCACGTGGTGAGACACAAACAGAAGCTGAGCCCGGGGCTTGCGGGCTTTTCAGGGGGCCGTCACTTTCTCTACCCATGCAGTTGTGCCATTTTGTGTTGAAGAGACCTTGTCCATCCCTCCTCGAGTTAGTCCCAAAAACACACTGGAGAATCCCCTGAGGGGTTTATCCCAGAGGCAGTGTACCCAGGTCAAGGGTGAGGCCTGTGGATGGACAGCTTCAGCTCTGGTTTGGAAGCAAGAGCTCCATGGCTGTGTGTTGAGAGATACTGCTCTGTTAGGACTGTACAACTGCAAGCAAGGAGTCCAGCCCCAGCTAACTGAAGCCAGAAGGGAATTCATTGCTAGGCAACTGGGAGCTAATGGGACAAATGAGAATCGTGGGCAGCCAGACCCAAAAGTGCTTCAGGCACCCAGGTTTGCAGGCATGCCAGAGAATCTCTTCTCTTTTTACATTTAATTTTAGTTATAACTGACAAATTATAATCACATGCATCGGGGTAGGCAATCTCTTCAAGGAAGTACATCTAGATGAACTCTCTGCTTGTCTCTGTAGACTATTTATTCAGAGTTATTCAGCATCTGCCTAGTGCGGGCAATGTGCCAGGGACCTGCAATGCGGTGATGAACGTTGTGCGTTAGGCTGTAGCTCCCTTTGTCTGATTTTGTTGTTGTTGTTGCCCAAACATTTATTAAACACCTGAGCCACAGAACATTCTTTGCGGTTAGGAAATGCTAAGCTGGCTAGATAAGCTTAAAGAGGATGTTCTGCTGGGCATCGGGGCGCACACCTTTAATTCCAGAACTCTGGAGGCAGAGGCAAGCAGATCTCTGTGAATTGGGGATTCCAGGACAACCCTGTCTCAAAACGGGAGGCAGGAAAGGGGTCCTGGCACTTCAAAGGAGTAAAAGATGCTAGCAACCTTAGGAATTGAGGTGTTTACCCAGAAATGAAACTGAGCGACTCAGTGCCTTCCCTCACAGTGACTGATATCTAGCAAGACCGCCCACAACCAAGATACCTGCAGCCACCTCTTAAGCTGGAACTCCTGACTGCCCACACAGCAACTATGTGTTAAACAGCACATTCCAGACCTTTACAATATTTGTAATGAATTACAAAGCCTTTGTGCACACAGATTGGAGTGGAAATTTGGAGATGTGCCTCTGGCTAGATAACAATATGGCCCAAGCCATTGGATGATTTGTGTCTCAGCAGGTATGTTCTACATGACTCACTGACAAGAAGCCAGCACTGCTCACCCAACCTCCACTTTCTGAAGCTGCATTTCCACCACTCTGAGCTGTTAACACAGTCAGCTAGGTGAATGAGGCAAGATGTCTGATACAGGGATGGTGATGGGGTGGGATTCTGTGCTCAGCAGTCTCTCAGCCTAAAGATAGCTCTATTTGTCCATTCCCTTGCTGTGAAAATATCTCCACAAAACAACTTAGGAGAAGGAAAAGTTCATGCTGGCTCACAGCTTTAGAAGTTTGGGTCTACCATGGGCTTAGAGGGTCTGAGCAGCTCACCTCTGGAGGCCAGGAAACAGACGGAGAATGCCTCCACTTAGAGGCTTCTGCCATCTGGTCTCTCCTCCTGTGGAATGGTTCCACCTGCATTCAGTGCAGACATTTCCCCAGTTCCCTCTATGAAGGGCCTCACAGGAACACCAAGAGTGCTTTACTACTCTCCAGGTACCTCCATGTTCAACCGGCTGGACATCCAAGATGAGCCATCTCAACATCCCAATTGTTGTGTGACTTGAACACAACACAGTGATAGAGGCCATCAGAGCCTCTAGCATTATCTGCTGCTCATGCTTTACAGTACTTCTAGAAAGGCCAACTGGACTTTAGATGGGAAGCATTTGACTTCCTTATGGCGCTATACCATATACAAAATAAGAACAGAGTCTAGAGTTGGGTATCCTAGATCAAAGCTTACATTTGATTATTAATTGAATATAAAATACATTTATTTTGATCCAAGTCTATAAGCAGATTAAGAAATGGGAAAAACAATATTTGTAGTAGAGTAAGGCAGATAAATCAGCAAGGCTAGCAACAAGAGCAAAGCAAAAGTTGACATCACAATGTAGACAGTCAGCAAGATGCTTCTAGACCAAAGTTCTTGAATTCCAGGCACGAGCCATGCTACAGCTGTGCAGATATGAGCACGATATTTAGCTTAGCACTGGACTCTCTCTCTAAAAATTGGGAGTAGTAACAGTGCCTGTGTGCCTGGGGAGGCATGGCACTAAAATGAGGTCACGTGGAAACAATGTTTAGAATTGGGCTTCTCATATAAAAATAGTGATTGCTCTACAAATAGTGACCATCACTAGTGCACACTTGGGACCTAAGGAGGCAAAATACCAGGGCCCTGCTTTCTCAGACCTCTGCAGCTGGGGTTGGTTTCCCAGAGCCTGGCTTAGTTCTGTCCCTTATATGTCTGAGGAGCATCTCAGTGTAGTGCTCTACCCTGCCGGAGGCCCATGAAAACTTTACAGGAATCCCTGTGTGTCCCTGGCCTGGTCTTCTTCATTTGCTTTTGGTGACAGCGCTCAGCACCTGGACATTGCCTTCCATAATGCTGTTTCCTTTCTGCCAGCTATGGGTCTCATGGTGTCTGTGTATCTGGGGGTATTGGCTTCCTAGATAACCACACGTTCTGGACAGCTAGTTAATGCATTTCCCATTGAACAGACTCCTATGGCCCCCTTCAGTGCAACTTCAAGTCACTGGGGTCCTACTCTCTCCTAGAGGCCTTCTCATTCCTAGAGCAAAGTCTTATGTCAGGGAAGGTAGGGGATATACTTAAAAGCCAAAGCTGAGGTGATTTAAGTCTCGAGTGGCTACAAAAATCACTCGAGTACCAAGTTCTTGGTCCAGACCCCTGAGTTTCACATCCTGTCAGCTGAGGAGTCTGCATTGTGAACATTGGGGTGGGTGGGTGGATGAGAATGACAATCAATCATTAACTCTTTTATGAGCTTCAGATAAGACTCATGTATTGGCAGCCTGACATGTCTGTTCATCTTGTCACTGTTTACCTCGGGGGAGGAGATGTGTTTACCCTCAAACTTGTAAGATTTACTCAAGATAGGGGCTGTCACTCCTGACAGCACAAGCAAAATTAAGGGTGGTTATTTCACATGCCTGTGTGGTGGCATAAACTTGTAATCTTGGTGCTGGGGAAATGGAGATAGGGGAATTCCTGAGGCTGCTGGCCACAAGGTCTAATCTTATCACCAAGTCCTAGGTCTCTGTTGAACAAATAAATAATACATATAAATAAGTATTTCCTGATAAAGCAATAACACCCAAAGTCATCCTCTCTCTCTCTCTCTCTCTCTCTCTCTCTCTCTCTCTCTCTCTCTCTCTCTCATACACACACACACACACAGAGAGAGAGAGAGAGAGAGAGAGAGAGAGAGAGAGTCTACACATACACAAACACACAAGTAAACCAATAAGAAATGTAAAAAAGAATAACATTTTCTTCATCCTTGCCAGCCAATTATTCTAAGAAGATGTCAAGCAAGAGCTGGGCTTTATGCACACAGCACTGGAGGCTGCCTGTAGTCACAGTGCTCCATTAGAAAAGTGAAGTCGACTGCTGCTGTGTCATTCCTCCTTAAACTTCAGGTTGGCAGCTGGTGGCTCTCCCACAGAGATGCCCTTTTCTCTTTGAAGTCTTTGCCCCATGCCAGCCTTCCCTTGCCATGAAGTAGTCACACTGAACACCATTCTGTGTCCATAGCCTTTGAAGTCATCCTGCTGGGGAGGCAGTGTGGACTGCAGCTCTTTCATGTTCTGACTTTCTGGGTCATGGTGTCTTACACTCAGACCTCACCTCAGGTCCCAACTCCTGCTCTTTCTTGCCTTTGTGATTTTTCATCAACTTCCCGAACCTCAACCCCTGTCTTTGTCTCTTGGAAGTCATAGCATTCATTAGTTCCTTGGTGGTATGTAATAGACACTTTAGTCAATTGAAAGGAGAATAAGACAAGCCCTTACCAGGCTCTGAGTGTACAGGTTCAACAGCAATGTGAAGATGTAAGCTGAGCCAGACATACAGCTCTAATCATGTAGAGTGACAGAAGGTAACCACAGTCTGTAAACATATATATATATATATATATATATATATATATATATATATTAATGTCAGCACAAAAAGAGATAAAGAGATGGTTCAGGTGGTGAAGCTACAGTGAGACTACATCTGTATGTGAGTGTGTAAAGAAAGAAACTCTCTAATGTGACAGACACATCAAGGGGGTAAGAAAGAAACCTTTGATTGGCAGCTCTTTGCCACATAGTGTGCCTGAGCCTATCATGACCCACTGGAGATGGCAATGGTCTTTGGCTGATATTGGCCAAGCAAGCATCAACTAGATATCACCATGTTTGATAGCAGATTCCTTCCCTAGAGACTATAGTTGTTTCTTTTTTCTAACTTTATGTGTAGGATCATCAGAAAAAACATAGGAACCTAACATTTTGCCAAACCTGACACCTACATATTGCCAAACTTCTTAGAGAACTATAATGAACCAATGGACTTATGTTTATGTTAAGAACTATGAAATCTGGTGTCAGCTGTTCTGAGTAACCAAACAACTACTATAGAATCACAACTATGGCATGTGCTGCAGGGATAAAGTGCCAGTGCTCAGTGAGGATTCAGCCTAGCCTTACTAAGAGAAGGGAGGAATCCAGAAGGAGTTGATGTATATGTAGGGACCCAGTGAGTAGAGATTCCTCAGCCTCTAGCCATAGATGTTAATATAATTATTCAATTCTCTACTATCCATTCATCCCAGTACTAAATTATAAAATTACTCTACACACTTTAAGCCTCTGATTAGAACAATAATAAGGTACATTTGTAAGGGAGCAAAGAGCATTATCTGAATGATTCCAAGAAAGATAGCACCAGCAGCAACAGAAGCACTTAAGTGCTTCCATGAGAATTTTTATGATATTCTTATGCAATGGCCTTCAAATATATTTTTTTGCTTTTTTAATACCATTCTGAGTAATGTTCTTGGACACTTAATTATTGGAAGCCAGTGTCAATATCACACTCATATTTTTATGTAATTCTTCAATTTTGGGGGGAGGGTTCGAGACAGGGTTTCTCTGTATTGCGTTGGAGCCTGTTCTGGAACTCTAGACCAGGCTGGCCTCTAACTCACAGAGATCCTCCTGCCTCTGCCTCCCAAGTGCTGGGATTAAAGGCATGCACCACCAAAGCCCGGCTTAATTCTTCAATTTTTAAAGCATAGTTTTGCACAGCATCTATGTGTCTGTAGCAAGTGTCAGCCCTTGGAGTTTAGATATTTGCTCCAAGGGAAGATTTGAGAGGTAATGGCAATATCATCAATTTGGCTGAACTTCGCAGTTTATGCATTTCTCCTTTGAGTGCCAAAGTAGACTAAAGGTGAACAAGCTTTGTAACCAGTATTTCTCTCATTTGAATGTGAAGATGGGTGGCTGTGAGTGTGCAGAACTGTCTGTCTTCAGGGCCATGGATGGTAGGTGACTGAACAGCACAACAAACTCAGTTGTGTTCATCCCTTGATGTAGAGATGGTGATTTGTACTCAGGACTTTGCAGATGGAATATGTGGATTTGACTTGTTGCTTTGAGATAACTTTTTCAGTGACATATGAAAGTTACTCTGAACTGTGAATCTTATTTTCCTCACTCATAAAATAGGGAATGATATGTGCTTATTGGGGCCATTGTAGGAATCAACTGAGGTGAGGTGTTCTATCATTGTGTGACAACTTGCTTAGCTAGGCATCCAAGAATGTTTAGATCAGCAGTTCTCAGCCTGTGGTTCGTGACGCATTTGGGGTCACATATCAGGTAGCCTGCATATCAGATATTTACATTACAGTTATGAAATTACAAGAAAATTTTATGGTTAAGGGTCACCACAACATAAGGAACTGTATTAAACGATGGCAGCATTAGGGAGGTTGAGAAGTACTGAGCTAGACACTGAGAATCCAGACATGAATTAAGTCTTGGCTTTTATGCCAAGGTTAGGAGGCGTCAGTGAACATGCTTTGAGGTTCAGATAATCTTATCTCCTCTCACCCAGATTCTTTATAGCCTTCTGCATGGGTTCATTGGCTTCATCAGGTGAGAAAGTTATATGTTATAATAAAGAGAAATGTTAAGTACAAAGAGAAACAAATGACATCCCTGCAGATTCAGGATGCTTGATTTAGAAGGACGAGAGCACAGCACTAAAGGCAGACTTTGCAGCATTTTCTCCACTTCTTTCCTCCATTTATTCTGTCAAAACACATAAACATTAGCCTAGAAATGCAACACAGACCATGGCTAGGAATATAGAACTGCCATAAAGGTGAGATGGGTAACCTGTGAAGGAGCCTACAGGCCCTGCATTGGAAGCACCTCGACTTGATGATTTTATAAACAGGGAGCTGGAGGGGGAAGTGAATAGGACTACATAAAAGTAGAGCTTAATATCAGTGCACATTGACAGTTCCCAATTCAGAGCCAGTCAGTCAGTCAATGTCTTATGAACACACAGTGAGGGAAAGGGGCCTTACCACAGTCTCACAGCCTCAGGAAAACTTAGACTTAAATTAAAAAAAAATAAGGAAATCTTGATATAATTCGATTTTAGCAGAAAAGCCACTCATATAATTGTTTCCAGTACAGATAAACATAAGTTAGAAGAGGCACAAGTCAGTGAATTGGTTTCTGGGTTAAGGTCAAGCCTAGTCTAGATTCTTAGTTGGGGTCATGCCTGAGGATTCCTGACCATTTCCCTAGTGCTAGCCCTTTCTCTAAACCTATACTGACTCCCTCTATCAAGGTATCTTCTTTTCTGATCTCCTCTATTCCTCTCCTGTCTCAGTCTTCCTGATCCCTCCTGAAGTTCTCTTCTCTCCTCTTCTCCCCTTCTCCTTTTCCTACCTACATCCTCTCTCCCCCCATGCTCCCAATTTGCCCAGGGGTTCTTGTCCCTTTCCCTTTTTTGGCGGGACCATGTATTTTTCTCTTGGGGTCTAGGTAGTAGTGGAGAGTCTTCCTTTGATGCCCTTCCCCTATAAGATTGATGACTATCTTGGTTGCTTTCCTAGAGCCTTCATCCAGTAGCTGATCAAAGCAGAAGCAGACACACACAGCTAAACACTGAGCCATACTCCTGGAATCCAGTTGTGGAGAGGGAGGAGGGATGAGTAAAGGAGCTAAGACCATGCTGGAGAAACCCGCAGAAACAGTTGACCTGACCCAGTGAGAGCACAGAGACCCTAGTCGTAAAGCTGGGGAACCAGCATTGGACTGAACCAAGCCCTCTGAATGTGGGTGCCAGCTAAGAGGCCAACACAGTCTATGGAACCTCTAAGAGTGGAGCCAGTCTTTATCCCTAGAGCACAAATGGACTTTGGGAGCCCATTCCCGATGGAGGGATACTATTGCAGCTCAGATACACAAAAAAGGGCCTAGGCCCTTCCCAAATGATGTGACAGATTTTTATGATTCCCCCCACTCCTCCCTCATCAAGGATGAGCAAGGTACCTCACCATATGGCTTCAAAAAGCTAGCTCACGCACAAGGGATGGATCCTGGTCCCACTGCCAGGAGTTCCACAAGCAGACCAGTCTATAAAACTTTCACCCATGCAGGCTCCCCAACTGCCAGTCTAGAGTCCATGAGTTACCACAAGTTCGGATCAACTATCTCTGTGGGTTTCTCTGTCATGACCTTGACCCTCCATGCCCATATAATCCATCCTGCCTTTCTTTAACTTGACTCCTGTAGCTCAGCCTGGTGCTTCGATGTGGATCTTAGCATCTGCTTCCATTAGTTACTGGATGAAGGTTCTACAATGACAGAGTAATCATCAATCTGTTTACAGGGGAAGGCCAGTTCAGGCATCCTGTCCACTGTTGCTAGGGGTCTTAGCTGGAGTCATCCTTGTGGATTCCGGGAAATTTCCTTACTGTCAGTTTTCTCCCTAGTCCCATAATGACTCCCTCTATCAAGATATCTCTTTCAGTGCTCTCCTACTCCATCACTCCCACAACTTGACCATCCCATTTCCTCATGTTGTTATCTCCAATCCCCTCCCCTTTGCCAACCCCCAACCCCAGTTTACCCAGGTGATCTCATCTATTTTTCTCCTTACAGGGCGATCCATGTGTCACTCTTAGGGTCTTACTTGTTACTTAGCTTCTCTAGAGCTGTGGATTGTAGTCTGGTTATCCTTTGCTTTACATCTAGTATCAACTCATGACTGAGTATATACCATGTTTCTTTTTCTGAGTCTGGTTATCTCAGGATGACTTTTTCTAGTTCTGTCCATTTGCCTGCAGATTTCATGATGCCATTGTTTTTTACAGCTGAGTAATACTCCATTGTGTAAATGTCCCATTTTTTTTATCCATTCTTTCTCTAGGTTGTTTCCAGATTCTGGTTGTTATGCATAATGTTGCTATGAACATAGTTGAGCAAGTGCCCTTGTTTTATTATTGAGCATCCTTTGGGTATATGTCCAAGGGTACTAATGGTGGATCTTGAGGTATATTGATTCCCAGTTTTCTGAGAAACCATCATATTGATTTCCAAAGTGGCTGTACAAGTTTGCACTCCCACTATCAGTGGAGTGTTCCTCTTTCTCCACATCCTCTCCAACATAGACTGTCATCAGTGTTTTCCATCTTAACCATTATGAGAGATGTAAAGTGATATCTCAGAGTCATTTTGATTTGCATTTCCCTGATAACTAAGGATGTTGAGCAATTCCTTAAATGTCTTTTGGCCATTTGAGATTCTTCTGGTGTGAATTCTCTGTTTAGATCTATACCTCATTTTTAATTGGAATATTTGGTACTTTGAAGTCTGCTTTCTTGAGTTCTTTATATATTTTGGTGACCAGCCCTCTGTCAGATATGGGGTTGGTGAATCTTTTTCCCATTCTGTAGGCTGTCATTTTGTCTTATTTACCAAGTTCTTTGGCTTACAGAAGCTTCTTAGTTTCAGGGGGTCCCAATTATTGATTGCTGTTCTCAGTGTCTGTGCTACTTGTGTTATACTTAGGAAGTTGTCTCCTGTGCCTATGTGTTCAAATGTATTTCCCACTTTCTCTTTTATCAGGTTCCTTTACTTGGACTTATGTTGAGGTCTTTGATCCAAGTGGACTTGCGTTTTGTACATGGTGATAGGTATGGATCTATTTGCAATCTTCTGTATGTTGAAAGTCAGTTATGCCAGCATTATTTGTTGAAGATTCTTTCTTTTTTCTATTGTACAGCTTTGGCTTCTTTGTCAAAGTCAGGTGTTCATAGGTTTATGGGTTAATGTCAGTGTCTTCAATTAAATTCCATTGGTCCATGTGTCTGTTTTTAGGCCAATAGCAAGCCATTCTTATAAATGTGGCTCTATAGTAGAGCTTGAAGTCAGGGATGGTGATGCCTCTGGAATTTCCTTTATTGTACAGGATTATTTTAGGTATCCTGCATTTTTTGTTTTTACATATGAAGTTGATTATTGTTCTTTCAAGGTTTGTGAAGATTGTGTTGGGATTTGATAGGGATTGCATTGAATATGTAGATTGCTTTTGGTAAGATTGCCATTTTTGTTATGTTGATCATAGCTATACAAGAGCATAGGAGATCTTTCCATTTTCTGATCTCTTCTTCATTTCTTTCTTCAAAGACCTAAAATTCTTGTTACACAGGTCTTTCACTTATTTTGTTAGAGTTAACTAAAGATATTTAATGTTATTTATGGCTATTGTAAACGATGATGTTTCTCTGATTCCTTTCTTGGCCCATTTATCATTTGTATATAGGAGGGATACTGATATTTTTTTAGTTAGCTTGTATCCTGCCACTTTACTGAAGGTGTTTATCAGCTGTAGGAATTCCCTGGTAAAATTGTATACATTTATGTATATTATCATATTGTCTGCAAAAAGTGAAAGTATGACTTCTTCCTTTCCAATTTGTATCCCCTTGATCTCCTTTAGTTGTCTTATTTCTCTAGATAGAACTTCAAGTACTATGTTGAATAGATATGGATAAGAGAGCCTTTTTTTGTTCCTGATTTTAGTGGAATAATTTTGAGCTTCTCTCAGTTTAATTTGGCATTGGCTGCCAGATTGCTGAAATTGCCTTTATTATGTTTAGGTATATTCCTTTTATCCCTGATCTCTCCAAGACCTTTATCATGAAGTGGTGTTAGATTTTGTCACATGCTTTCTCAACATCTAATGGGATGGTCATGTGTTTTTTTCCCTTTCTGTTTATTGATGTGGTAGATTACATGAACAGATTTTCTTATGCGGAACTATCCCTGCATCTCTGGGATGAAGCCTACTTGATCATGGTGGATGATTTTTCTTTTTTGATGTGTTCTTGGATTCAGTTTGCAAGTATTGACTATTTTGCGTAAATGTTCATGAGGGAGATTGGTCTGTAATTCTCTTTCTTTGTTGTATCTTTGTGTGATTTGGGTATCAGAGCAACTGTAGCATCATAAAAGGAATTTGGCAGTGTTCTTTCTGATTCTATTGTTTGTAACAATATGAGTATTATTAGCTCTTCTTTGGAATTCTGATAGAATTCTGTGCTGAACCTATCTGGCCCTGGGCATTTTTTGTTTGTTTTTTTGTTTCTTTGTTTTGGGAGACTTTTAAGGATTGCTTCTGTTTCCTTATGGGTTATAGGTCTTTTTATCTGATCTTCATTTTGTTTTATGTGTGGTTTGAGCTTTAGTAATGTTTCTTTTACAAATGTGGGTGCCTTTGTGTTTGGAGCATAGATGTTCAGAATTGAGACTTCATCTTGATGGATTTTTTTCCTGTGATGAATATGAAATGACCTTCTTCATCTCTTTTAATTAATTTTAGTTTGTAGTCTAATCTGCTAGATATTAGGATAGTTTCTTAGGTCCATTTGATTGAAAAATCTTTTCCCAACCCTCTACTCTGAGGTAATATCTGTCTTTACAGTTTAGGTGTGTTTCTTGTATGCAACAGTAGGATGTATTCTGTCTTTGTATCCATTCTGTTAGCCTTTGTCTTTTTATAGCCAAATTGAGACTGTTGCTATTAAGCAATATTAATGACTGGTGATTCTTGTTATTTTTGGATTTGTTGTTATTGGTGGTATTTGTTTGTGTTTCCCTTTTGGGGGGGTTAGTAATATGGGATTATCTATTATCTATGCTTTTGTAAGTATAGCTAACTCTCTTGGGTTGGAGTTTTCCTTCTAGTACTTTTTGTAGGACTGGATTTCTCGATATGTATTGTTTAAATGTGGTTTTGTCATGGAATATCTTGATTTCTCTGCCTATGTTGATTAAAAGCTTTGCTTGGAATAATAGTCTGGGCTGGCATCTGTGGTCTCTTAGTATCTGTAGAACATCTATCCAAGACCTTCTGGCTTTCAGAGTTTCCACACTTAGGTGTAATCCTGATAGGTCTGCTTTTATATGTTACTTGCCCTTGTTCCTTTGCATCTCTTAATTTTCTTTCTTTAGTATGTTTGATGTTTTGATTATTCTATGGTGAGGGGACTTTTTTTTTTTGGTCTAGTCTATTTGGTGTTCTGTAAGCTTCTTGTACTTTCATAGGCATGCCCTTCTTTAGGTTGGGAAAGCTTTCTATGATTTTCTTGGATATGTTTTCTGTGCCTTTGAGCTGGACTTCACCTTCTTCTATACCTATTATTTTTAGGTTTGTGCTTTTCATGGTGTCCCAGATTTCTGGATATTTTGTGTTAAGAATTTGTTGGGCTTAACATTGTCTTTGGTTGATGAATCTATTTCCTCTAATGTATCTTCAAAATCCAAGACTCTTGTATACTGTTGGTTATGCTTGCATCTATAGTTCCAGATCATTTATACAGAATTTCCATTTCCAGCATTCCCTCAGTTTGTGTTTTCTTTATTGCCTCTATTTCAGTTTTCAATTCTTGAACTGTTTGAATTTGTTCTTTCACCTTTTTGATTGTTCTTTCCTTGGCTTTCTTTAAGGGATTTGTTGATTTCTTGCATTTTTTGTTTGTCTTTTCCTCCATTTCTTTAAGGGATTTTTTCATTTCCTCTTTAATGACCTTAATCATCTTCATAAAGTTATTTTTAAGGTTGTTTTCTTCTGCTTCATCTGCATTGGTATGTTCAGGTATCCAGTGGTGTCATATTACTCTTTATGTTGTTGAATGTGCTCGTACACTGTTGTTTACCCATCTCTTCCTCTAATTGGTGTAGGTGGGGCCTGTGTCTTAGGTGGTCACTCTTTTCCTCTCCCAGTAGGGTGAGGCCAAGGAAGGCTCTTATGGTAGCAGATGTGGTACTGGATGGTTTTGGGGATGCCCTCTCGTCTCTGGGGTTTCAGTGGGTGGGATGGGGCATGTGATGTGCCCTGGGCAAATAGGGCCTGGAGGTTAAGGGCATGCATGGGGTGAGGGGAGGCCAGGGACCTACCTCTCCTAGTGGGGATGGGACAAGAGACCATAAAGTTATTTTAAGGTCATTTTCTTCTGCTTCTGCATTGGGATGTTTAGGTCATGCTGTTGTAGAACCACTAGATTCTGGTGTTGCCATATTGCTCTCTATGTTGTTGAATGTTTCTTGCACTGGCATCTACCAATATCTTCCTTCTATTGGTAGGCCTAGATCATTAGAACTATTGGCCTAGAACTATTACCTAGGCCAAAGGGAGAGGGTGTGGATTCAAAAGATACACATGCATATACTTATATATGAAGATATAGGAATATAAATTTGAAGAACATAAGGAGACAAATGTGTGTGCTCTCATTATTTCTCACATATTTGAGGTGAGCAAATGACTGCTGGGGCACTTTTGATGCTCTGTCTCCTGTTTCTTTTGTTGAGGCAATCGTTCTCTGCTAATTTAAGTGATGCTGAACATTCTCTGTTCAACTCATAAATATTTGCATTTAGTAATTATATTCTATTGGTGCAAATTATATTCTATTGGTGCAAATGTTGGCTGTGTCTCAGGAAGCATCACTTCATGCAATTGGTGCAGGTGGTGTCTGTGTCTCCAGGAGCTACTAATGCCACAAGGGATGTTGGTGTTGTGTGTGTGGGGGAATGTGACTTGTAGATTACAGTGTCTGATTAGGGGTTTAGGGGTGGTGGTGGAGAGGCCTGCCCACAGGCACCTTGCCTGCAGACTACCAGCTATTGAGACAGTGATGGGTTGGGGAGGTGCTTGGGGTTTTGATTTGGGGCTGTCTAGGTGGGAGACCAGTCCCTTACCTCTTTGTGCAATTGGTGCAGGCAGTGTCTGTGTCTCTAGGAGTCGCTGGTGCCACAGAGGAGTTTTGGGGTTGGGGGGTAGAGTGAGACTTGTATACTACAGGGTCAAATGGGGAGAAATTTAACTTTCAACTCAGTGAATTAAAATTTAACATGGCAAAGTAAAGCTAAAGAGTTGCTGACAGGAAGCCAGCCTTACAAGTTGCTGTCAAAAATACCACCAGGATATTCTTTTCTCAAAAATATATCAAAAAGGGAAAGAAACATATTCAGTACTACCTTCACTAGTTTGAGTAAAACTATTACCTAGGCCAAAGGGAGAAGGTGTAGATTCAAAAGATACACATGCATATACTTATATATGAAGATATAGGAATATAAATTTGAAGAACATAAGGAGACAAATGTGTGTGCTTATTATTATATATATGCAATTGAGTTAGGCAGAGGCATTCTTTGGTTGCATCTTCAATTCAGTGGAAAAGCAATTGCGACTCTTTGACCCTTGGTGCTGCTTCAGTGTGATGAGTCAGTTAATAAGGACACATCTCAGACTCTCATTATTTCTCACATATTTGAGGTGAGCAAATGACTGCTGGGGCACTTTTGGTGCTCTGTCTCCTGTTTCTTTTGTTGAGGCAATCGTTCTCTGCTAATTTAAATGATGCTGAACATTCTCTGTTCAACTCATAAATATTTGCATTTAGTAATTATATCAATAGAAGATTTAAAAGACTGAGTCATGCCAAATCCATTTTATTTTCTGCAAAAGAAGCAGGATGTTAATGATCTTTACTTCTGGGATTCATTAGCTGAAATATATTTGCTAATTATATACATTGAATCCAAGATGAATCTAACTCTTTTCAAGTCTTTCTTGATACAAAACTGAAGGCTTTCTTTGCTTCCACTACAGGTTTCTTTAGACTCCCCAAATGCTCATATTCTCTAGGAGAAGAGAAGGGAAAACTTATGCCATTAGACAAATTTAGATGCTCTGCATCTATGTAATTGTAAAGCTAGAAATGAGTAACTTCACTATTCAATCAAATTTGGTGTGACAGCTAATACCATCAGTCTGACAGGTTCCAGTGTCACTATGGAGACAAACCTCTGAGCATGTGAGAATGCTTCTGGATGAGGCTAACTCAGGTGGGAAGATCTGTCCTAACTGACTGACGTGGGAAGATCTACCCTAACTGGGGCACATTTTATGGGCTGAGACCCCTGAGTCAAGAAAAAAGAAAGGAGAGCTGATTGAGCACACATTCATCTGTTTCTTGCTGGGACATAGTGTGATGGCTGCCTCAACTCCCACGCTCACACCTTCTCCTCCAGGATGGACTTATCCCCAAACTAAAAGAAACCTCTCCTCCTCCAGTTGTATTCTCAGATATGTTTGCACAGCAGCAACTAGTGTAAACTAACCCAGGTTGTACAAACAGAAGCAGAAAGCCCACTTGAGGAACTGTCTGGATCACACTGTATGTTTAGGGTGTGTGCCTTTACAGACAAGGGATGTCACTAGGAAACTCACTGTAAACTTTTAAAACCCATTGAGCCACAGCATACTTAACAAACCTGTCCAGGACTGAGGAGATGGCTCCAGGGGTAAAATCATTGCTGAGCAGGCATAATGATCTGACATTGGATACCCACGACCCACATAAAAGCCTGAAGCTTACTGGCCAGCAAGTCTAGTTAAATTAAAGGAGCCCCAACTTTAGTAAGGATACTGTCTTAAAAACACTCAAGTATGAAAGAGGAAGACATCATGCATCAACCTCTGACCTGGCAAATACACACTGGTATATGCATGTCTACATACACACACCACAAAAAATAACTAATGAATAAGAGAGAGAACAGAAAGATAGGGGAAAAAAATAAAGAGATTTGTCCCAAGGGTCGCATAGCAAATACCGAGAATAAAAGTTAAATGAGTAACTGCATAGCAGACAGTAGACATAGTGCTTTGCACACTAAACCAGTCATACACATGTGCTAACAGAGTAGATATCAGCTTCTCAAGCTGTGGGTCATGATTCATAGCAATGTGGGAATTATAGAAAAATAGCAACAATAAAATATATCTGAACATGTGATATCCAAAAGTCATGAACCCATGGAATTTCTGGCAGTGCTCCTCACTTGTGTAGTTTCACTGCAGCCATGGCTCTAAACATACAACATTTATATTCTTTAGGCAGCGTGACTTCATGCATGTAACACAACAAATACTGTCTGAAACATGCCAGTTCAGACTCCAGACTTTTATATGTCATGAACGTCAATGTTTTAATGTGTCCTTCAGTATTGCTAATTCATCTAATATTTTATTATCTATGTAATGATAAGCACATTCATCTCATTAGTATGTAAACTTGCTTTTATCTTCAATAGTAAAATTATCTGCATACAAAATAATTATCTTAAAATGAATATGTTTATAATTTGTTATTACTAAATGTTTGATTTGTAGACCTATTTTCTGTATCTATATCCCCAGGATCACTTTAAAATTTATTGGTTGGAAAAAGGTTGTGAGTGGAAAATAAATCTAAGACTTGGTCCAGATGGTAGTGATGGTTGTTGCTGTCACTTGTGGAAACAAGTGTGAGCCAATGTCCTTCATAGCAACCTGTGAACTAGTTACAATTTTAACCTTAATGTTGTATCTGGAACAAACAGGTCTTGATGAGATAAGTGACTTCCAAGGGGATTTAATCATTTAAGTGGCAAAATAGGACTTCATATCTATGCATTGCTTCTGGTCTCCTCAGCTCCTGAAGTGGATTATTCTTCTTCAGGGGACCAGGATACTCTGACAAATGTCTCCCAGGAGTAATGGTGATAATGATGGTAGTTAAAGGATAATGCTATAGTGATAACCTGGAGTGATTGGCTTCAGTGGGTGGAATGAAACAGAGGTAGAAGCATGGATCAGCTTGGTGGCCGCCACATTCATCTCAGTGCCGTAAAATTGATGAAAAGAGAACAAAATGGTTATTTTTTTTTGCAAGAAATTGTAAAAAAAAAAAAAAGATAAGATGAGTAATGAATTTATAGAACTCAGTGCCTGCCATGGGATGACATCAAACACAGAATTGGCTTCCGTCAAGAGAAGTTGCAAGGCCAAGGGCTGTGCCTGTTTGATTCACTAGTACCTTCCTAGCAGGGGCTCACTAGATCCCTGCAGAGTACATTAATGAATGGACTGAGATAATGACAGGTTTCATGCTTGAGTGCAGGGCACTCAGGCAGAGAAATTGCACTGCAAACTTTCAGTTGAGGGGGAAAAGGAATGTGATTTTTGTACACACCAATGTGTTTGCCAGCTTTCTGTTGCCATGAAAACACCTGAGAAAAATCAAATTAAATAAGTAAAGTTTACTTTGGCTCATAGTTGGCAAGGTTTGAGTTCACAGTGATTTGGTCTGAGCACTCTGGAGCTGAGGCGAGGCTGCACAACATTAAGAGAGTCTTTGGGGTAGAGCTAATCATTAGGGCTAGCAGCATTTGCCTTCTTCTAGCTTTCTTTCACTTAGCATAGTGTTTCCATTCTCATTTAGTTGTCACAAATAACAATTTCTTTTAAAAGGCTAAATAATCTCTCTCTTTCTCCACACACATTATCCTTACCCAGTCATCCCTTTACAACAATTGACACTTGGCTAGTCCATTTATTTAAGTTTTTGAAGCAGAGCTGAGGTTTGCTGAAAATACTTTAACATCAGCTTAAGCATAAAGGTTAAGAAAAAAAGAGGAAGAAAGAAGGTGTGTGTGTGGGGGGGGGGAGGGTCCTCAGAGAAGTGTTACAGTCATTGTCTTTATAATAGTCATATATAGGATTTGGGTGGGCTTAAAGTTACTAGTTTTAAAGGGTGGATAAGGAGATGGTAGGGTCTTTCTGTAGGATGCCTGACAGGATTGCCCTTCTTAAGACCCCAGGATGCAGGAAGGTTAAGATATTGTTATGGAGCTTGAGATCAACAGAGAAAGACCACTAGACTCAATTCATATTATAATTAGCCAAATGTATTAAAACTGCCCACAGGGCCACAGTCTCTAGCCCAAATTAGAGACTTGTCACCTAGAGGAGAGTGAAGGAAGGTTTTTAAAGACAATAACCACAAGAGCTGTTCTGTTCTTCCAAGATTAGATGGTCAAGGTGATCTCAAAATAGTCCTTGAATATCTGCATAAGCAAGTTACAGAAATAAAATCAGCAGTTCCTCATATCACAAGTGGTGACCATACTGCACATTTCTGGGTGGGGGTTAAGGAGTCAGTGTCACTGTGAACTTACCTTATAGTAACTTGCATAAGAGACAAACTTCTGGCTATGAGGTACCAAGATGGATGCCTAGCACAAAATGGAGTTTCTTTAGCCATCATAGTATCTTTACTGGGAAGTTCACAGTTCTGTTTGAGAATTTTATGCAGTGTCCAGGGAAAGAGATAAGTTTTATTGTTACCTTGACCTTGTATTCATGAATGAAAGGTTGTTGTCACTTTTAATATAAAAAGAAATAAACTAGCCACACATGTGGTTTCCAGTATAAGCCCTCCCAAATTCTCACACCAACAGCTTAACCCTCAGAAGCTCAAAATGTCACTGAATTGGCAAGTAAGTATCTTTACAGAGGAGGGTGAGCTAACATGAAGCCCCTAGAGTGGGGACCCACTTCGTCATAACAGGCTTCTTCATAAGAAAAGCAAGTTGTCTGAAGGAAGGCAAGCAGGCAAAGAGGCAGCAAGGATAAGAATCTTCTAGCCAAGGAAAGGAAGTAGGCTTTAGGAAGAATCAAACCTCTACCACCACACCTTGGATTTCCTGCCTCCAGCACTAAGACAATAGATTGCTGTCTGAAAAGCCACTCAAAACAAGGTATTTTGCTGTGGAAACCCCACTCTACTAGTGCTGTCTATGAGGTGTGTGTGTGTGTGTGTGTGTGTGTGTGTGTGTGTGTGTGTGTGTGTAAATGTAGCCTCCAAGGATTAAACTCAGGTCTTCTTCAGGCTTGTGTGACTAGTGTTTTTACCTGCTGGGCCATCTCAAACCTCCTATGAAGTAGTGCCTTTGTCCATTTTTGCTATGTTTTTGATGACATTATTTAAATGTCAACTCTTGGCGATATAATGGTGAAAGGAGAATGTTGCTGCCCAAACCTTATATGTTGCTATTTTTAAGCACTTTTAGTTGACACCGGAGACATGGTCTTGCTGTTCTTGAACTTGAATCTTCCTGCTGTATCCTTCTGGGGCTAGGATTACAATTGTGCCAACACCACTTATACTCATTTTTATGAAGTGATTTTAGCTCCATTTCTTGTCTGTTAATCAGTATACAAAATTCTGACTTTGATGTGAGCCAGGAAAACACTATCAGGAACTTTCTCCATTTCCTGTGGTACCCAAAGTTTCAGAAAACTAAAACTCCTTCCTTTTCCTTTTTAATTCCAGAACCATTTTATGAAGAGAAATCTGGATTGACATTTTGAGTTAGCTCACTTGAATCTTAGAAAAAAATTGGAAAGCTGTTTGTGTATCTCTGCCCTTGAGGAGTACTGGTGCTCTTTTTGGTTTTTGAAAGTCAAAGAAAACAGCCAATAGATGAACAGATGAGGCAGATGTGGAGGAATTGATAAATGTGTAGTTGCTACATGCAGTGTTCATTAATACCCCTCTGTGCCCTGATAGCTTTCCAATGGGAGCTGGTTCTCTGTCCTGGGGAAAATCTAGCCCAAGGTGAGAACAATGGTGTCTTAAAAAACTTTTCACTACTTCATTTAGAAAACTAGGCCCTTGAGAGCTTTCTGAGAGGATTGACTCTGCCTAGTTTTAGGATTTCTTTAATGCTTTGATCATCCTTTAGCTGAATTTAAAAATATATATTGACAAGCTGTCTAGTTTGTCAAGAAAGGCTTTGGTGGATACGTTCTTTGCTTCATGTCTGTAGAAGTTTGAAGAATGGGATTGTGCTCAACCAAAATTTCTACTGGAATTTAGCTGTGGCAGTTGTACACAGTGCTGTTTGGAATGGCCAGCTAGCCTGTATTCTTTTGTCTGGGATTTGTAGGCATCACTGGACATTCTTAAGCTAAGAAGAACTTCAAGTTAGACAACATAGTACTTGGTGTGTTCCAAAGTGAGCATACCTTCTCCTCTCCAGAAACATTGAGTTTATTCAGAAATGGCTCAAGTCCATGAGAAGTATAAGGAGGAATGCTTTTTACTATCAGGTTGATTCAACAACTTACAAAAATTTAGAATGTCAAAATACTAATATGTAATTCCTGTATATTGAGAAGCTCCATCTTACTGTTTAAGTAGAATTTAAAGAAATTAATTTTGAGAGTATAATCAAAGCCCTTTTAGCCGAATGTTGAAGTCCATCATGGTTTCTAGTTATGATTATGTATTTTGATGATAGTTTGTATGTTTGTACAAACTGAATAACTTGACATCAGTTTAACTAAAGCCTTGAATGTAGAGTCTTTTGTTCATGGACATCTTGCTATGACATTTTACCATGAATAATCATTGCAGTGCTTAATATTGTCAACTTGACAGGATCTAGAAGATAAGCTCTGGGCATTGCCTTTAAGTATAATCTAGGTTAGGTTAACTAAGGTGGGAGAATGTATCCTGAATATGGGAATCAATGTGCCGTGGGCTTCGGTTATGAGCTGAATAAAAAGGAGAAATCCAGTTGT
The DNA here is from genome assembly GCF_003668045.3 of Cricetulus griseus. Lineage (NCBI taxonomy): Eukaryota > Metazoa > Chordata > Mammalia > Rodentia > Cricetidae > Cricetulus > Cricetulus griseus. Next base: position 171,362,013 of record NW_023276807.1, read on the forward strand.
CTTGGTTAGAGTTACTACCACTGTGACAAAACACCATGACCAAAACTAAGTTGGGGAGGAAAGGGTTTATGTGGCTCACACTTCTGCATTGTAGCCCATCATTGAAGTGAGTCAGGACAGCAACTCAAATAGGGCAGCAAACTGGAGGCAGGAGCTGATGCAGAGGCCTTGGAGGGGTGCTGTTAGGGTTTGCTCCTCATGGCTTTTTCAGTAACTTTCTTTTTATCTAGGACCACCAACCCAGCCATGGCACCATCCACAATGGGCTGGACACTCCCACATCAATCACTAATTAAGAAGATGTCCTAGAACTGGATCATAGGAAGGCATTTTCTTAACTGGGGTTCCTTCTTCAGATGACTCTAGATTGTGTCAAGTTGATGTAAAACTAGCCTGGACACCAGCTAAATACCAATATTCATATTTCTCTGCTTCCTGACTGTGGATGTAATGTGACCAGCTGTCTCATGCTCCTTTCCCCATTCCTTCCACACCATGATGAACTGAACTTTCAAATTCTAAGCCAAAATAAACTCTCCCATCCTTAATTTTTTTTAAAAAAAGATACTTTATTCTAATAATGAGAAGAGAAACTAATACAGTGATTTTATTCAATCATATTTTAAAATATGCTGTTTAGATACCAACATATTCAGAAGTTTTCTCACTAGCCTTGGCTTGCTCTTCAGAGTTTTCCACTGAGCATGTATCAACCTACCAGGTTTTCCCAATGTTGTAAATCACATGGAAACCAGGACCTCATGAAGACCTCATTCTTTCTGCCTTCATCTTTGCTTCTTCCCTGCTGCTAGTCAACAGCATGACAGACCACACATGAAGCCTCAAACCTAGGAGCCTACCTAACTTCTCATTCTCTCTCCTTTCCCATTCCAATTCATTAGCAAGAACCATCAGACTCATGTTTAGAAGCAGCTCCAGTCCATCTTTTCCTTTCCAACTTGAACTCTGGGATGAGCATCACCATGTCTCTCAATAGAGTTCTCATAACATTCTTCTCACTCAGACCTTCTCATCTCACCTCGCTCAAATCTGTTTTCTACACTACTGCAATTGATCTCATAATAATGAGATCATGCCATTTCCTTGGCAAAGCTGGAAAGACTTCCTCTTTCAATTAGGATAAGATGCAGCCATTATTACTGTCTACCCTGTCCTTCAACATGATATGCCTATTTGTCCATCTTTCTACATTGTTGGACCTCTCTCATACTGGATACTCCCTCCCTGTGCCACATTTGCTTTCTTATTGCATTTAGAAGAAATGGGATATCTCACCAGTGCCTTTGCAATTTCTGAGCTTCAGCCTGGCTGCTCCCTATCTCATCCAACATCTTCTGGCAATTGGATCATTCTTTTCAAAATTTCTAGGCTTTAGCTCAGATTCTAACTGACCAGAACCCTCTTTCAAGCTGTGGTACCTAAATAACCACATGCATCACTTTATGTCCCTTCCCTTTTGTTCAGTCATGGCTACTGTTTGAAAATGTGCTTTGCTTTGTTTGACAATGTGCATCAATTTCTGCAGCCTATGCCATACAAGGAATATTTTATTCAAGGTTATTTGTAGGAAATAAAGCAACTCATGTGCGGTATACACTTAAATAGTCACATCAGTACTGTCTTCTTATTGTGGTGTTTTCCACAAAGCCACACCTTAATCTAATTTCCCTTATTATAGCTTTCCAGTACCCGTTTTACAAAGTCAGATAACTTAACTATGAGTAAGTTGGGGAAGAGAGGTTCATTTTTAAGCTTTCAACAAGAAGATTAAAATAAGACCTACCACTATAATAATATTTCGGGGGGATTTCATACAGGAGTACTGTATTTACATAGTTTTCACATCTCCCTCTTCACTTCCAACTCTTCCCATGCAACCACTCACTCTCAAATTTAAGATCCCCTCTTCTATAATTATTGTTTTACACACACACACACACACACACACACACACACACACACACACACACACACACCTGCTTAGTTGCCTATATGTATATGAGTATTGGTCTGACCACATGAGATGGATAACCTATCAGGGGGATCATCCATGGAGAAAATTGATTTTTCTCTCTCAGCAGCTATTGATTGCCTGTAGCTCTTTCTCTCAGGGTGGGGTTTTGTGAAAATTCTATCATTCATGTTGGCCTGTGACTGGTGTAGCCATTATGCAGGTATTGTTTAGGGAACAACATTGTGGAGATTTCTTGGGTATAGCATCCGGTCATGTGTAGAAGACACTATCTTGTTTCAGACATCCTGGTGCTTTGGAACTTACAATCCCAAGATAACATCTTCTATAGCCTTCTATATTGTTTTCAAAATCTCCTGGACTTCCCAACAACTGGAACTAGAAAGGAGACAAATGACACATGCTCTGTCATATTTGTGGATGTGAGTTTCAATTCTCTAAATTAGTATATATGTAGGAAAAACTGGGAAAGGAGAAAGTGTGTGTGTGTGTGTGTGTGTGTGTGTGTGTGTGTGTGTGTGTACGTGTACGTGTACGTGTACATGCAAATAGGCTCATACAGTCTTGCACACACACAAATAAGTAATTTAATTAAAAGAGAGATATAGAAGGGGCTGGACAGGTATCTCAGAGGTTCAGAGCACTGGATACTTTTGCAGAGGGTTTGGTTCCCAGCACCCATAGGGAGCCCACAATCCTTAGTACCTCCAATTACAGGGGTCCCTGGTCCCTTCTACATTTCTTGAGTACTGAATGCATGTGGTACACTTAAGCATACGTAGGCACAACACTCAAACACATAAAATAAAAATGGATAAAACCTTTCAAAGAGAGAGGATTTGAAAGTGAATACCATTTCTGCTATATGATTTCATGTTTCTCCGTGTGATGATTTTGGGGCACTTGAAGTCACATTATGAAATATTCCATCAGGCAAATTGCAAGCATTCATGTGGTTATAACCTGTATACACTGAACAGCTACTACATGCTTATGAAGCTGGCACTTTCTGTTTCCCTGTTGGAAACATTCCATTATGTTGCATCATCTCCCACTCCAAAATATTTGAGTTTATGCTCTCATATAAATGCTTTATGGATCCACATATTAGCTTTAAAAATCATAGCTTAAACTTTTATTGCTTGATTCCTAAACAAATACTTCTTAATCAAGCCAAAGTGTTTCAGATTTAATGTCATGAAGCTTAAAAAATAAAAAAATAAAATAAACTCTTGTGCCCATTTATTCTTGCAGCCCAAGACTCTAATGCTCTAATTTCCATTGCAGTTGTTTTAGTACAGACTCAACTTGGCAGAAAAGGAAAAATCATGACACACGGAACATTCTGTATAATGACTCTGCATTGTTCTGTGCTGATGAAAACCACATAATTAATGTTTTTGTTTAATAACACAGATTCAGATTTCTGGAGCACCATGTCTTTGTGAAGTGGGCCCTGTTTAGCAACTAAAATGTGTCACACTTCATTTGCTTCATCTTTGCTGGTGGATTCTTTCCAAAAAAATCCTTTTATTATATAGTACACTGAAATAAAGACTTTAGCTCGAAGTACATGGTTTTATTTAAGACGATAGGTTGGCATGGCTTTACTGAAGCCTGCTATTGTCCTGAAGCCATTTTATTGTACCTTTCCAGGCTGTCCGTTTCACTTAAACCTGATAATTAGACTCATAAAATAAGAGTTCTTTTTCTGTACCTTAAAGTAACTTCCAACAGACAGGCCAGTTGCCTTTTAAACCCAGACTTGTAAACTACATTTGTTTAATTCTTGGGAGATTGGGGGGTGGGAATCCTGGGCTGAGAAGCTGGTCATAAAATGTCTCTTACTGAGACATTCAGTTGGAAACACGTGTGTGTGTGTGTGTGTGTGTGTGTGTGTGTGTGTGTGTGTGTGTGTGTGTGTGTGTGTGACTCAAAGGTTTTTGTGTGGGTGCTAGGATCTGGGTTCCTGTCCTTATGATCATATAGCAAATGCTTTTAATGGCTGAGCCATCTAGCTATCTTCTCAAATTCTTTTCTGTAAAGCCATTCTTGGGTTCAGAGAGACGGCTCACCTCCATTTCATGTGGCTCATATGATTTCACAATTATTCTTTTTTCTCTCACCCACCCTCTCTTTTCTACCTCCCACCATCAGTCTCCTTGCAAACCTCTTTCCATTTGTGATTCGTTGTATTAAACCAGAGCAGTCTGTAAGACCATGGGTTTGGAACTACCATTGGAGCTTGGTGACATCATCACTGGGTATACAACTGATGACAGTGACTGCTCCTCTTTCATTTAATTGTAAATAAAAAATGAAGTTTCCAAGTAGATGGACATAAATGGGAAAAGTTGTGTTCAATAAGGTAATCCAACCCACAAAGACAAGTGCATGTGGTTCTCATTTGTCATTTGTGGATCCTAACTTTAAGTCTTATGTTCTGTATGTTTAACTGGGAATATCTTTCAATCCTGGATCTGAAATCTTCTGCTCCAACCTGTGTGCCACTGCTCCTTTCTACCTCAGTTTTTTTCCTGTCCCTGAAAAGACAGTGTGACTGCTTAGCATCCCTGGAGACTTTGTTGTAGCACTTGGAAAACAAGGCTTGGGTCTCTCCTTGATGCTGTATAACAATACCTGAGGAAAGCAATATGACACAGGACAAGTTTAGAGGATATGTGGGTAGAACATGATACCCCAAATGGACAGCTCTCCATAAAATATCATTCCTCATCCAAATAATAATACCGTCCACAAATGTCATTCTGATTACTATTAATTCCAAATTAGGAAAATATGAAGTAAACTAAAACAAATGAATAGAGGAGGAAAGGTTATGAGAGTGTTTTTTTGTGTTTTTTTAAAAATTTATTTTAATGAGATCCAGTAAGATCAACTTCTCCTCTGCTCATTCCACAAAGCATCATAGTTTGGCCACTGTCTTCAATTTCAGCTTTTGGTGCTTAAACTAGTTGGTCTCATGATCAAACCTCTGCCATGGGTAGGCTTCTATCAGAAAAGCTATGTACAATACATCATTACCAAGACTAGATCTTCTGGTGGAAACAGTAAGCATTATAAGGCAATGTTGGAATAGTCAAATTTATTTTCCTTAAACTTTTCTACTAATTTTTTTTCTGAAAATATTTGTGGAGTTCCTACTCTTGGCATGGGACTGTGTTGAGTGCTTTGTATTGATTTTCTTATGGAAACAGCATTATGACCCTGAGTTAATCCTATTGTCCCACCATATCCCCTCATCCACTTAAAAAAAATTAAATAGAAAGTATGGCTAGAGTCGCTGAAGCTGGATTCCATTTTAAGTCTCCCACACTCATCTCTACCTCTAAAGTTATTCAAAGGGTAGGAGGGATTCTTTTTATTACTATTGTGTGTGTGTATTTACATATATATATATATATATATATATATATATTATATATATATATATATATATATATATGTGTGTGTGTGTGTGTGTGTGTGTGTGTGTGTGTGTGTGTGTGTGTGTGTTCAATGATGTTCATATGGGGTTCAGAAAACAACTTGTAAGAGTTGGTTCTCTCTGTCTACTCTGTGGGGCTTAGGGGTTGAACTTGGGTCATCAGCCTCAGCAGCAAGCACGTTTACTTGCTGAGCCATCTTGCTAGCTCCATAGAAGACAATCATTCTTAAGGAATGAGAAAGAGTTTGATTTGAAAGCACCCTATGACATCAATTGTCCCACAGTTTTAAATCTAAACAAAAACTATGAAAACAAACTTCAGTAATCTAAAATCACCTTGGTTTTTTATTCTCTGCTATCTTCCTATACTATTGTTTACTTAACATTACCTTGTATTCTTTTTTATGTATATCCCTAAAAATACACTGAAGAAAATGGTGTCTTTAAATTCTTTCCAAACACCACATAATCTTTTGGAGATGGTTATTCTCCCCCATTTCTTCTCTCCTTGCATTATCCTTACCTCCTTTCTCGGTCCTATGATCTTTGCTTCCCAAAGGTCCACCAAGAGTTGTGCAGATATTAACGAGACACAAGCACTTTCACAAAGTAAAAAAGGCTGAAAAGTTGAAAATGAAACAATGTTTCCATTTATGCTGTAACATTATTCTATCTTAATATCTCAGCTCTGGAAATGTATGCTGCAGAACTTAAGAAGCACTGCCTCAGACTCTTTGCATTGTTATGCAAATATCATGGAGGAATAGACATGAAATTACCCAGCAATCTGCAAAGTTATTTTTATAACACTCCCCTTTTGACTGAAGAAACATGAATGTGGCCATCACTTTAATAGCGTCTCTCGAACTCCCCACTGCTGATGATTTAATTCCTTTCAAACGTTGTTTAGAATCTGTTTTCAAGAGATGTAGAGGCTGAAGATTAGGAACAACTTGTTAAGAACTGGCAGGAGGACAAGTTGGCCAAAATCCTTTGTCACTCTTTTGGGGAAATGTGCTGTTTACTATTTTAATGCTAGAAGCAACCAATAACTTTAAAGTAAAAACAAACATGTATCCTTTGCTCTGTATTTTAATGCTAGAAGCAACCAATAACTTTAAAGTAAAAACAAACATGTATCCTTTGCTCTCCTCGCCAAAAGCCTTGCGAAGATGATCAAAGCTAAATTTTAGAAGTGTCAGAGCTTACAAGGAGGAGGCTAGACGTAGAGGCTGCAAGGACTTGGAGCCTGGATCTTGGGAACACATCTGCTTCTTATGGCAGTATCAATTGTTTTAGCAGTGTGCAGCCAACACATCCAGAGAGCTGACTACCTATGGGCCACTGAGGAGCACAGCTGCACACAGCTGTTTCTAGCCCTCATTTTATAGGTAGAGAGATACGTGCACAGAGAATACACTGCTGAATTGCCAGGTCTTCTAATGCGCTTCGCACCCTCTGCTATGAACCTGTTGTCTTACCACTGCAATAAAACAACAAAAAGTTTTCTACCCTGTAGGAATCCACATGTGCCATTGCTGCCTGCCATCTCCCAAGGGATGGGGGCAGTGCCAAGTTTTGGAGTAATGACAAGGTGCCTGCCTTCCTTGTTAACAGGCTTTGTTTGAATCATTTAGATGGTAGCCTTAATGTTCCTGAAACCTGCTTTGTGCTTGTTTAATTATAATATAGTCTGGCACTTTGACATTTAATTTTCTTGTTTGGTTGTAATTATCTTCCATGAGAGTAAGAGCAGCGCTGAATTACACTTACTTCCCCTAGTTCTCCCTTCCTTCCTCCATCCTGTCCCACTTTCAAACATGTAAATCTGACTATGACTCACCATGCCATCAGCTTGGGGCCCGGGTGAAAGACCTGGAGCAGGCAGTGGCTATGTTACCAAGAGGGTCAACCTACTAGGAGCTGGTCACGCTTCTCAGGCAGTTGAGCAGAGCGCATTAGGCTGGGCTGTGACTCTGCCTCCCTGGGTGGCGACAGCATATGTTAGGTCAAAGGAAGACCTTCATGAGCCAGTGTCCCTGCTAAGTGGCCTCTGCTCTGCTTTCAGGGCAATTATAATTTTACAAAACAAATTGCAGTAACTCTTCCAGAATCCTATTTCCCTGGAGTCAGGTTATATCTGGCTCCACAGCTCTTTAGGAAAACTACCATCTCCTCAAGGCAGGGGATGAACTTTAATAAATAATCCAATGTTTTAAAGAGAATTACAAATGTCTTGCCACTGAGAACACTATGTTAATAACTTGCATAACCATCTGACTTGATCCTCATAACCTTCCTATGACTTAGAGCTACCACATCTTTGCAATTTTCCCTCTATTTGTGTTCTATGTTATAGTAACTATCTACATTTTCTCATGCACATGTGTGTGAGGGCGCATATGCACACATATATGCATGTGAATTTGGAGGCCTGAGGTTGACATCAGGAGTCTTCTATGGCGCTCTCTACCCTCTTCACTAAAGGCAAGGTCTCTTAGTTGAACCCAGAATTTACCAATATGACTAGTCGGCAGCTTGCTTTTGGAGTCTTCTGTACCTGCTTGTCTAGCCCTGGAATTAAAGGCAGCTGCTCTGCCTGCTTGGCGTTTGTGGATACTGAACATTGAACTCTGGTTTTCATGCTTGCATGACAACTGCTTTATCTACTAAGAGAGCTCATCAGTCTTCAGCATTGTATTTTTAATCACTCTCCTATTTAAATTAATGTAAAAATCCACTGCACAATTACACTAGAATTCCACTGTATTGAAGCAAAGGTTAAAATCTGTGGATTTCTATTTTATAATGAGCCTCCTCTTTTTCTACTGGCATATCCAAAGTAATCAAAATTATAAGTGCCACTAGCTTCTACAGTCAGACCTTTCTCACCCTCTCACTACTATATTAAAAAAAAAAAAGTTGTCACTATAATTCAGTGTGGTTGGGACACTTTGAATTTATCCTCCTAAAGTCGTCCTCATCCTTCAAGCCAATCAAAGAAACTTCTTCTGGACTCTGAACAGCAGGAAAAGGAAAAAGGAAGATGAAAATACATAGCCATAAGCAAAGAAATCAGATGGAAGCACCTAATGAGCTCCACAGGAAGGAGGAGTGGAGAGAGAGATGGGAAGAAGTCTACACTCATAAGGGCTACTCATGGTCTTACAGGACTGATGTTAGAGGATCAGAAGTTCTCTGGAAGAACTGCAGGACAATGACTGAAGCTCTTGGAAGACATGGCTTGTGCTATGTTACAAGCCTGGGTTTCCCAGGAAGCAGACTCCAGTTAGAGACTAAATGGGGAAGCCACCACAGAGAACTTGGAGCATAGATCAGCACTTGAAATGGCCATGGAGGAAAGACAGGGCCCAGGAGAGGAAGAGCTATAGCAGTGCTGGCACAGCAGGTTCTACTGACCAAGCAGGGACTTCTGCAGGTGGATCAAAGCTGCTGCCAGTTGGAACAAGGGGTGCCTGTGTTCAGTCACTGAATAGTTCTTGGAAGTGGGCACTGAAAGAGACAACAGTTATCTCTCCACAGTGCAACCAGCAGCTAACCTGCTACGGGAGTGAGTAACTGGATAGCATGCCACAGCATGTACCAACTCATGAGACATAAACTGAAATCAGTTCATGTTCTTCATAAGCCCATGAAAAGTTTGGAGTTATGCTTTAACTTACCCTTTTTAGGTGGTACAATTCAAAACATGACTGTCAGAGTCTAGCTACATGTGGTCCTTGGAATTATGACACTTTTATCAGAAATTTATTGTTAGACTCTCAAAGCCATTAATTGTCACCTGCTCACACAATATAATTTCCCATAAGTAAGGCAACAGGGGGAGGGGAAATGGGTTTCATCATATATTTATCTGACAGTAATGCCTACTTCCAAAGTTAGATCTTTATGGTTTCTCACGAGGAGTTTAGAATTTCAGCTACGTGCAAGTTTTCATTTTTATCAAATTGTGATCAAAAAGGATAAAATGATTTTTTTAGTTCCTGTCAAAGATATTAGGAACAAAAGAATATGCCTTATGGATTCCCCTCTTGTATAGAGTGCATTATGAAATGGCACATTAAATTGATGAAAAACAAGGTTAGGTTCTATTTTATTCGAATAACTAAAACCTATCTTAAGCATAAAAAATAATCCAAACATATTTTCTGAACTAAGAAAGGGAGGAAAAGCCGGGCATTGGTGGCACACGCCTCTAATCCCAGCACTCTGGAGGCAGAGGCAGGTGGCTCTCTGTGAGTTCGAGGCTAGCCTGGTCTCCAGAGCACGTGCCAGGATAGGTTCCAAAGCTACACAAAGAAACCCTGTCTCAAAAAACCAAATGAATGAATGAATGAATGAATGAATGAATGAATAAATAAATAAATAAATAAATAAATAAATAAATAAGGAGGAAAAGACAGTTGTTAGGGTCAAATATCAAATGATGACATTAGGTCTCCTTCTCCAGATAAGACTCTCAGTACCTATGGACTTTTATTGCTTCTGATGAAGAGCAGAAAGGGTTTCTGATCTCACAGACACATCCAGTTCTACATGACTGATGGACTGTGGCTCTGATTGGCTCCCTGTCTACCTATCCCTTGCTGCTTAGCTGTCAGGGAATATGCACTGGGCAACTGGGTGTGCTCACACTGAAGGTAAGGTACCCTGCAGCCCCTTTGTATTACTGTAAATTGCAGATTAGGTTGGGGTCATTCCCCAATGGAAATCAATGTACTTCCACACCAAATTAAACAAATGATGGTCAGACAAAAACAACTGATTATTTCTACCCTTGTTGACCCAATTAAAAATTCTCCTTCTGCCACTTTACTGTAGCAGGTTACTTCCACTCTCTTTCCTTCACTGTTCTATATAAATAGACTGATCATTGTGAGCTTGCAAGATGGTCAGGAGGATAGTTGTTATTGTACACATAAAAGCTCTTTGCATCCTGCTAGGGACTTACTAATTAAGACCTATCCTTGCAGGTAATAGCAGACATTTTCTGGGCACTAGACTGGCATTTCCTTCAGCATTGTCTCACTTCAATTAGTGAGACTCATGAAAGCCCTTACACTGGATCAAGCACTAATGGCTTCCACATTCTCTATGGATATTTAACATTGTCTTAGCACTGTGAAGAGCAAGCCACATCATCTCTAGCATTTTGCATTTTGTGCTCAAATGGGAAATAGTGAAATTGCTGTTTCTAAAGAACATGACCATCAAATGTGCTTTATAGTTTAAATGTGAATCTTAATAATAAAAAAAAACTGAGTAAAAGTAGCTAGATATGCAATGGGATCTTTCACTTGAGGGTACATTTCATGAATCAGACTGGCAACACTATAACCTCCAAATAGTATCCAGGTGGCTGTTGAATTCATCAAAGGTTGGACACCCAGGAAAAGATGAATGGCTGTGAGATTCAAGTGTGATGGCTTTTGATGTAACTGAAAGGTTAGGAATAAATGCTAACTTTTTATTTATCTCTGCACCTACAAGGAAAGGATCTGTGCTGACCCTGAAGGAGGGTACCTCCTGGCTGATTGCTTCCCCAGGACTCCAGCCCCATCTGCTGCTATGGGAACACAATGCCAGCAGCAGCCTGGAGAGGCAGCCGTCTGTTACTATTTTTGTTATCTTACAGACTTAGTGTGAACCCTGGTGTGTAACTTGGGAAAAATATTATAAGCCGGACCTCAGTCCTCAGTATCCTCATTGCTTGATCCACCCCCCCCCCAGTCAGACTCAGGATGCATCCTGGCTGATAAAAACAAAAGCAAAAACAAACAAAAGAATTCTCTTATAAGTGGAGACATTTCCAGGGCCTTCTAACACCGTGGGCCAGAAGTGATCATGTTTAACTTCCTCCACATTGCTAACACCTCCTCCTCTTGGACCTGTCTCTATTCTCCTGAGTTCTTCAACTCCTGTGGCTCACTATTCTTACCCAGAACCGTCTGTTCTCTTTTGTGTTTCTCCTTAATGTATCATCCCTATGAATCTGGGCATCAGACCTACAGTGTTCCTGGTCGTATACCCAGTTCCAAAAACAGTTCCAGATATATAAGCCTCAAGATATTTAAAGTTGATTCAGGAGTTATCATTACAATGAGAAATACTTTAAATTAGTGCAATCCAATTCCTTTCTAATAGTAATTTATAGCCTATTTATGGAGGCAAATGCTTGACAATATGGCTCTTGCCCAGAATTTTATTTTTATGCAAAGTCTAGCTAGGCTCCAGAGTGGGGAGTGTCACTCCTGTCTCACATCTGTCCATCTCAGTCTGTCCTTGGGTTCGGTCTTCCTAGGCCAGTGCAGTGTCTGCCTCATTGAAGTAGGAAGTCCATTAAACTTATACCAATGTGTCTTATTGTAGGTTTCAGGTAGGTACTCATTTTGGCTTCGTGAGAACATCTGTGTTAGTCAAACCATGGCCATCCAGACTTTGGGCTTTGCAAGCTCTCTCTGGATGAAGGGATCTGGCCTGACTTCCATTTGAATATGAAAAATAATGTTTCTGGGAGTCACTTGTTTTAATAGTATTACTGATATTGAATTAATAGCAACAAGATATCATATATCTCATACCTTTTATATACCTTATACTGTTAGGAACATAAAACATATGTAATCATATATATAATATATATATGTATTTGATATAAAATTATTAATTCAGTCATTCTTACAGCAACCCTATATGGTGGATTATGTGAGAGGACATAGTAAAGAAACTATTGAAATGGACATCCAAGGTTAAGGGGGGTTTTATTGTGTAAGAGAGAGGAAAAATATACAGAGGCATTTGGAAGAGTCCAGAGCAGAAAGAGAAGCAGACTGGTTATGGCCTAGTCTAGAAATGTAGTAATCACAGAGGATAGCAAGAGAAAGCCCTAGAAAGAATAGTGGAGATAATAAGAGAAGAAGAGAGAGAATGATGGAGAATAGTGGGTATAAGGAGGAGAGTAGCTAGGAAGGAAGTCTATAAGCTATGAGCTGGAGCAGGCCTGGAGTTTGGGGTGGGACATTAGTGGGGGCTTTAAAATGTATAACAAGAGTAGAGACTGAGGGAGCCTGGAGGCCAGCATGGGCTTTGATATACACACCATAGGTACATGTCACTGGAGAGCCATGTGTCCCTCCTGCCAGGGGCAAGGGAATGACTCCTTTTGGTGGACAGGAAACCTGCTTCACAAGTTCCTGGAGAATGCTGGCTTTTATCAGAAGCCACAGAAATCCTTCTACCCAGCTTGACCTCATTATGGATATATGGACTTCCGAGACATAACAATGAGTGAACTTTCCTCTTGTAGAGATGAGAAAAAACAACGGGAAGAAAGACTGTAACTTACCCATGGTCAAATATCGAGCTGAGATGTGGGTACAGAGAGCTGGGGACAGATTCTGTTTTTATAACTCCTATGTTAGTCCCATTTCAAAGAAGCATCTGGAGTTATTGAGGTAATGCCACGTACCCTAACTCATAGCTATTGAACAACAAAGGCAAAGTAACAGTGCCAATGTGCCTGACTCAAGCATCTTGGCCCTTAAAAGCCATGTTTATTGCTCCATCCTGAATTACACAGAATCTTCCAGAATCTTCCATGTGTGAACTCTTATTATGTATTCCCAAACCCCATTAAGACTAGAAACTTTATGGCTTAACTAAAATGCACTATCAATCATGAATAGTTGTATAATAGTAACTTTATTATGGAAAAGATATGAGAGTCAGCATCAGACTTTTTAGGGATCTGTGAGAGGACAGAGAGTGGAACACTGGAGTGCCTGATTCCACACAGTGAGAGGCAAGTTTCCAGAAATGATATTGTTCTCCTAGTTTAGCAGCAGAAAGCAACTTCATTCAGAGGTTGTAGCATTGTACAGAATACCCTACGATTAATTTTCATCTCCTATTTTTCCTGTCAGAGAGATGGATATCATCATAAAAGGATTCCTAAAATAAAGCTGCTTATGACCTTTGAGAAAATGTTGTATGTGTGTGCATGTGTGTTTGTAAATTTTGCAACCTTTCCTGTAAATTTAGGCAACAATTGGGTAATTAAGTGTCATCTTTATAGGACTGATGGGAGAATCCCAGGAGAGGGTTACAGTGAAGGTGCAAAGGGCTACTGCCAAGGATGCTGTGTTGCCTGTGCTGTCCCCGATCCAGTAAACACAGGTTCCTGAGATTCAGCCATCATACATAGCTTATTGTGAGATGGCTTTCCTTATAGGATATGGAGATATACTAACTAGGTCTCTGTTTTCTGACTGGCATATGCTGTACACAGTGTTTTCTTTTTCTTTTGTTTACTTTCATCTATATTAAGAATTTATATATTTATCATTCCTGTACTAAATGTACTAAGACAGAAGTGGTTCATCTCTAGATTTTTCTTGACAGTACCTGATTCCTCATTCGCCTGCTTCCTCAGAGGCAAATGGATTGACAGTCTGTGATGCTATACATTTTAATGCCTTTACACACACACACACACACACACACACACACACACACACACACACACCTACCTCTGAGAAATGAAATGATATACCTAAGAGTCTGTAACACAAAGGGTATCATTCCTATACATTCTGCTGCCACTTAAACCCATCTGTGTTAGTGAATTTTTTAAAAAAATATTTATTCATTTGTCATGAGTAACTCTAAGCCACTCATCAGTAATGTCACATATTACACATGACTAAAAGCACCAACATTTAGACAATTGATTACATGTTTTCTCTCTCAAAGATGGTGGAATCTCTTATGTTTCAGGAAATAATTCTCATCCACCCATCATGGATCAGAGAAGCCATTCACCATCTACCAAAGAGTTAATTTGCTTTCCCCAGTCAGCAAATATTCTAGATTGCTATTGTTCCTATGGTCAAGATGTAACCACCACATAAAGCGGTGAAGCTGAGCCCATTTTACACAGATCCATTTCTCTGTATCAAAGACCCTGAAACACATTAGTCCCCTTTTGTTATTTTTCACTGAGAGCAGATCTTAATCACTAAAGTAATTCTGAGCACTAGTTTTCAGATAGTCTGTAATTATTTCATGGTTATGGATTTTTGATAAAAAGCCTTCAATATAAATAGATATCAAGACCTACTTATTATGCACCATATCATCTACACCATAATGTGAAAAGCCAGGGAATTACTAAGCACCAAGCCATCTACACCATCATATGTACCAGGCTTTTCCTTTTGGGCCACCAACCAACTCCCAAGTCATGACACAGAGATGTATTATTAGTCTTCAAAGCTTGGTCTAGTTTAAGCATGGTTCTGGCTAGCTCATTTAATTTAAGTTAACCTGTTTTGCTTTATCTACCCTTTGCCTCGGGGTTTTTTCTTTCCTTTCTTCTGTATTTCTTACTTTCACTGCTTTCCCATGTCTGCTGGCTGGCAGCTGCCTGGATGGCACCCTGGCATTTCACTCGTTCTTTCCTCTCTTCTCCTTTCCTTGTTCTTTTCCACCCTCAAGGCTGGATTTCTCCTCCTATTTATTCTCTCTGCCCATCAGCCCTGCCTAGTCCTCTCCTGCCTAGCTATTGGCTGCTCTGTTTTTTACCAATTGGGTGCCTTAGGCAGGCAAAGTGAAACAAATGCAGCACATCTTTACACAATTAAACACACATCCTTACATCATTAAACAAATGCAGCATAATCAAAAGTAACACACATTTGCACAGTTATGTTAGTTATAAGTAATATTCTGAAGCATAAACAAAGGTAACACATCTGTGCCTAGTTAAATCATATTCCACAGCAATGATGGAAAGCTGGGCGAGCATGGTGGGAAGCACTAGGCTTAAAAATCCTAACACAGGCTGACTTTGGGGCTTTGGGGAGTGTCTGATCGTCATTAAAGGGGCTGGCATTTGGAGAGATGGAGCATTCTAGTTGCTATTATTCTGGTTCCACTTTCCATGTTACTTTGGGAGACAGTTTCAAGATGTCTGTCTTTCTTCAAAAGAACTTCAAGGTTATTAGAGATAATACTATCAATCAAATGCAAGTTACATCTTGCCTCATGCTCTGTTGGATTATTTCCTTGTAATAAATTTCAGGTGGAAATAGGCCTTTTTATAATTCTTTGTATGTGAATTATCCCAGTGCTTATTCAGAAGATTCATGCCCCATTTCAGTGCTGCTGGCACATGTGTTGCCGTAGTGATAACAGTTACAAAAGTGCTGGTTTCTGGTTCTTTTCTGGTTGTTGTGTGCTGGGTGCTATGCTCAGCACTCTATACATCATGTGCACCATCCTATGCACACCGTCTTCCTCAAAACAAGCTACAGAGATGTGTACAGGGTAGAATGTCTGTTATACAAGCCCAAAGACCTGAATTCTGAGTTCAGATCCTCATCTGCCACATAAATAAAAAATCTAGGGTTGGCAGGGCATGTACCAGTAATCAGAGACAAGAGGGTCCCTGAGCTGCCTGGCCAGACAGCAAAATCAGCAAGTTCCTAGTTCCCTGGGATACCTCATCTAAAAATACATGCATATGCACCTATATGATTAGCACATACATGGATACAGATATACACTTATAGCCTAAATCCTATGAGGTAACAACTGTGATTATGCCTCGTTCAGATGGAAAGGATGAAATTCAAAATCGGAGAGGTTAAGTAGTTACATAAAGCCACATAGCTCATGTGTGCTAATGCCATCTCCCCATGTGAAACAACAGAAATAACGTGTGAAAATAGACAGGAAGCCTGACCAGATTGCATTGTAATAAGTAGGTGCACTGTACTGTACATACAGTCTTTTCTTCAGTGAATGTGGAATAGTCATGACTTTGTCTGCACCAAGTGTTGGACCCTGCATCTTCTTCCCTTTTGTTTCCTTGTGTAATATATACAAAGCAATCCTGGGGTCTTGTTTTATTCTCACTAATTTTGCATCTTTGAATTCCTTCTGTTTTACTGCCTCAATTATCAAAACCCATTAGATCTGTTTGAAGCTCATTTTTCTGCTTTCATCAATCTCCCCTTGCCTCACTTTCTCCACCTGAGAATTTAGTCAGTGGGGTCAGGTTTAAACACTAAGCAGTGGAACTGTATTGACTATTGCTTCAAAGTGCAGTAGCATGATCACAACCACTTGCCTGTGGTCAGACTGAGTAAAAGGGGCAGCTCTTACCTGCATTCTTGCCTCCCAGGACAATTGCCCTGGGAGTGTGGATAGGCCCTGGAATGGAATCAGCTCCATGGTAATTAATGCTGGAGTTGTCGAGCACTTGTATGAAGTTCCTCTAATTACCCTTCACATCAGTGATTCATCATATCACAAGGCTGCTCCAGATCGTGCTTCTTGGGAAAGCTATTAGCCTAAAAATGAAACTTTGAGAACTTCCTTCATGACAAAACAAGTCTTAGAGCAGTGAGACACCACGAAGAGAATTATAAAGCCAACTGGAGAGCAAGTCAATATCTGTGTCTAGGGAGATGTTTACAAGCACTCCCTCCCAAGACAGCCCAAGTGGTGTCTCTTTCAGAGGCAGCTGTCACTTCAGGTTTTGCGTCTTTTTCAGCCAGTGTTTTTAGTCCTCACACTGACAGCATCCTTTTTTCTTCACGTCAAGAACAGTCCTGGGCATGTCTCCAGGCTGTCAGGTATTTAATTTGAGAAGATGTGTGATGGAGGGTCAGTTCTACCTCCATATCAGGGACTGTCAATACTCCAAATCTGACAAAGAGGGAAAGAGTACAATTTAAATATTTCATACCTGTATTTTTATTTCTTATTTCTTGTGAGAACTCCCTATCTTCAACTTCAAGCTTCTTGAGGATTAAGTAGAATAAGGAAAAAAAGCCTGAAAGCTTAGGGATATTGATGTGAATATAGTGATGAGTTTGAGGAATAGTTCTAGAAGACCTCGAGAAGGAAAAGGTAGTAAAGTGGCCACTGGGAACAAGGTATGGGGAAAGCTTTTATTTTTTGAAACCAAGATCCACCACTTAACTCCACTCCCCAATCATGAATCCATTAAGTGAGCATTGGTTTGAATCAGCAACTTTTAAATGCAAGGTAACCCTTTAAAAATACTAGGCTGAGCTCTAGCACATAAAAAAACAGAATATGGACTGCTCTCATTAAAACAGATGGGCAGACCTAGAGTTCTATAAGGACAGTGCCTGTCATTTACTCTTTTGTATGCTTGTTCTACCCCCTTCCTTTTTCTCTGGAAGCTTTTAAAGCATTTTTGAAGAACTCTTACATTCAGAGGTTCATAGTTGGGAAAAAAATCCTAAGGTCTTGCAGATTCTGAAGCCCTGTGGAATGAGAAGTTAGCCAAAGCTAGGCCACTGACTGTGGCATCTGTGAAGAGCTACTAGAATTATACAGACACGGCTTTCGGTCTGTGTTGACTCTGCCCAGCTGCACAGCTTCGAATACACCAGTCATCTTCCCTATGAAAACCTTCCATTTAGCTGAAAGGAGAAAACACTAGCTTCCTCTACCTTGTGATGAAAGCCCCAAAACACCAAAGATGCAGTAGAGGCTTTTATTTCTGTGTCCAGAAAATTCTACTTGAGAAAAATAAAAAGTGGCATTGAGATATGCATATGCATTGAAATACCTGAGCAAAGAGATCATGTTGAGATTTAAAAAGGTTCTTGGGACACAGTGAAAGATGGAGTTCCCTAGCTCTTTTAAAATGGGCAGAGCTGGTCTCTGTCCTAAGACAGTGTGGTGAAAAGGAGAATGCAAGTTTTCTCATTGGAAAACAGAATGCAAAAGGCTCCAGTGACCAGCTCCTTTTGGTAATATAGCTCATTACTTCTGACTGTTCTCATCTTTCTGGTAGGAAACAACTCTCCAAACAGTAAATTCTCTCCAAGTCAGAGAACAAACAGGGCACAAAAGGAGAGGAGTATCCTACCAGCCCAACCTTAGGAAAGCCTTTGCTTTTATATTTCAAGTTTGCAGTGAAAGCAAATAGAGCCTGGGGCTCCCATAACAGACTTACCACATCTAGACTCCAGATATACCTTCCTTACTCTCTGCTAACCAACAGAAATGGAGAACTGTGTTTGGGACTTCAGAGAAGACTTTTTAGAAATATATTCAGATGAAGGTAACTTAATCATGAAGCAGTTACACCAACATGTCACAAGGGAACTGCCTGGACTGAACTGGAAAGTGTGTGAACCTGGCTCACAGTCGACTTCAGGGTTATGATGGCAAGATATATTTTTTAGGATTATAGATACAAGCTGTGGAATTGACTACATTTGACTTAAGCAGAGGGCAGCTGATGTAGAATGCCCTTCTGTAGGCTATATATATGTGTTGCTTTTATTGGCTTATGAATAAAGCTGTTTCAGCCAATGGCCAGGCAGAATATACCTAGGTGGAAATTCCAAACAAAAATAGAGAAGGAAGGACAAAGGAGTTGCCATGTAGCCACCAGGGAAGCAAGATGCCGGGGCATCACCAGTAAGCTATAACCACGTGTTGATACACAGAATGATAGAAATGGTTAATATTTAAGAAAGTGCTATCCAGTAAGAAGCCTAAGCCATTGGCCAAACAATTGTAACTGAGATTAAGCCCCAGAGTGGTTATTTTATAAGCTGCTATGGGGACTGGGTAGGTGGAGAGAAAACTGATGTAGTGGGACCAGAAAAGCTGGAGAAAAGTCCCTTTCTAAAAGCAACTGTTGGAAAGGAATTTAGGGCTCACAGAACTTTGGGAAGGATGGTGACACAGGCTTAGAAATGGGCAGAAAATAAAATAATTCTTGACTGAGAAGCAAGAATACATCACAGCTTTCACTGAAGGACATGTTTCATCAGTACTCATGGCTAGCATACATGATGTACAAAGTGCTGGACTTTGAACCATTGAATTCATTTTTTACAGTTCTGAAGGATCCAAGATCAAGGACCTAGCAGGCTTGTTGCCTGGTAGAGGCTCATTCCTCTTTGGTAGTGCCTTCTAGCTACCCTCTCACATGGGGAGAGAAGAAGTCAGCTCTCTAGCACCACCTTATGAGAGCAGTCACAAAAGCTCTGTGGGATTATGTTGGGGATGGGGTTTCAACATAAATTTTTGGAGCTGTAACAGATATTTTGTCTATTAGAATGGGTAACAGGAGTCTGGCTTGTGACAGACATATTGTTGTGCCAATGCTCCCCTACCCCAGCAACAGAATCACAGATGCAGGTTTGGCTACATAATCAGTGGTCCTTCCCATTAAAATTGTCTCTCTTCTTAACTTTACATTGAACCATATAACTTGCTTTGACTAATTGAATGAGGAAGAAATGGGATATATATATATATATATATATATATATATATATATATATATAATATATATATTTCCTGTCTGAGTCTTAAAGAACATCCCCAGTTTTTGCTTATTCTCATGGACTTATGCCAGCTCTTTAAGAATGAAATTACCCAAGCCAGACAGCTGTTCAATGGAAACCAGGATCACATGAATGAAAACCCCAAAGGTGAACCTATTTCTGTAAAGGAATGAGCAAGTGTGGCCAAGACCAACAGAACCATCCCTGCTGACCCATACATGTAAAAGAAAAATGCTAACACTTACATGAAAATAAGATTTACTCAAGCTGGCTCTTACATAGTACTCATCACTTTCTACATCCTATCTTCTGCTGCTCTATTAAAATGTGTTCACACATTTAGTGATGATAGCCATTTTTTATTTCATGGGTCCTTCAGGTGAAAAGTCTCAAAGCAGCTTAGATAGGAGTGTCTAACATGATCTTAGTATTGGGACCACAGTCAAGATGTCTGCTGTTGTAGTCACTTGAAGGATGGGTATCCACTTCCATCCACTCACATGGATGTCAACTTAGAGCCATGAGATAGTACAATACCTCTCTCTTTCCTCACCACATAGCCTACTCTATGGGGATACACACCTGTCGTTATAACATGGCATCTAGGGTTCCACACTACAAGAGATTTCTTTTGAGAGGGTAAGTATCCACCTACAGTGCCTATTTCACAATAACAGGATGCCACACCCATCACATAGAACCATTCAGTATTTATTTCATACTTAACAGGGATCGAATTAAGTTGTATCATCCAGGGGTTCTCAAAATTTCTCAGACATCACTAAAAACCAAGGTTGGCTGGTATATTTGATTAACTCATCTATAACCAAACAAGGAGGAGGTCATTTTTCAAAATAAAATATGGATGTTAAAATGTTATAAATAAGTGTTATAGGAAGGCATGACAACCTTGATTGATTAATTAATCAAGCAATTAAGTAACTTCCAATGTGTTTAAGAGCTACAGTAAGACATAATGACTTGCTCTATGACTGGTACACATAATGGAAGATACTTTAACACTATGGCAGTAAGGCCCAAGTAATTGCAGATGCAAGGTGACCATAGACTGAAGAGATAAGCCAGTAAGTAAAATGCTTGCAGTGCAAGCATAAGGATCTGACTCAATTCCCAGCACCCAGGCAAAAAGTTGAATGTGCTGTCATGTGCTTATAATCTTGGTGCAGGAAAGGCATGGGTAGGCAGATCATCAGGGCTTGCTGGACTAGCCTGTTTGGCATGTTCTAGGCTATTGAGAGACCTTGTCTCAAAAACCAAAATGAACACCTCGTGAATAATATATCAATGGAGGGTGACTATTAACCTCCACATGCATGTATGTGTGCACATATGCAAACACACACACACACACAAAGGCATGCACACAAACATGCATGCATGCGAAAGAACCAGTAATAATACACAAAAATATTTCATGGGGATTTTCACTAAGAAGAGGCTCCAGTTTAAATAGGAAAGGGACTGTAAAACCTACAGTGCTT
The DNA here is from genome assembly GCF_003668045.3 of Cricetulus griseus. Taxonomy (NCBI): domain Eukaryota; kingdom Metazoa; phylum Chordata; class Mammalia; order Rodentia; family Cricetidae; genus Cricetulus; species Cricetulus griseus. Next base: position 171,383,322 of record NW_023276807.1, read on the forward strand.
TAACCTATAAGGCAGAGAGAGGAGGAGCTGGTACACTCATGAAGGTACTACGCAATATCTATGAGAGCTACAAGTGAAAAGGCAAAGCAAGCATTAAAAGAGATAATTCAACTTGGCACTGTGTATGCACTCAACAGATTGGCCAGAAATCAAATCTGTTCTTGAGAAGAGCCATTCAGCTAAGAGCAAGTGATAGCCACTGTCAATTAGAAGTCAGAAGAAAAGCATGGCGTGGTCATCATGTGTACTGCCAAGTAGAAATGTGTCAAGATGAGACTAGAAAGTGCCACTCCAATCACAGGCCACATGTTCAAGTCTTCTAGCTCCCAAGCTATGAAGTGAGCCACCTTAAGGACAAAGAGCATGAGTGTAGAGAGGCAGCATCATTAGCTGCACATTGTCTTATTTGAATGGTCCCTGCAGAGTTTGGGATAGAATTAATCGAGTTTTTAAGAGAGTCATTGTGTATTTAGCCCAGATTAGAAACCAGACTGTGGGACCAGGCTGATAGCAGATCAAAAGATGTAGGTAGCTGTTACATACCAGAGATGTCATACAACTGGTATTGTGCCTGCATTTATGAAGATGGACTTTAACTATGGGAGGGAGTCAGAATGGCTTTCCAAACAGCTGCCATCAATCTGTCAGTGGCAGAGTAGGGTGAGCCCTGGGAGCTTAAGAGAAATGGAGAAAGCAGTGGTACACTCTCCTCCCCCCTAGTCAGCCTGGGGATTCACAGGGTACACTGCTATCTCAAGACAAAGAAGCCCTGCTGGCTATTCTTAACTTTGGATGCTCAAGCTCATGAATGAAGAGAGAGTTTCCATAGAAAAAAATCTTCTGTCTCAGATGTTAAAGACAATTCAGAAGCAGACAGAGAGGCCTGGAGACTTCTGTCTGCATCAGGTGACATTGACATCTGGAGTTAGGTAAGTGCACAGTGAGGCTTTGTGGAAGTTTGGTAGCCTTCTAACCATGTACACAACTAGAGTAGTCTTCCACAGAGGTCTCCTCCCACGGAGAGTCACTGGTCTGGAAAATAATCTAGAGGATAAAAATTGAAAGAACAAATTAATAAAAGATAAAAAACATTGAACATGATTTTGTTTACATCTCAAATATAAGTCATCCTTCTCTAGCCTGGGATCAATAATGGTAAGAATGTTAGAAGATGCTGGAATCTTTGTCCTTTTTGCTGCTTTATCTGTATCACTTCTTTTTATGCCAAAACCTTAATAATAAGAAGGGCCTGACTGTTTCTAAATAGACATAACTGAGGAAACTCCTGTTGTGTGACAATGCTTTTCCTGGGAGACACTGCACAGACACATTTACTCACCCCAGAGAAGGAGCTGACAGCAGACTAAAATATGGATCCCACCAAAACCCAACTTGATGAACCAATGAGATTTATTGGGACTACTTACATGAATATGGGTGAGAAGTTACAAGAACAGAGATGACTCAAAGACAGATGTTTCACCAAAGCCCACCAGACCATGTACAAGTAGGTGCCAGCTAGGAGGCCAAGAAAGTCTATGGGACCTCTAACAGTGGAGCTAGTCTTTGTCCATAGAGCACAAATGGACTTTGGGAGCCCATTCCCTGTGGAGGGATACTATTGCAGCCCAGATACAGCAAGGAGGGTTTAGGCCCTCCCCCAAATGATATGATAGACTTTGAAGCTCCCCCGTGGAGGGACCTCACTATCTCTGGGGAGGAGTTGGGGGGTGGTTGGTGGGGAACATGGGAGGATGGGAGGGCAAGGGAATGGGGTCGATGAATATGTAAATATGAGTAGTAATTAAAGAATTAAAAAAAAAAAAACTGGAAACCTGGAGCACTTTACACAGCCTGCAGCTCAACAGGTTGGGGAGTATCTGTTCCAAGTTACTCATTTGGTCTAACCCTATTCCAGACACCTTGTCTGGTCTCTGCTTCTTCCAGGTAGTCTGGCAGGTCTGAGTCTTCTTTGTAGCTTGGCTTGTCTGAGAGTGACTCTAAGCAGTCTATTTATTCTTGGGAGGTAGGGGCCTAGAGAACCTGGTTAGTTTCTGGGACTTCCTGAAGCTGTTTGTAGTTGTTTGCCTTCCCTCTTAAGGAACTTCTCTGCAGGATGGAGAAGTTACAATATGGGAGGAAACTTTTATACAACACTCCCCCCTTTCCTCTGCCTCTTATATTCTTTTCCCTTTTCCTGAGCCTTGGAGGAGCAAACTATAGATACCCTCCTATGGCTATGAAATAGGCTGCCATATAGCAATAGTCAATTGTTATGAAGGATCTTTACCAGCTGTTATGAGTTGGGGCTAACAATACAATGTTTGGTGGTTGTAAACACACACATGTTTAGAAGGCAGTTTGACAGGCACATCACATCCATCTGGTAAAGCAATAGAATTTGGTTCCAATGACTTCCCCAGCTCCAAGTTTATGTCCTTGTGGAGTGGGCCTTAAATCCAGTTGGGAAACTCTTGCTCTTACCCATGATATCTGAGCCACTATTGCAAAAACAAGATGGAATGTTTCAATCACTATTGTATAAAAGTTTTCCCTGAGATCCTATCCAGCAGGGATGCCCTAAAAATGACAGAGAGCATACTGTGGAAAGCTGGAACAGGTCAGACAGGCATTATGTGGCTTGAACAAAGGGGAGGCCAGCAAATGATGAAGTAAGCCAGCTAAAAAGAATCAAGCCAAGGCAATTCTCAAGCAATAGTACACGCTGGTGAAGTCTGACAGTCACACTGCATGAACCACCCCTCCTACATACAGCATGCATGAACATTACCATGCCTGTAATCCACAGGATGGGCTTGCCTTTCTCTGAAGAGGTCCAGTGTACAGGTGACAATATTTAGACTGGTAATGATGCAGTTCTCTTACCCACAACCATCATTTAGGGAGAACAGAACAAGAGCCCAGGTGTTTGGGATCCCGGTCTGTCTTATTTTTTTCACAGAAAGGGCAGCAGAGCATCGGTTTTTATCCTGTTAATAGACGGTTTGTCCAGCTGTGGATGCTGCAGAAAGGGAGCTGAATGTTAATTAGATGTCAACAGTAATTATGGTGATTATGTTTTTTGAATAGCTATTGGGAATAGCTGGATCTACATCCAGAACGTGATGTGAATGACATTTTAATAGTTTTTAAAAGAAAAAGAGGGCAGCTTGTTACTAAGGAAATTACAGTGAATAGAATTGTAGTAAAATAGATTTCTTAGCAAAGGACAGTAACAATGATATTCTTCCATGAACCATATAGAACACACTGAAGAAATCGTGACAGCACTGAGACAGAAGGACCCGTTCTGAGGAGATTGTCAATAACCGTGAGCTTTGCCTCACTGTTTCACTGGAGTGTTTCAGGCTATAAGCAACCTTTGACCTGTGTCTGGCAGAAGTTTTTTTTATATAAAACTATCATTTTACTGATATTTTAATTATGTGCTTTTTAAAATATGGTAATAATCTGTGTGTTCACCTGCTTCATAAGACACTTTAATTAAACTACTTTATTTTCAAATAGTATTCCAAGTTGAACAGAATGAATTGAATTCAGCTATTTGTGTTTTTTTAATTAAAAGAACTCTTTATTTTCATAAAAGCTCTGCCTTTTGACTTTTAAAAATAGTCTGCTTCATGGATATAACTCATTTATGTAAATCCAAGGAATAAAGTGAAATGAGCGTGTTCTGTCCTGCTGGAGGATGGACAGGACGCCTTATCTTTGTAGTTGGAAATCACAAGGCAGCAGTGCAGGTGAAAAGCAATCATTTATTCAGTGACTTGTTCTGCAGATGTTTCCAGATACCTCTCATATGTCACCACTATGTGGACAACCACAATCTACACCATTATTTACGACATTCGTGAGAAACAGAGTATTTTCATAAGCATTAGAAACTGCTTATTTCGGATACTCTAGTCCCACCCTGTAAGCCCTGTCCTGCCCTTCTCTGAGAGCAAACAAGGGTCTGTGTGCCTTGGAGGAATGAGAGACTGGCTCCTATTCTCAGCTGTCTATTGGACAGGTCGTCAGGACTGCACGGGAAGTGGAATAATATGGGAGGAGTGGTCTATGGCAGGATAGATGTGAAGCTTTGAAACAGCTATGAAAACTCTCCGAACAGGCCTTCCATAGACTGCTGGAATGCTCCTGCTACGTGCAGCAGCAAGGCAAGAGTGCATAGCAGACTCAAAATGCAGAAGCCAGCAGGAAGGAGTGGAAGGTTGTTCTGTACCAAGGATCACAGAGAATGAAGGGCACATGCTTAGTGCTGAGGCTGTAGACACAGGTAAGGCCCAGATAACAGACCTAGGGCAGTATTAAAGAAAGTATTTATTTATTTATCAGCTGGGCTTGAACTTGGAATGTTTTGTAAAGTAACTTTCAACTTCTGATCCTTCTTGCCTTTGCTTGCCAAGTGCTGGAATTACACGTGTGTGCCGCTATTCCAGGTTATGTGGTTCCAGGGCTTCATGAATTCTAGACAAGCACTCTACAGCTTCAGCTATCTCCTTAGCCCAAGCAAGGGATTTGAGCAATAAAAGGCAAGCAAATGATACTAAACAAGAGAGAGAGTCTATCAGGTATGTTTTTTTTTTCTTTTTTAGTATATTTCAAGGCTTAGTAATACATTTCAAATGAGTGATAGGATGTTAAGCAAGAGTGAGGTTATCAGGGTGTTTTAGGTATATTTCAAGATTTATTAATATATTTTAAATGAACACTAAAATGAAATGATTTCAGTAACTATAAAATAATATGTATTTATTTTTATCCTACTGTGTAACATAAAGCAAACATCTCATAGAAGGAATTAGTTCCATACATATGAAACTTTTTTACATGAAAAGAACACAACCATGATGACCTACAATGCCAGTTCCTAAACTTAACAAAAATATTTGGGCATAGACTTTTGTAACATAAATATTAAAAGTGCATGGAAAATCATACTACATTCTATTAACACTAGTTATCTTTTTGGCACTTTTTTATTAATTATTTCTTACATTACAACCCAAGTTCCCCCTCCCTTCTCTCCTCCCACATCCCCCCAGTGCCTATCCCCCCACCTCCTGGGATTTGCTCCTGGGAGAGGGTAAGGCCCCCCTAGGAAGTCTACTAAGTCTGTCCCATCATCTCACTAAGGCAGGACTAAAGCACCACCCCCCACATGTCTAGGCTGAGCAAGGATCTCTCCATATAGAATGGGCTCCACTATGTCAGTTTGTGCATTAGATCTTGGACCCACTGCCAGAGGCCTCATATATTGTCCCAGCCGAACCATTGTCACCTATATTAAGGGAGTCTAGTTTGGTCTTATGCAGGGTCCCCATTAATTATCCATTTTTTAAATACCTTTTTGTTTGAAAACTTGTATTTGTTTTTAAATTACATTATTTAATACTTTAAAATATGAAGTTCATTTTAAATTATTATTATTATTACATCCTGACCACAGTTTTCCCTCTCTCCTCCCTTCCCAGTCCCTCCTGCCCAATTCTCCTTTGCCACTCCCCACCCACTTCTCTGTTTCCTTTCAGAAAATGGATATCAGCAAAATATGGTATATCAAGTTGCAGTAAGACTAGGAACCTTGCCTTGTATTAAGCCTGGGCAAGGCAACCCAGTATGAGGAATAGGGTCCCAATAGTCAGCAGAAGAGTCAGAGACAGCCCCTGCTTCCACTGTTAGGAGTCCCACAAGAAGACCAAGATACACAACTGTACCATATATGCAGAGTGCCTGGGTCAGTCCCATGTGGGCACCCTGGATGTCGGTTCAGTCTCTGTGAGCCCCTATGAGCCCAGGTTAGTTAATTCTGTGGGTTTTCTTGTGGTACCCTTGACCACTCAGGCTTCTACAATTCTTCCTCTCCATCTTTGGCAGGATTCTTTGAGCTAGGACTAATGTTTGGCTGTGAGTCCCAGCATCTGTTTCCACCAGTTGCTGGATGAAGCATCTCTGATGACAATTGGGCTAGCCACCAATCTATGAGTATAGCAGAATGTCATTACTAATCATTTCATTGATTTTTCCTTTTTTGACAACTGTGTTTGCTTCTATCCTAGGTGTCTGGGCCATCCAGCCTCCTGGTCCTGGCATTCTGGGATGGCTCACTCTTGTGGTATGGGTCTCGGTCTGAACCAGTCATTGGTTGGACACTCCCGCAGTTTCTGAGCCACTTTTACCCTAGTACATTTTGTAGGCAGGAAAATTTGTAGGTGAAAGGCTATGAGGCTGAGTTGGCATCCCAATTCCTCCACTGGAAGTCTTGTCTGGTTACAAGAGATGGCTAGTTAAGGTTCCTTATCCCCTATTGCTAGGAGTCTTAGTTAAGGTCCCTCCTGCAGATTCCTGGGAGTTGCCATTGCACTAGGTTTCTGCCTCACCCTGAAATGCCCGCCCCTTTACAGTCCTTTTTTCAGTACTCTCCTCCTCCATTCGCCCCAACTGGACACCTTCTCTTCCCATCCCCACCCACCCACAATCCACCCATGCTGATATCTATTTTATTTCACCTTTTCAGGGAGATACAAGCATTGCTCCTTGAGCCCTCCTTATTACTTAGTTTCTCTGGGTTTGTGGATTGGTTATCCTTTATTTTACAGCTAATATTGACTTATAAGTGAGTACATACCATGTTTGTCTTTCTGGGTCTGGGTTATCTTACTCAAGATTATTTTTCTATGTTTGTCCATTTATGAGTGAGTACATGCCATGTTTGTCTTTCTGAGTCTGGGTTACCTCACTCAGGATTCTATTTTACTATTTCCATTCATTTCCTTATAAATTTCATGATGTGATTATTTTTAACAGCTGAATAATATTCCATTGTATAAATGTACCACATTTTCTTTAACCATTCTTTGGTTGAGAGACATCTAGGTTGTTTCCATGTCCTGGCTACTACAAATAAAGTTTCTATGAACATAATTGAGTAAGTGTTCTTGCGGTATGATTGAACAGCCTTTGGGTATATGCCCAAGAGTGGTTCTTGGGGTACTTTTCCAATTTTCTGAGAAATCACCATATTGATTTCCAAAGTGGCTGTACAAGTTTACGCATCCACCAGCAATGGAGTAGTGTTCCCCTTGCTCCATATCCTCCCCAGAATAAGCTGTCACTTATGTTTTTGATGTGCCATTCTGACAGTAAGATGGAATCTCAAAGTTGTTTTGGCTTGTATTTCCCTGATGGCTAAAGATGTTTAACATTTCTTTAAGTGTCTCTCAGCCATTTGAGATTCCTCTCTTGAGAATTCTCTGTTTAGATCTGTATCCCATTTTTAAATTGGATAATTTGGTTTTTTTGGTGTCTAGTGCCTTGAGTTCCTTATATATTTTGGAAATCAGCCCTCTATCAGATATGGGAATAGTGAAGATCATTTCCCATTCTGTAAACTGCTCTCTTGTCCTATTGATGGTGTTCTTTCCTTTATAGAAGCTTTCTAGTTTCATCAGTTTCCATTTATTAATTGTCTGTCTTAGTGCCTGCACTATTGGTCTTCTTTGTTTAGGAAGTTGTCTCCTGTGTCAATGCATTCAAGGCTATTCCCCACTTTCTCATCTATCAGGTTCAGTGTATCTAGATTTATGATGAGGTCTGATTCACTTGGACTTGAGTTTTGTGCAGGGTAATAGATATGGATCTATTTGCATTCTTCTACATGCAGACCAGAACCATCTGTTGAACATGCTTTTGCCTCAAGTTAGGTTCATGTCATAAGATAGAGAAGCTTTGGCATGAGGAAAAAAATCTGACCACCAGTTAGATTGCACTCAAGTAACCCAAAATAGCTCGGGTTATTGTTATTTATACTTCAACAGAGTTTTATTTAAAAAAAAAAACAAGGATTACATCAACAGCTTTATCATTGGCTCCTATTTTGATTGTTAAAAATACATCATAATCATTATAAAAGTCCTAATTGTTCCCCTTTATGTTTCCTAAAATACAATTTCCCACCCACTACATAACCTTATTTTAGATATAGACATAGAGTTCAGCATTTTTTTTTTCGAGACAGGGTTTCTCTGTGTAGCTTTGGAGCCTATCCTGGTACTCACTCTGGAGACCAAGCTGGCCTTGAACTCACAGAGATCCACCTGCCTCTGCTCCCGAGTGCTGGGATTAAAGGCGTGTGCCACCAACGCCTAGCTGAGTTCAGCTTTTGAAGGCTTAACTAAATATCAAGCCAGACACATCCTGTTCACTTATGTCTGCTGGCATCTACTTGCAGTTACAAAGTTAAAAAGTAATAGACATGGGTACAATGCTTTAAAGATACAATATTCAAACCCAAACAATTTCTTTGTGTCTGTAAGATAGGCTTTCTCACAGTTTCCCTTTCCACAAGATGGTCCCATGTCTCAATCTCTCTGTAAAAAGAAGACTTTGATAAGGCACTCTTTTCCCATCTCACTATACCACACTTCTTCCACCAATATAAACTCCTACGTATGGTGAAGATGGATCTTTCCATCCATATTTTGCTTTATATTTTCCCATTGAATCACACCAGATCCTACCAATGATTCTCTGATTGGTGTCCAGGGAACTTACTCTCAACAGTTAGCACTATGTCTATTCTTGAGGCATTTTCCCTAGTCTGTGTATGTATGCCTTACTCTCCTTTCCAGAACTGTGAGACATGATTAATGTTCCAAGTTTTGTTTTATCATATGTACCTAAGTGTCCCTACTGAGTGAGAAAAAATTCTCAGGATTAGAAGTTGTAGTTAGTAATTTCAGATAATATATCTGGTAAGCATTAGCCCTCTGCTGAATTTTAGGGAAATATATCCAAGAAAGAACAGAACTTCCAGGGAAAATTACAGCTTTTGCATGTGTGACTGCCAAAGTAAAACTAAAAACCACACAAAGAATCAACAATATAATGATGGAGAAAAGAACCAACAGGCTGCATAAATTCTGTAAATTCTTGTCCTTGCCAAGAAAGAATCTATTTCCAAGAGTGCTTTGCCCCCAAGAAACGTGTTGGACAGGTAGTCATATGCTGATCCAAGAATAGGCTATATGGTTACCAATATGCTTTCCTTTTTCAATTGTATAATTTGGCTTCTTTGTAAAAAATCATGTATCCCTAGGTATGTGGATTTATGACTGGGTCTTTTATTTGATTCCATTGATTCACCTGTCTGTTTTTATACAACTACCATGCTGTTTTAATTACTATTGTTGTGTAGTAGAGCTTGAAATCAGTGATGGTGATAACTCCAGAAATTCTTGTATTGTTCAGGATTGGGTATTTTGTTTTCCCATATGAAGTTGAGAATTGTCCTTGCATGGTCTGTAAAGAATTGTGTTGCAATTTTGATGGGGATTGCATTGATTATGCAGATTGCCTTTGGTAGGATGGTCATTTTTGCTATGTTAACCTTACCAATCAATGAGCATGGAAGATCTTTTCATCTTCTGATATCTTCTCTAATTTCTTTCTTCTAAGACTTAATGTTCTTGTCATACAAATCTTTTATTTGCTAAGTTAGAGTTACACCAAGGTGTTTTATATTATTTGTGGTTATTGTGAAGGGTGTTATTTCCCTGAATTCTTTCTCTGACCATTTAAAGTTTGTACACAGAAAGGCTACTGATTTTTCTTTTTTGGTTAATCTTGTATCCAGACACTTTGCTGAAGGTGTTTATCAGCTGTGGGATTTCCCTGGTAGAATTTTTGGAGCCACTTATATATACTATCATATCATTTTCATATCATCTGCAAATAGCATTATTTAAAGAATTTTGCTCTTCCAATTTGTATCTCCTAGATCTCCTTTTGTTGTCTTATTGCTTTAGCTAGAACTTAGAGTACTGTATTGAATAGATTTGGAGAAAGTGGATAGCCTTTCTTGTTCCTTAGTGGAATCATTTTGAGTTTCTCTCCATTAATTTGATGTTGGCTGTTGGTTTGCTGTTTATTGCTTTTATTATGTTTAGGTATGTTCCTTGTTATCTCTGATATCTCCCACACTTTTATCATGAAGGGGTGTTGAACTTTGTCATAGAACTTTTCAGTGTCTAATGAGATGATCATGTGTTTTTTTTTCTTCTTTCAATTTGTTGATATGGTGAATTGTATTGACAGATCTTCATATATTGAACCATCACTGCATCACTGGATTGAAGTCCATTTGATCATGGTGGATGATCTTTTGGATGTGCTCTTGGGTTTGGTTTGCAAGTATATTATTGAGTGTTTTGCATCAATTTTCATGAGGGAAATTGGTTTGTAATTCTCTTTCTTTGTTGAATCTTTGTGCGATTTGGGTATCAGACTGACTGTGTCCTTATAAAATGAATTTGGCAATGTTTCTTATGTTTCTATTTGGTGGAATAATTTGAGGATGATTGGTGTTTATCTTCTTTGAAATTGTGGTAGAATTCTGTGCTAAAACCATGTGGCCCTGGAGTTTTTTTTTTCTTTTCTTTTCTTTTCTTTTTTGGATGGGAGACCTATAATGATTGCTTTTATTTCCATAGTGGTTATAGGTCTATTTAAATTGTTTATCTTATTTAATTTTGATAAGTTGTATCTATCAAAAAATTTGTTCATTTTCCAATACTGTGGAGTAAAGGTTTTTAAAATATGACCTTATGATTCTTTGATTTTTCTTGATGTCTGTTGTTATGTTCCTCTTTTCATTTCTGATTTTGTTAATTTGGATATTATCTCTCTGCCTTTTTAGTGAGTTCAGATAAGAGTTTGTCTATCTTGTTGATTTTCTCAAATAACCAAATCTTTGTTGTATTGATTCTTTCACTGTTCTCTTTGTTTCTATTTTTATTGATTCCAACCTCAGTTTCACTATTTCCCGCCTTCTTGGGTGTGTTTGCTTCTTTTTGTTCTATAACTTTCAGGTGTTCTGTTAAGTTGATAGTATGAGATCTCTCCAATTCTTTATGGAGATACTTAATGTTATGAACTAACCCTTTTAGCCCTGCTTTCACTGTGTCCCATAAGTTTGGGTATGTTGTGCATTTGTTTTCACTGAATTCTAGGAAGTTTTAAATTTACTTTCTTATTTCTTCTTTGATCAAGTAGTTATTCAATTCAGAGTTATTCAGTTTCCATGAGTTTGTAGGCTTTTTGTTGTTTCTGTCATTGTTGAGATCCAGCTTTAATCTGTGGGTGGTCTGATAGGATACAGAGGGTTATTTCAGTTTTCTTGTACCTGTTAAGACTTGCTTTGTGACCAAGTATATGGTCAGTTTTGGAGAATGTTTCATCAAGTGCTGAGAAGAAGGTGTATTCATTTATGTTTTGGTGAAATGTTCTGTAGATACCTATTACATCTATTTGCATCATAACATCTGTTAACTCTATTCTTTCTCTGTTTAGTTTATGTCTGGGTGATCTGTCTATTCATGAGAGTGGGGTATTGAAGTTTCCCACTATCAATTCATGACAGTCAATGTGTGATTTAAGCTTTAGTAATGTTTCTTTTATAAATATGGGTACCCTTGTATTTGGGGCATAGATGTCATCTGGATAAATTTTTCCTTTGACAAATATGAAGTGTCCTTACCCTTCTCTTTTGATTACTTGGGTTTTTTAGATATTAGAATAGCTATACCATCTTGCTTCTAGGTGCCATTTGCTTGGAAAATCTTTTTCCAACCTTTTGTTCTGAGGTAATGTCTATCTTTGATGTTGAGGTGTGTTTCTTGTATGAAGCAAGATAGATCTTGTTTTTTAATCTATTTTGTTATTCTGTGTCTTTTTATTGGGGAATTGATTCCATTGATATTGATAAATATTAATGATCAATAATTGTTAATGCCTGTTATTTTGCTGTAGTTATGTTGATGGTAGTGGTTGTGTGTGTGTGTGTGTGTGTGTGTGTGTGTGTGTGTGTGTGTGTGTGTGTGTGTTTCCATTCTTCTGGTTTCACTGATGTGAGAGTATAATTTGTGTTTTCATGGGTGTAGTTATGTTGGGCCAAAAAGGGGGGACCAACATCGGAAGATGCACCCCACAGAGTCACTCACAGGATGCAAGTTCAATGTAAAAGCAAAAGGATTTTATTCCAACGCATTGGGGTTGTTCCCTGGGAAGAGAATGACCCCGAGTTTCCAAAGCAAGCAGTTTTTTATGTCTTTTTGGTCACTAGGCAGGAATATGACAACATATTGATTGGCTATAACATACATGAGTCATTTACTTATTAGTTGGGAACTTAACTTACAATTTTGCCCATGAGGAGTTTGGAATGTTATTTTGATTTTTACACCTGCAAGGACATGGGACAGCTAGTGGTTTTTCTGAGAACAGAGTTACTTATACTTATTTCCAAAATTTGGGTGCTCTGGAGCAGGGTAAATCATAACAATATTTAGAAACCAGACAGTTGTTGAAGATAATAACATTCTTTGAAACTAGTAATAATAACAATTTCTAGAGACTGGTCACAATGACCGACCATTTCATGTGTTCTTTTGACCACAGCTGTGTGTGCAGCCAGAGTGATTTTCAAATACATGCTGGTGGGTATTAGGCTTGGTTTGAGTTGGGGTCTTTTGGTTAACCTCCTTTGGTTGGAGTTTTCCTTCTAGTACCATCTGTGGGGCTGGATTTGTGGATACATATTATTTGATTTTGAATTTGACTTTGTCATAGAATATCTTGTTTTCTCCATCTATGGTGACTGAAAATTTCTGGGTGTCATAGTCTAGGCTGGCACCTGTGGTCTCTTAAGAGCACAGCACATTGTCCAGGCCCTTCTGGATTTTAGATTCTCTATTGAACTGTCATGTGTAATTCTAATAGGTCTGCCTTCCTATGTTACTTGACCCTTTTCACTTGCAGCTTTTAATATTCTGACTTTGTTCTGTGTGTTTAGTGTTTTGATTATTATGTGGGGAACTTCTTTTTCTGATTCAATGTATTTGGTGTACTGTAACCCTCATGTACCTTTATAGACATGCCCTTCTTTTGGTTGGGAAAATTTTCATCTATGATTTTGTTAAAAATGTTTTCTGCGCCTTTGAGATGAGAATCTTCTCCTTCTTCTATTACTATTTTTCTTAGGGTTGGTCTTTTTCATAGTGTTCCAGATTTCCTGGATTTTTGCATCAGAAATTTTTTAGTTTAATTGTTTTTATTTGACCAATATGCCTATTTCTTCTATTTTGTTCAATATTTTCTTCAATAGGTGAGATTCTCTCTTCCATCATATGTATTCTGTTGGTAATGCTTGCATCCATAGTTCCTGTTTGCTTACCTAGATTTTCCTGTTCTAGAATTTCTCCAGTTTGTGTTTTCTTTATTGCTTATTTCAATTTCCAGGTCTTGAACAGTTTTATTTGTTTCTTTTATCTGTTTAAGTTTTTCTTGGCTTTCTTTGCATTCTTCAAGGGATTTATTTATTTCCCTCAAGTTTTTTATTGTCTTATCTCAATTTCTTTAAGGGATTTATTCATTTCTTCTTTAAGGATCTCTACCATCTTCATTAAGGTGGTTGTACAGCTTTTTTCTTGTGATCCAGCTGTGTTGGAATATCCAAGGTTTGCTATAGAGGGCTGGTTGGGTTCTATTGGTGATATATTGCCTTGACAGTTATTTGTGTTCTTACACTGATGTTTAAGCATCTGAATTTGGAGTGATTTATATGCTGGTTTCTCGGTTTGTCTTCATTGGATGGGTGTTTTCTTCCTTGGTTCTGTTTTCTCTCTAGTCTTCTGTCTAGAGTGACTAGACAAGTTGGCCAAGTTGGAGGCAGAACTTCTGATGACCTGGATCCAGCAGGCAATTTCTGCCAAAGCTGGGGGAGATGGAGGTCTGGCAATGTGTGTGGCCCTGATCTGACCAGGGGTTCCTGTGGGTTTCAGGATATTGACCTGGCTTCTGGTGGGGTAATAGGCTTGTTCCTGTTTAGAGGGACCTAGCCTGTTCTTTGGGTTTCAGTTGCTGGTGGAGTAGGAGGATTCAGACAGAGGTGTAGGCCAGATTATGGTGACAAGTGGAGGAGGGGCATTTGGGCTTAGGCTGGGCAGGTGAAGGCAGCGTAGTCTTGCATGGGGTTTAGGTTTCTTGTCTGGCCCCTGGTGGGAAAGGAGACTTCCACTAGAGATGTGGGCTGGCATATGATGAGGTTATCAGCTTATCCCTTAATATCCTCTGGCTGCTGTGTAGACAGAGGTTTGGCCAGCAGCATGGAGAACAATTAGGCAATTGTTACAAGATTCTGAATAGATAGGATGGTGCAAGCAGAATTGAAAAGATCATTAATAGGTAAAATCCACAAAAGTTTGTTCTCTGTTTTTTGAAGCAATATTACTGGGTAACATTTCAATTTGAACTGGTTCCAAAATCAACAAAAAATAGTAATAGAATCAAAATATTTTACTAGCCTTGATTGGGCATTTACTCTTTAATGGACACTTGATCTGTACTTGTCATTAGTCTTGACAACACTGTAAATTAGATTTAGATTTATTTACTTTCTTCCTTCTGCCATCTAAAGAACAAATAGAAGCAAATACATTAATTTTCATGCTCAGAATCTTGCTACCTTAAGTTGGCAGAGCTTGGACACAAGTTCTGGCAGTGTGACTCCAGAACCCAAGTTCTGGGTGGAAATTAATGCTACAGAATAATGAGATTAATATAATACCTGAGTATAGAGGTACATGGGTAAAGACTGTAGCTCTTCAGTTTAAAGCCAGAGTGCCCACTGTGGACAGTCCACCACTGCCCTCATATTTTTAAATGGGAGTATTTTTTGGCTTTAGTTTATAGTTATGAGGTAATAAAAATGAAGAAAGGCATCAACTAACAAAGTCAATTGTGGCTCATTTTCTTTGCACCAGGTACTATGCCAGGTGCCATATTTGAAGGTTTCAGTGTTAAATGCAGGATGATAGAGTAGGTTTTATCTCCCAACAACCCTATGTAGTGTTGCTTTATCTGATGAATGTGGTACTTGAGATTGAAAAAAAAAAACTTGGCTTTATGTGTAAGAAGCCTAGGCACAGCCTAACCTTAATTCCTTCCTTTTCTTTTCTTTGCTTCTCTTGCCCCCTTTCTTCCTTCCTTTTTCTCCTCTTCAACTCCCATTTCCCCTCCCTTCCTTCGTTTCTTCCTTTCTTCCCTGATTACCTCCCCTTTCCTTTCCCTCCTTCCTTTCCTCCCTCCTTTTCCCTCCCTACCTTCCTTCTTTCCTTCATCTCTTCTCTCTTTCTCTCCATTCCTTCCTTCCTCCCTTGCTTCTTTCCTTCCTTCCTGCTACTTTCTTTCTATATCTTGCTGCTGCCTATCAAAGAAAGACAGACATTTGTACAGCAGGTACACTTCTGAACAGAAAGGAACAAAGAGTCTCATGAGAAAGAAGAGGGAAGCATGATTCAGTGTAGGGTTTGGGGATGGAGACTTGCAAACAGGGCTCATTAGAATAAAAGACATCTTTTCTCTTTACCTCTTCACCTTGTTGCCTAGTTCCTTGATAGCAGGAGTGTGTTCTGTTTTCTTTAGTGGCCCACATGAACTCTACAACAATTAGAAGCCAGGATCAGAACATCAGTTCCAGTCTAGATATTTTTACTACTCATAAAACTGGGTTTGCACCCTATGGCTTGTCACCAATTTGGCCTACATTGAATAACTGAGATGAGGAGGCATGCTAATTTGCTTTTGAACTTTCTTGGAGTATATGATTCGATGGGCTCATGGTCTTCCTAGTCTAGTTGCAAAGTTGTATAATTGGAAGACTCTAAGTACCTAAGAGGCACTGAGGCATAGGGAATTTAAAGATTTCCTTGCTTACCTAGGATCATGCAAATACTCAACGGTAAAATTTGTATAGTTATTTCCATTGTGTCTTAATTTGCCATTAAGAAAATACTCTTTAGGGAAGAGGCATTAGTGAATCATTGCAACGCCCATCAGGAATGTTTCCAGGGTGCAGTATGTTATCCATTTGACTTCTTTATCCCCATGGTTTACACAGTACCCAATATACAACAAGCTCTAAGGCATTTGAATACGTGGATAATGCAAAAATTATTAAAAGCAAGACACGAGGAAATACTGATCAAACCTGTGATACGGAATTCAGACTGGGCCCAGGCCTCTCTAGTTCTATTTGGCCTTTACCACTCATAATTTCAGTTCTCATTTTTATAAAATCAAGACGATGGTGTTGTAAAAGATATCATTCAAAGTTTGTAATAGAGCTTAATTTGTAGTAAGTTTTAGTGGTTAGTTAATAATTTGAATTTATAATAAATTCATATAACTGCTTAAATGGTATCTTTTCTCATGGAAAAAAATAGGAAACCAGCTGGCATGCAGAGGCAGGTGGATCTCACTGAGTTCAAGGCCAGCCTGATCTATAAAATGAGTTCTAGGACAACCATGTCTATTACACAAAGAAAACCTGTTGAAAAATACAAAAAGAAAAAGAAAAAGGAAAAAGAAAAAGAAACACACTATGCAAAAACCATTCCTTTGGGGGATGGAGAATTGGCTCAGTAGTTAAGAAAGTGGCTGTTCTTCCAGAGGACAGACATTCAATTCCTGCATCTACATGGCAGCTAACAACTGTCTGTAACTCCAGTTCCAGGGATCAGACCCTCTCACATACAAATACACATACAGGCAAAACATCAATGCACATGAAATAAAAGTTTTTTAAAAACATTAATAAGAATTTTCATTTGAAATGTGCATCCAGTGAGGCAAGCTAATCTTGTTGGGTAATAGGCAAGGGTACCATATATTTATAATAAAGTTTTAATTAATAAAAAACAAAAAGAGACAGAATTATTTTCTTTCTTCACTATTGCCTCTTAGCTTATAAAACCTAAAATATTTACTCTTAACTTACCATGTTAAATTGAATTTGAAGCATAATTAATATAGAATAATTATATATGTTAGTTTTTATTATTATGGAACACAAAATAGGCTCTATTCTGTTTTAATTTTCTACAACAAAGGTAGGAATTCTAGGAAGAATACTCTTAGGTGGCAGTCAAGATTCAAGGACCAGGTACACTTTCTATGTAGGCCTTCCCTTGATTATTCTAATAGTAGGCCCTTCAGAAGTCTATGTCATTGGACAGGAACAAGAAAGTCCACATGGGTTAGGACTCAGTAAAGACACTGAAGGTTTACTATGGCATCCTTCTTTTTTAAAAAAAATTATTCTTTGAAAGATTTTTACATCACATTTTGATAATCTTCCTACACTCTGACTCTTTCCAGATCCATTCCCTTCCCTCCTCACCTATTTGTATACCCTGTCCCTCCCATCAAGACCAATTTATGATGCCCAAATATTCTTGGATGTGTGGTCTTCCATTGACCTTCCTCTGCTTCTCCTAGCATATCTCAGAAATTCCACATCTGAAAGTGGAATTTCATGCTCAGCTCCCATCTCATGCTGGGATTTTGTCTGGCTTGGGCTTGCATATGTGTTGTGCATATTATCATAACCATTGAGAGTTCATACTGGAGCTTTCCTACTGTGTCCAGAAGATGTTGCATTTAGTCACACAGCAGATCTGGTTCTTTTTTTCTTTTTTTCTTTTTTTTAGTTTAAAATAGAAACATGCTTGTTTAACATGTCAATCCCAGTTCCCTCTCCCTCCCCTCTTCTCATCCCCATTTCTGCTCCCCAGGGAGGGTGAGGCCTTCCATGGGGATCTTCAAAATCTGTCATATCATTTGGAGCAGGGCCTAGACACTCCCTGCTTGTCTAGGCTTCGAGAGTATCCCTCTATGTGGAGAGGGCTCCCAAAGTTCATTAGTGTACTAGTGATAAATACTGATCCACTACTAGAGGCCCCATAGATTAACCAGATCTCCAAACTGACATCTACGTTCATGGGGTCTGAAATAGACCTATTCTGGTTTCCCAACTATCAGTCTGGCATCCATGAGCTCCCACTTATTCAGGTTTTCTGTTTCTGTGGGTTTCTCCAGCTTGGTCTTGACCCCTTTGCTCATCACTCCTCCCTCTCTGCAGCTGAATTCCAGAGTTCAACTCAGTGTTTAGCTGTGAGTGTCTGCTTCTACTTCCATCAGCTACTGTATGAACCTCTAGGATGGTTTATAAAGTAGTCATCATTCTCATTATAGGAGAAGGGTATTTAAGATAGCCTCTCAACTATTGTTTAGATTATTAGTTGGGGTCAACCATGTAGATCTCTGGACATTTCCCTAGTACTAGATTTTTATTTAAACCTATAATGGCTCCCTCTATGATGGTATCTCTTTTCTTGCTGTCCTCTATTGTTCCCCTGACTTGATCTTCGTGTTTTCTCATGTCCTCTCCCCTCCCCTTCTCCCCCTCTCTTTCTCCTAACTCCCTCTCACCTCCCCCATGCTCCCAAATAGCTCAAGAGATCTTGTCCCTTTCCCTTTCTTTTGGGGACCATGTAGGTCTCTCTTAGGGGCCTCCTTGTTTCCTAGCTTCTCTGGTGGTGTGGATTGTAGGTTGGTAATCCTTTATTCTATGTGTAAAATCCATATATGAGTGAGTACATACCATGTTTGTCTTTGTGACTGGGTTACCTCACTCAGGATGGTTTCTTCTAGTTCCATCCATTTGCCTGCAAATTTCAACATTCCATTGTTTTTTTTTTTTTTCTGCTGAGTGGTACTCTATTGTGTAAATTTACCACATTTTCTCCATTCATTCTTCAGTTGAGGATCATCTAGGCTGCTTCCAGGTTCTGGCTATTACAAATAATGCTGCTATGAACATGGTTGAACCCACCCCTTTTTCAGAATGGTCTCTCAGTTCTTGAGGAAGAGAATATGGTATGTATGTTCCATTTAGATCTAGGCACTCTTCAGCCTCTTATTCTCTACACCTTAGTCAGTTGTGAGTCTCTATGGTAATCTATGCCTTTTACTCTTTGCTCTTTTGACCTTTGGTTATTTGGGGGGCTGTAAGGATAACTCTTTTCACCAGCTGCCTAAGTTCTGCCACCAAGTTAGGGCACCTGAATAACACACAGAGATTAATATTAGTTACAATGCTGCTGGCCAATGACTAGGATTTCTTATTTGCTAGCTCTGTCTTAAGTATCAACCATAACCATTAATCTATATATTTTATAAAGACTTATCAAGGACACCAGCAGCATGGAACACATGGTGACTCTTCTCTTTCCTACATTTCCCAGAATCCTCCTCCTCTCCTAGTTCTGCCTAACTTGCTTCCCTATTGGCCAACAGTGCTTTTTTATCACCCAATAAGACACACATATACAGAGAAGGATCTCCCCCATCAGGGGGCCTGCCACCCAGCTCCAAAATAAATCACACATGGATGCTTATTCTTTCTTATAAATTCCTGGCATTAGGTTGACTTTTCTTAACTTAAATTAACCCATCTACCTTTTTAATCTGGGCTTTTTATCTTTCTCTATTCTGTACACATTTATTCTTTCTCTGTGGATGGCTGTTTCATTAGTTGCCTGGCCCCTGGTTACCTCTCTCCTTTTTGTTCCTCCTTGACATTTCCCTCCCAGATTTTCATCCTTTTTATTCTCTCAATCTGTCAACCCCACCTATGCTTTTTGCTGTCTTGCTATTGGCTGTTCAATTATTTATTGTATTAGCCAGGTGTTTTAAACACAGGCAAAGTAACACAGCTTCACAGAGTTAATGCAACATAAAAACAAATGCAACATAAAAGAATGCAGCAATTAAACAAATGTTCCATAGCATAAACAAATATAACACGTCTTAATATAGTATTCTACAATAACACACCATCTAATAGAAGCTTCTAGTTGCTGGTAAATGAATGGTGAGAAATGCATTGATCTCTGTGTATAAAAATAAGTACTTAGGGTTTGGTTTACTATTATGTCCATTTATCCAAATAATGCAGTAGGAACTCCCTTAGGACCTATGAATTGTCTAGCCATAGGTTCTTGGCCTGATACTGATATTATATATAGGTTGAATTTTGTGCCTCAAGACTTAAATCCAATAAGAAATTGTTTGTTACTCCCTCAGTGTCCATGCCACAATGGCACCAGTGGGCATGTCTTACAAGAGTAGTCATTCCTGCAGCTTATAAAGTTCACAGCTTTGTATGACCAATGATTCTTTTTTTTCCTCTGATAGCATTCATCACATCTTCAAGCACTTTGGAAGCCAGCCAACAAGAATGAAGCTTCCTTAAGACCAACAATGAATCAATGATACCTCATGAAGCTAAAAGTCTCTGTACAATAAAGGACAGCAACACTCAAGTGAGGAGGCAGCCTACAGAATGGAAAAATCACTAGCTATATATATCTGACACAGAGATAGAATCTAGACTTTATAATGAACTCAAAATTTTAAACACCAAATGATCTAATTAAAAATGGAGCATAGAACTAAACCGGGAGTTCTCAAAAATGAAATTCAAATGGATAATAAATACATTTAAAATGTTTAATATCCATAGCCATCAGAGAAATGCAATTAACACTGCTTTGAGATTTCATTTCACCTGGTCAGATGGCACAGGTTAAAAAAAATGATGATATGGATATGGGGAAAGGAGAACACTTATTCCCTATTGGTGGAAGTGAAATCTTGTATAACCATTACGGAAATCAGTGTGGAGGGTCCCTATGAAGCTAAAATTAGATTATACATATGATCTAGATATAGTACTCAAGTATATACCCAAAGGACTGCATGCCCTGCTCTGGAGATATTAACTCCTTCATATTCATTGCTGCTCTACTCTCAATACCCAGGAAATGGGAAAGGCCTAGATGTCCATCAACCTATTAACAAGTAATAAAAATGTGGTATATTTACACAATAGGTTATCATTCAGCTATTACAAAAATGAAATTATTCTGTTTGAAGGTAAACAGATGGATCTTGAAGCAATCATTCTGAATGAGGTAGCCCAGACAGAAAAAGACAAACTACAGTATTTTTCTTTTGAATGGTTCACTAGCAACTTTTGAAAAGTAACTAATGTAGCAATAGGAATTTGATGGGTTTGTCTTAGTTATATTAGACTTGGCTCTCTAGAAAATCATATAGCAAATATTATAGAGGGAGGATGGATACATAGATAGATAGATAGATAGATAGATAGATAGATAGATAGATAACTGGTTATGGGGTTCAGCTCCTAAGATTCTGAACACTACGGACTCCAGTCAATATGTGGATATGTGATCTGTATGATGAAAAGCCAAGGAAACCAGTGGTGCCTTTCAGCCTAAGGCTGAAGGCTTCATAACCTGGGAGGTTGCAGGTACAATTCCTGAATCTGAAAGTGAGAGTGTTTGGAGTTGTGATGGCTCAGGACAGGATATTGTTGTTCCAGCTACATGAGAGAGGGTGAGAACAAATTTTTGTTTTCTTTGTTTTTTTTTGTTGTTGTTGTTCTATTTGGTTCTTGAACTAATTGCATAGCTCCTGCCTGCACTAGGTTCTTCATTCAAATTCTTCATTCAAAATTGAATCAAATAGCAAACCATGCTTAAAAAAATCATCCTCAGATATGCATAGCAAGATCCCTTTTCAGCTATCTGGATATCCCTAAATCAAATACTGTTGACATCAAAAATTAACTACCATCTGCTCACAGAGCATCTTCATAACTTCCCTGCTGACTTCTCCATCTCCTACCATTAATTATTATTTGAGCACACCAGCTTTCCTCAGGATCCAGAGTCCTCCTACCTCCTTCTTCTTATGTGACCCACCAAGCCTGGTGAACGTTAACTTGTCTCCCTACAAATTGCTCAATCTGAAGCTTTCTGTTTACTCTGATATGGTCAAAGCATAAACCTAATCTATTTACTTCACTCATTCTTTGTGATCTTCATTCTGTTTCTCAAAAGCCCTTTCTTTTCTCAAGAGAATGCCTTATATATCAAAAGATGTAGCTTTCAAAGCTGTTGTTTCTGATGTGAACTTCAGGAAGATATTTTAGAATTAATGAAAGCTGAACATCAATGTCTTGTTCTCTTTACATGTCTGCTGTAAGTATATCAGTTTTTCTTGTGGTGATGAGGTGTCTGAGTCGCAGGAAGAAGTGTTGCAATCAAGGATAGAAATACATGCAGAAGGGCTGATTATTCAACCATAGGGTTGTATTAGTACCATGCAACAGGTTGACTCCTATTTATGGCTTATTGCTGACACTGATCCTTAAGTTCAGCTTTCTTGTCCCCAGGGAAACATCACTGTGAATATCATGGTAGCAAAGTTTTCTTGAAATTGACAGTCTGATACTGAAGTTTAAAAAAAAATTGAGAATGACACTAAAACATGGAAAGATCCCCCATGCTTCTGGATTGACAGGATTAATGTGAAAGTGACTTATTACAAAAGACATTTACAAATTAATTAATACAATCCCTATCAATATCCCAAAGCCACTTTTCAAATAATTAGGAAAAATAGTATAATTCATATGAAAGTCAGAAATATACCAAATATCCAAAACAATCCAAAGTAAAAAGAACACTATTAGAGGCATTACAATACATGTTCTCAAGCTATAATATAGAACCAGAGTACCAAACACAGCAAGGTACTACCAGAAAAAGAACATACACACAGAACACTGGAACAGAACAAAGGACCTATAAATAAATCTCACTTAGCCCTAACCACTTAAACTTTGATAAGAGTCTCAAAAATATGTTGGGGAAAAAGACCATCTCTTAAAACAATGGTACTGTTAGATAATGAAATTAGGTCAGTATTTCTCACCTTGCTCAAAAATCACTCAAATGGATCAAAAACATTAATATAAAACCTGCAACCAAAAATTGGTAGATGAAAACACAGGCATAATATTTCAAGATACAGCATAGGCAACAACTATCTAAAAAAAGATATCAATTGCATTGGGAAATAATTCCTAAAATGGGTAGGTGGGATTGCATGAAACTTAAAAGCTTTTGTTCAGGAAGAAAACTATCAGTAGGGTGAAGAGACAGAGTGGAAGTCTTCCAATTGTTCATCTGACAGGGCATTACCCCCTAGACCATTGGTTCTAACTCTGTGATGACTTAATAAAGTTCCTCATGTGTAGTGACCCCAAACCATAAAATTATTTTATTGCCACACCATAACTGTATTTTCTACTGTTATAAATTGCAACATATATATCTGATATGCAGGATAACTGATACAGGACCCCAGAGGTGTCATGACCCACAGGTTGAGAACTAATCCTCTAGACACTATAAAGAACTCCAAAAAAGTAAATGTCAAAAATATTTTCAATAAATAAATGAACTATGAATTGAATAAGCAATTCTCAAGGGAAGATATTCAAATGGCCAATACATATTTTAAATATTAACATCCTTAGCCATTGGGGAAATGCAAATTAAAACTGATTTGATATTGATATTTCATCTCACTCATCAGAGTGTCAGCAAGAAAACCAATGGCAATAAATGCTGGTGAGGGTGTGAAGGAACTAGGAGCATTGTGCACTGCTGGCAGGAGTGGAAACTGTGAAAACCACTGTGGAAATCAGCTGACATTCCTCAAAAAGCTGGATCTTAAATTGCCATGCAATCCAGCTATACCCCTCTTGGGCCTATACCTGAAAGACTCTAAGACAGCATATTACAGAGTACTAATACCTCATGATTGTTGCTGCATTGTGGACAAGGATAAATATGGAACCAACCTGGATGTCTGTTGATAGATGAATGGATAAATTGTGTATATTGCTTATGTACCAAATAGAATTATATTCATTTGTAAAGAAAAATGAACTCATGACACTTTCATGAAAACTGATGGAACTGGAGATCATTATGTTAAGTAAAAAAAGCCAGACAAAAACTGTATTTCTCTCTCATATATGAAGCCTGGTTATGAATGCACATGTATGCAAGTGTGTGTGTGTGTGTGTGTGTGTGTGTGTCATGAAAGGAGAAAGAGGCCTAAAAGGAAATGTGGGTAATAGACCTAGACTTGGGTGAGTATTTATAATTTGTCTTGCTAATACAATATTGAATGGGTGAGTTATTGCCACACCTATGTGGATGCTATAAGAGCATTGAGTTATTTACCATGTTTTCTTTCTCTCTGTGTCCCAATGATGGTCTACAGTTCAGTGAAAAACCTATTCATGAACACTACCAGAAAGATGTGACATGGAAGAGGGCTCCAAGCATCCTTGTAACAACATGTAAAAAAGAAAATATTGGTATTTAAAGCCATTGAGCATTTGCAAGATATTTATTAATACAGTCTAATCTTGCTCTGACTGATTAATGTGGAAGTCACTCAATCCAGCTATTATTTATCCATTTATTCACTCAACAGATAATTACCAATTGTCTTCTGTGTGCCAGGTATAGATTACGCACTACAAGAGGAATCATGATACTTGTCTTTGTAGCCTCCAAATAAGCCATCCAAAAGTTATACAATTAGTTAAATGATGGTGTCACATCTTAAGCTCAGGGCATTGCATTCTTGAGTTTTCAGGAAGGTTCTGCTCTCTTGTCTTTCCAAACAGATATTTAAGGTAATTTGCCTTTGGTCCTCCGAATAATGTAAACTCTGGATGTGATATATATCAGAGTAGGCTAACTGCTTCCTATACTGTTGGTTGAAAGATTATGAGCAAATTGACTGGGTGTCACCATCACAAAGAGGCTAAATAGGACATTAAAAGTTTGGCCAAGATTTATAGGTTAGGCAATGGTCGTGTTTTATGGATATCATCATTTAAATACACAATTACTTGTAGTGTGCTTCTATGTGACCGGTGGCCAATATTGACTTGGGGTGTCTTTCACCAACTAGATGTGCGTCAAGTAGACTTCATGTTAGAATGTCAATTTGTTTATCTGGTGAGTAATGGTGAAGAGACACAGAGTCCCTGCATGAGGGAGGACAAGATGGCAGAGTGCCACAGCAGCATAGGCCCTGAAGTGGAGGAGCTTATTTGACAGCACCAAGAGAGGGGTCAGAAATGTTCATCTCATTAGACTTTGGAACATAATTCAGAGTATTATTCCTAGAAATCTGGCCTTGATCCCAGTTCTCTGAATTTCTCAATATCTATGAGCTACTTGTATTCTTAATGAACTTGTTTTCTGCTTAATCAACCACAGTCAGTTTCTGTGTCTTCAGATAAGAGCTACCCTAAGAGATGCAGTATGGAAGCTGAGTCATATTCAAGGCAGATCCTGAGAAAAGAGAACAGAAATGGCTAATCTAAAGGCGTGTGGGTGGCAGCGGAATTTCAGTCTGCGAAACGGGAGATCAGAGGGGAAAAAGCTTGCAAAGAGGGTGATCTTTGGGCTTGCTTGAACAAACTGGTGTGGGCAGTAGCCTTCTGTTACTTCTGTCCTCTTGTGTTAATTCAGTAATTCAGCAAATTTTTACACAGCACATCCATCTAGGCCCTGTGCTAGGCAAAGAGGACATCGTGACAGGTAAATTGGGCATAAGCTTGGACCTATGCTGCTAATAGTTTTATATAATGGGATGTCTGATTGTAGTGAAGTGATCACACTAATAGACACACAGACTGTGATGACCAAGGATGAGAAGTCATGGACACCTTGCAGAAGTAATCTGAAAGACATACAAAGGCAGAAGAAGAAAGGAGAAAATGTTCTAGCAGGTCTAAGAAGCATGGCCAAATACCTTGAAAGCACATTTGCAGATCTAAAAAGATAAGGAGCTTTAAGTAAAGAGGCAAGGAGACTATGTAGTGGGATAGGGCTGTGGTGGACCTGTAGAGTCAGGAAAGAACATGAACTTCAGAGGGCCCAATATGAGTTATTTTTTCTTTCCCCTAAAATTGATACTAGGCTATTAAAGAATTTTAAGCTATGTGTTCACATTGTTAGGTATTCTGAAATTCAATGCTGGCTAGAGTGGAGACAGTGGGTGGCATGGGAGGGTAGAATTCACAGGAGAGTGAATTAAGAGGATACAGCAATAGCCAAGACAAGTGTGGGTTGCTGCTTCAGGCTGAAGTAAGGGAGGGAGGTGGGGGGGGGAACAGAGGAGAAAGGTATTTAAGATGAAAATTGAGGGACCTTCATGATGAGTTAAATATGGGATGTGAGTGAGTCTAAATTTTCAGACTTGCACAACTTACATGCTAACCACTGAAGGAGCTTCAGATTGGCCAGCAAGAGACAGAGAATAATGTCTTTGGTCTCACAAATTCTGAAATGGGGCATCTGTAATATTTAAGAGACACCAGTAAAAAGAGACTTCACTCTGAGGGTTAGAAATTCTACATAGACTTCTACTGTCATAACCACACTGAGGCTAGAGCTGTCTTAAAGGGATACTTGTGCCCTCCCTTTGGCTATCAGAAATGGAAACAGTGGACCTCATGAAATTTCTCCCAGAGTCTAACATTGGAGAAAGAAAAGATTGAAGTTTGATGTCAGCCAGAGGGGTGGCTCGTCTTATGGAAAAAACATTTCACACAGTTCAGATAGCTTGCCAGCTCTTTTTTCAGGGAAGACTGGAGGTAGGCAATGGCTATGATCAGGTCCACATCTCAGCCAGGATTGTTAGCTATGCATGCCTCTTACTCTCATTTAAATATAAATTTTATATCAGGGCTTCAAAGATACATTTTTGGGACACCATGCCTCTCATTTGCTATATTGAACAAATCTTTTTCCTGGCCTGTCACTGTTATTTGTTGTTTAATCGATGGATTGAGGATCAGTGGTTGAGTCCCACTTACTAGTGTTGCCAGGGCCCAGGCTCTATCTGTACCAACTCAAGTAACACTGGGAATATCTTGTTTCATCTTTAAAGCAGATCAGCGAAAGCTGGAATCTGGCTAGTCCATCCTGGTAAACATGAGTTCAACATGTCCAGCCACTTATTGATGTAGTTGTACCTTAGACTGAGCATGGTCATACAGTCAGGATGGGAACACTAATCTAAACAATTAAATAGATCAGAATGCAAACTTCCCAAAATGTAGACAGGGAAGATGCATACTAAATTCTTTTCAAAGGCACCTTTTTAAGGTACATTGTTAGGGCTAAGATGCAGGGATGTACAGAGATCTGAGAAAGGGAGACAGTAATTCAAAAAGACTGGGCTTCATGGACGTGCCTGGTCTTTAAGACTCACTGCTGTTAAATAGGGCAATAATGGCAGATGAGGCTATAGATTTAACCAGGAAGTTGGTGTCAACAACCTATAACATTTTGAACTTTTATCTGAAGATTAAGTATGTTTGGTACTTCTTGGTTCATTGTGACCAAACTATCTGCCAGAAACTACATAAGGGAGAAATGGTTTGCTTTGGCTCATAGTCCAGAGAGATGTTAGTTCATCATGGTGGGGGATGGTGGGTCAGGCTATCATTCTGTGGCAGTGGGAGCACTGGGCACTCTGTGCTGGTCAAAGATGGCTACCGTTCTCAAGCCTGCGTTATGGCATACTTCTGCCAATCAGACCTTACATTCTCAATACTACTGTCCACAAAATGGCAACACAAGCTGGAGATGGAGAGCTCATCAGATGGGAACAGTTAGTTGTAAGCCATAGCACCCTGTATTTTTTTTTAAGAGCATTCTGTGAATGGACTTAGACATGGGTTTTATATACATAACTCTGCTGAAACTGGGGACATCTTTAATACAAAATCTGAGAAGAATCACCCCAAATCCAAATTTACTAGCTGCCTCTTTTCCAAAGGTGATTTACATGTTTAGTTGAGGTTTCAAGTGTTGATGTTGTCATCCCGCTCAAAGCATAGAGCTGGAAAGTTCAACAATAATTTGCACTTAACTGGTTAATAAGCTAATGGCATTTGATTGCCTGTTTATTAGAAAACATCGAATAATCTCACTCATTAAATGTCAGTCAGCAAGGGCAAGTTCATAGCTTACAATCTGCTCTGGTACACCACTGTATTAGGTAGATGCTGTGACCAGAATCCAATTTATTGTTTTCAATGTCTATATTGAAATTTAGAAAACTATAGCTTAAATTCTAAATTGTGTCTCAGAAAATTAAATTGTTTTGTTTAAAAAACTTGGTTGAATGGCTTTTGTTCTTACTTGCTTTCTGTTGCTATGGGGAAAAATAAAGCTGAAAACAAAGCCACTCGGGGAAGAAAGGGTTTATGTGGCTTATACTCAAAATTCACAATCCAACATTAAGGAAAGTCAGGACAGGAACCTGGAGGTTGGAAGCACAGTGGGATACTGCTTACTGTCTTGCTCTCTCACTCATCCAGCTAGCTTTCTTATATAGTCCAGACCAACCTGCCTAAGGATAATGCTGCCCACATTGGGTGAACAACACTCCATATCAACCAAGAAAGTATTTCTTCTAAGACATGGTCACAGGTCAGTCTGATACATGCAATTCTTCACTTGAGGTTCCCTTTGCTCAGGTGACTCTGAGTTGTGTCAAGTTGATGAAAACTAACCAGTACAGTTGATTTTTAAAAAGGAAAAAACAGAAGAGGTACCATCAGCCATCAGCATGCAGCTTATGTTGTGTTAGAAGCTGCTACTAAATAGATCATAGTTTGAATATAGCTTGTCATCTGTGGTGCCCACGTTGATGTTTGGGTCCCAGTGTAACAATTTTGAGACATGGTGGGCCCTTTAAGAGATGATAAAACTATTGAAAGAATGGATGCAGTTCCTTCAGAATTGGATTAGTTTCCACCAAAGTGGATTGTTGTAAAGCCCAGCTGGTTCCTCTTTGGTTCTTTTATACTGGTTGCTTGCCCTGCCTGTTTCTGTTGGACCCTGACCAGACACTGCCACATAATCTTGAACTTCCGGCCTCCGGAAGTGTGAACCAACTGAATAAACTTCATAAATTGTTCAATATCACACGTTCTGTTGTAGCAAACCAAAATTATTAAGTCAGAGTATCTCAGGTTTCATTGGGCATAGAGTTATTGTCACAACTATACTGGACAGCCATGCTAGCCCAAGCATTTCTGAGGGTAACATATAAACTGGCATGACTCTGTTCGAATAAATTTTTGTTCAAACAACCAGTGGGCCAAATTTGATCCACATGTCTTAGCTTTTCAAACTGAAATAATAAAGTTTATCGTCTCTGTGAGTTTTCTAATAAGTAAATAGTAACTGTAATAATAAGCCTTATTTATATCTAGGTAATGTCCTTAAGGGATTAAAAGTATTAAAAAACCTTTCATTGTAACAAACTGCCATGTGGCTAATTTGGACCATTTTGAATTCTGTCAATGAAAATTCCATTTCTGAAGATCTTTGGCCAGTCATGCGATGACTGTTGTAAAGTGAAGCCTTGTGGTTATTAAGGGCTTTTACAGTTGCCTGATTTACAAAGCCACACAAGGAGCTCTCTAGAAGCAATAGAAATTACGTACAAGACCACCTGTGCTTTCATCACTCTGACTTGGTAAGTGCTACAAAGCCAAATGACTCTGAGACACTTACGTTTAGTGAGAGCCTTTCCTGTTGAGCCACTGAACACTAGTTCACATGGATGCTTGTTGTAAAATGCTGACATTGCATCATATTTTACTCAATTTATATGAGTTTATATATGTGCATCAATCTACCTGCCCACACAGAGAAAAAGTATGAAAATGCCTATGCCATACAAGTGTTCTTTTACTCAATTTTGCTATACACCAGTGTGGAAAATCAGGTCACAACTGTTCATGTTTAGGCCCACAAGTAACTAACAATTAATAGACTATCTGGTTTAATATCCATAATAGTTTTAGTGCATTTCAGTTTCCTCTCAGAGGGCAAACTTACATACATGCACATCCCTACACTTTGTCTACAATTCTTCCAAGCACAGCCCCATCCCCAAAGGATCAGCAACACAACAAAATCTCATTGTCCAGCAAGTGGGTATTTGCGACCTTCTGGCAAGAGTCACAGCCCATCTTGAAGGCTCTGCTAAGTAAGCAGGCAGTGTAGCTCACCAAAAATCTGCTAGAAATGGACAAGTCTCACTGAGTTCTTGTCTGGCATTACTTATTAGTCACTGTGTGAATCTGGACTGGTTATTTCCCTAAAATTGCTGTAGTCATCAAAACTGAAGTAAGGCTACCCAGCATAAATATCCTTTAGTGGGCTGGAGAGATGGAGAAATAGTAGTTCAGCTTCCAGAACCAACACAGGTAGTTTATAACTGCAACTTTATCTCCATGGGGATTAGACAGCATGGGCCTCTGTGGGCACCTGAACACACATGCACATACCCACATACACAGGTAAAATTAAAAATAATAACAAATCTTTGAATGTCTTTTAGAAGCCACTTACACCTTGAAAATATGTCCTATTATATGGTGGGACTGCCCCACCCACCACCATGAAGTGGAGAAGCTGAGCTGAAAACAAACTGTGACAGCACTCCTCCAAAGGTCAAGATCAGGCACTCTACCCACCTTGGACTGTCTCTATGTCTCTGTGTTCTGAATTCTTATTTGGGATTAAATAATGTGAAACTAAACAACAGCAGCAATGATTCTGAAAAATACTAGTGACTAGGAAATTTCATGAAACTTTAGAGAGCTAGAGTGTGTGTGTGTGTGTGTGTGTGTGTGTGTGTGTGTGTGTGTGTGTGTGTGAAATTGGTAGATCTGGAAAACTTAGTCCCTCACATTTTTTAATTCATCAGTGTGCAACTGAATATAAATCCCTAGGCCAGTGGGTCAGGGAAGCTGCAAAATTCCAGATTTAGAAGTGTCAATTCAGATGACACTGTCATGGGACAAGTCACAGAACACTCTTCTTTCTTAGTATCCAACAGAAGAATATCACTTTGATCATCTGCTCAGAACCAGTGCTAGCAAGGGTTCCATTTTCTTTATTAAAATAGTCCATTTAGTAAGATTCCTCCCTTCCTATTATAACTCGAGAGAAAGAAATAGCTGTGACTGCTTGTATAAAATTTAAGGTTGCATCTATAGAAGAATGAGTTTAACAAAGGACCCACAGAATTGTAATGAAGAAAAGAATGTGAAATATTAAGGCTTCATATAGAAAACAGAACAAATGTTAAAATATAATTTCTCACAGATAATCTGTACTGTAAGAATGTAATTTTTTCTCCAATTAATACAAAATTTAATACAATTCTTGTAAGTATACCAAAAATTTTCAGATATTCTGATGAATTTACTTTCAATTGTATCTAAAGGAACAACATTCAAGGAAGGGCAGATAACTCTGAAATAGAAGACAGGAGAGGAGAAAATGTAATGGAACCTCGAGGCAAGGTGACTTCCATTACAACACAGTAACTACCCTCGGTAGCCAGCATACAAGTGCATCAGGAATACAGTGCTGGGTAGATCTGTGTATGGGCTACAATCACTACATCTGACACCCAGAATCAATGGAGAAACGATGAACTACTTGATGTGCAAACTGGATTCCTAGGAAAAATAATCATAGGACTGGGGTATGACTCAGTAGTAAGACTGCTTGCTCTAGCATGAAGATCTGAGTTCATCTCCCTATATCCATATAAAACCTGGGTACAGCAATTCAAATCTGTAATGACAGAGGGATCCTGGGGGCTCACTGGCTATCTAGTGTAGCCCAAACAGTGAGTTCCAGGCTCAGTGAATGATCTTGTGTAAAAAGTAAGTTATAGTGCAATAGAAGGAAGCAACTAACATTGACCACTACTCTCTACATGCTCATGAATGGGCGAACACATGTGTCACCTGCATATACATGTATACACACATGTACACAAAGAAAAATAATTATAATCTTGCTGACTCATACATAAATAGGTTGAAGACCTAAAGTAGAAAATAAAAGTCTAAAACCCTGGTTTAAAATGACCAAGTTGTCTTCATCATTTCAGTCTGGGAGGGATATCTACAAATCAACAAGAAGAACAAATACACTTTAGAAAATACAAATTGAGATTTCTTAGAATTTCAATTTCATATGGTGAAAGACAGCATAATAAGAATAGTCAACTGAAAAGGGCACTTTATACATATATAAGTCACAGGACTTGTATTCAGAATATGTAAAAACTAAATAATTCAGTAAGAGAAGACATGAATAATTAAAAAGGTAAGTGGACATAAAATACTAAGTTGAAATTTATGGGCATAAAAAATGAAAACATAATTAGTCAAACAGGTAGTTGGGACCACCTGAATTAAAATAAGAGAAATAAAAACATACATCCATACAAAAACTTGTATTTTACTTGTAATTGCTACAGACTAGAAAATCAAAGCCCACTGACAAATGAGGGTAAAAAATACAGGCCATTTGTATTTGAATAGAGACCAAGCACAGATACCCAACAACATGACAGACTCACCCAGACTAAGTATGGTGAATGAGAAAAACCAGACACAAGATACATAATTTATCATCTCATTTTATGACAAAAGTCTAGAAAATGCAGAGGATGTATGATGAGAGGAACAGATCCATTGTTGCCCAGTATGTCTGTTGTCTGTTGCTGCATGAAAAATTGCTAGAGCTCAGGGCCTCAACAGCGTGCTCCCATCACCTCACAGGACCTGGCTACAGAGGGACCTGGGTATCAGAGCTCTGGGGCTCAAATCCTATCAGGCTATAAGTACTTTTCTCACTAGCAGAATTGCAGTCCTCCTTGCTGCAGGATTAACTCTGAGCTCCTCCAAGCTCACATCCCTCTTTGCTCCCAGGAACTCTCAGACATAGCAGAGTAGTGCTACCAGGCAGACTTGGGCTCCCTGCTTTTTCAAAATCTCCGTGGCTTCTCTCTCTGATATTTACAGTTTTTGAGGAGCTAACATGATTAGATCAGGCCCGTCTAGTCAGCTTTCTCTTTAATTAGTTGACAGTCAATTGTAAGAGACCTTAAGATAATATAGTGTAATCACTGGGATTCTGGGCTGTCATTTCACTTCCTTCATCCACATTCAAGGTGCCCAGAGTATGTTTACCAGGAGACCAGAAACTTGAAAGTTGCCTTAGTACACTGTTTACTATGCCTGGGGTGAGAGTCAGGGAAAGATCAAGTCTGGCTTTATCATGGTCTTTAACTGCTGTCTCGTAAGATTTCTTCCTCTTTTAACAAGCGGTGATGGTTTCCCCAGATACAATGGAAAGGTTAGCAGCAACTTTCCCTTCTTTCACTGTTCTATTATGCAACTACAAGAAAACAAACATGTTTGGGAGATCATCAAGACCACTGTCTCCAGGCCTTTAAAGGGAACAAAAGGTTTCAGGAGAAATGAATTACAAAGTTATGAGAAAATTTGTGGAGACAATGGAGATATTAAATTCCTTTTCTGTGGTGCTGAGTTCTTGTCTAAAGTTGACAAGATTATACCCTTTAGCATGCACTCAATATGACTCAAGCTGTTAATTAAATTCAAACATTTGAAACCATTAGATATATTAGGCACTGAAAACTTTGAGAATAATGGAATAGGACTACCCAAAGGAGATGACTTTGACTTTAAAAAGATGAACGTCACTGTATTTTAAGATCCTGGATGTCTTAGCTCCATTTCTGATACTGTGACAAAATATCCTGGTAAAAGGACTTAGGGGAGAGAATGATGGATACCATCCATCACTGCTGTAATGTCCAGACATCTACAACTTGAAGCAGCTAGTCACATCCAGGCAAGAGCAGAAAGTGGATGAATGCATGCTGGTGCTCAGTGGAAAGAGTGGATGAATGCATGCCAGTGCTCAGCAGAAAGTGCTGGTGCTCATCTGGTTCTCTCCTCTAGGATCCCTGGGAATGGAGCCTTCTACAGTGGGTGGGTCTTTCAACATTAATTAATGCAGTCAGGGTAAGTTCTCACTTACCTCAGGCCAAGTGAATATGAAGTGAAATATCATTGTGGGCGTGTGTGTGTGTGTGTGTGTGTGTGTGTGTGTGTGTGTGTGTGTGTGTGTGTGTACCTGTGGCCTGACTATTTGTCTTATTTTGGAAAAGGTTCAATTGAGCTACTTGCCAATGAAAAGCCCTGTTTCGGAGACAGGAAATTCTGCCTCCTTAATGCTCTGGCCTACAGTGTGATTGGCTCTAGCTTTCATTTTCTTTTGAAAAATGCAACAGGTCGGGAGTCACTGAAAGGTTGAATGGGGATGCCTAAAGAGTTTAGCACATAGTGTAAATTCTAGCAACCTCTACTCCATTTTATTAAAATTATTGTGTCATTATTACACCCATGCAATTATCTTGGACAGATAAAAAGACAAACAACAACTAACAAATGTGCTTGAGTCACCTTATGTTAATATATTAGTAATTCTGTATAGATTTGTAATCACCCTGTTAATGCTACATGTACAGTTTCCCAGTTCTTTTGACGAGGGAGGCAGGCTGGAGGAGTGCAACTGGCAGTAAGTACTCTGGACCTTATTCTGAGGCAGGAGACCTTTCTTTCCTACTTTTTAAAGTCCATATCTAGATTTGATGACACTTCTCCTATATCCAATGAGGGGACCTGCAGTGTCATCCTCCCTCATCCAAAAGAACGGTAGAACAAAACTAAGGACAAGAAAGCAAGATGCCAGGTACACACTGTTTAACATCATTGATTCTTCTAATGTACATGGCCAAACCTTGTCACATTAAAGCCATCCTCAGTGGAAGCAAAAGGAAGGGTGGCCCTTCCTGTACCTTTTTAACTCTAACGTGAAATATTACAATCATGAAAACCCTCTTTTGGAGAATAGCTCATGTGATGCAGAAGTGTTTGTGATAGTGACAGAAAGTGAAGGCAGGAGCAAGCCCCATGTTGTGATTAGTCTTATGTCAGCTGGCATGAGCTAGAATCACTTGGAAAGATTCTCCACTGAGTAAGCGCCTCCATCAGATTTTCCTGTTGGCAGTTTGTGTTGCATTTTCCTGATTGTTGATTAATGAGGGAGGGCCTAACCCACTGTGTACTCTGCCCCCACTGGGCTTGTGGTCCTGAGTGGTGTGAAAAGCAGGCTGAGCAAACCATAAAAAAGATGCCAATAAGCATCCTTCTCTGTGGCCCCTGCTTCAGTTCCTGCCCCAACTTCCCTCAATGATGAAGTGGGACCTGAGGGTTGTAAGAAGACATAAACCCCTTCCTCCCCAAGTTGCTTTGGTCATGGTGTTTTATGAGGAAATGAGGAAAATGTTCCTTTGTTTGGAAATTTAACCAAAGACCAAACTGTTAAAAGAATTCTTGCCTGAGGAGAGGGGTTTAGTAAATGTTATTTTTATGCATCTGTTTTTTTTAATACATCTCTTATTTTAAGGAGAATTGAAGAACACAAGGCTGTAATTATCCCTACGGATAACATGGTGCTACTTCTTAGAACACTGAGGAACAAATACTGAGTCTGTCAAGTGTTTGTATCAGGAAAGCATTCAGACACTTGTGTCACAAACATGAGATTTTAACCTTTGTTCCAGGGGCATAGGAACCTTAAGACTCCAGGATGATTTGTAGAATTTTTATTTTCATCTGAATAAATAATTTATGTTGGTTTGGGTTTGGCTTGAATTCAACACTAATTTCAAATAATTTTTAAATTGCTCTCTAACTATGAAGTCTCTCATTTCATGAAGATACATGTGTTTCCTGGGTGAAGGCCATCTCTGCCCTGGCATTTCTGGAACAAACTACACGTCAGAACAATGTCCTTTCAAACTTTGTGCTTGGAAGACAAAAAAAAAAGTTTCCTGCTATTTGTTAGAAAGGATAAATTAGAGAGTGAGTTACTTATCAAAAGGAAAATGCACTACAGGGCCCCAAGGAAACAATAAACTTTAAGGGAATCTTTAACCTTGATTTTATTTACTGCTACATTTGAAGGCTAACACTAGGGTGTTTATTGATGTAATAGATGAACGATTTGTTAGTATATTTCAACTTGTCTGAAATCAGTTACTCTGGTTACAGTCAGAGAATGTGCTATCAGTGAAGAACAAAACATTCACATTAATAATTTCTCCAGCATAGAAAGTGTATCGACTAGATTGGAGTGGAGGCTGGCCTTGGGACACAGGAGGAGAACAAAGGTCTCATCTGATTCCTGTCCTTCAAGATTAACTTCACTTGCAAACCAACTTGAAGAATTTGTTCTTGTCTTGATTCCCCATTGACTGACTTATTAAAAAAATCTAAGCTTTGCATTCAACCCTTCTTGTTCTTGATATCCCACCTGAAAAACAATTGGGCAATGGCTCCTTAAATTGGCCAATCTTGACTAACCCCCTCAGGGAATCTTGGAACACAGAGATTCTCAGGCTCAATGCCAGATCTGCAGAATCAGAATCCCTGTTAGATTGTTTGAGAATTTGCATATTAACTGAGATCATTAGCTGATTTTCTAGCAGCCCTCTGGGATCTCACTAGCACTGGTGTTTGGTGGGCAATGGAGCGATGAGTTCTAATTTCTAAGGTGCTGCACAAATCTGCTATTTCAGAGCAGTGATGTTTTCAGTGCCTCCCCACTAGAGGAATGTAAGCTGAGTAAGTCTGTTCCCGATAGATGTTCTTCCCACATCTATTACTGCCTGCTTACTCATTGCAAATTTAGGTGCAACCACCTATAGACTACACAGCATACTTTTGGAATGCTAGCAGTGTGTGTGTGTGTGTGTGTGTGTGTGTGTTGCATCATCTTCAAAGCAACAAATTCATACTTAAGGATTAAACAAATTACTGTTTTTAAAGATTATGTCTTCCACTGTATAACTGATTCCACTGTGTTCTGACACTGGATCATTGAACATCATCTTCAGAATTCCAGATAATCCCCCAAAATGTTGTTATTCATTTTCATAGATAAGAAAAAGGAGATTGACTGAGGATTAAATAGGTCAAAAACTTTACAGAATTCTTTATTAGATAATTCTTGAAGCCTTTGTTAGAAGAATGATAACATGTGCTGATTGCACACCTTAGGTAATTGCAGACAATTTTAATAAACAACAATTCATGGAACATTTAAATAAATCATTGTGTATATATTGTATGGCCCCTTAGTCAGATATTAGAAGCATGTTTTACAACATGATTATGAATGAGTCAACTCTACACATGCGTATTGCCCAACTAGTATTGCATAACAAGTCACTGAAACACTCCTAAAGCAATGGACAATAAATAAGCAACAGCTTTGTGATCCACAGAATAAAATGTGTTCTCCAATCATCAGGTATTCTGCATCTATGTCAGCTGTTGGGTAGCCAGGGGATGCCTTGTCTAGGCTGGTCTCATTGGCAGACCTAGTGATTGGTTAAATGCTAGCTGGAATGATGAAGGTGACAAGATCAACTGTCATAGTAGGCTAGTGTTGACAAAATGGTTTGGCAAAGTTGTAAAAAACAGTGGAAACTTTAAGGCCATATGAGATGTGAGTTTATACTTGATACAACCTCATATCTACCACATCCTGTTCATCATAGGAAGATGTGAATGATTCCAGATCCAAAGGGTAGTAAACCAACTGCATTTCTTACCCAAGAAAATGTGCATGGTCATATGAAGTAGTGTGAAACCAGAATATGAATATTGGGGCCACTTTTTCTCACTGCACATGTGAACAACAACTAGAAGATGTATAAAGAGAACAAAGAACTGATGTGTTAACAAGTTAGGGTTCTGTGTGTTTTTCCTCTTTACTGTCTATGCTTATTCCTTCATGCAAATGACTGTAACAATCATGGTAAATAAACAACTAATGAGAGCCAACACCAACCAGGTAAGCCATGCTGGTATTAAAATCAAAATGCCATTTTGTATCAATGATCAGAGTATTTGTCTTATCTGTAGTATGTGCAGGTGAGCAGGAGTTCACCTACCAAAGCTAAGTCTTCAAGACGAACCTTAATGACTTTGAATCACAAGTGTAATTAGCTAGGTAGTCCCTTGTTCATTCTTAGCCCTGTTACATACATTGAACATTACCAAAGCTGGCCCACTATGGCTATAAAACTTCAGCAATCTCAGGAAGTTTTAGGAAACAATACTTTCTTAATAGCCATAATATCTGATAGCTCAAGTTCTTCCCATTTCTAAAAATTAGTTTTGTATTTTTCCTTAAGGATTGTAGTGGTATTGAACAGGAATTATTATTGATAAGTTGCTCATGGCCTGTGTTTTAAAATGATTCAGAGAAAAAATTTGATATTTTTTACAATAATATTGTTTGTTGCTATACACCACCATCCTCAGAGCCTTTGGAGCAGTTTTTCATTCCCTCACATAAAATATTGTGAGGATACTGCGTGTGCTTTCTGCTCTGCTCCATGCACCTCTCAATGTTCTCTTGTTCCAACCTGTTCCCACAGGACTTGCCTGTGCCTGCCTAGGGCAGTCTGTGCCATTTTACTTGGTTTCTTCTACCATTCAAGTTAGAGAAACCAACCTTATTAGTGTTATTTGGAAAGTAAGAATAATCACATTCTGAGTGTAGACCAGGGTTCTGTAATCTGAGTCAGGAGCATTACCGTTAGTAAAAAAAAAAAAAAAAAACAAAAAACAAAAAACAAAAAAAACAAAGGGTTTGCTGATGTTTACTCTGGCTTATTGTGTCCTGGATCATATCTATAGCTGCAGACAGACAAAAGTCATGTTACTGAGAACAGGTTTTCATTCATTCATTCTTACCCTGAGGATGCTCATGCACACACACACACACACACACACACACACACACACACACACACACACACCTTAAGAAACCGTGTCTTTAGCATACAAAATTCATATTTGGAGGATAGATAATTATGTAACTAAAGCCAAATACAACGGAGTCAGAACTAGATTGACAACAGGTAGTTTATTAAAGGCATAGTATTGACACAAGGGCCAGTAACCAGGT
Source organism: Cricetulus griseus (assembly GCF_003668045.3). Taxonomy (NCBI): domain Eukaryota; kingdom Metazoa; phylum Chordata; class Mammalia; order Rodentia; family Cricetidae; genus Cricetulus; species Cricetulus griseus. The sequence goes on from NW_023276807.1 coordinate 171,422,114, forward strand.
TTACACTGGAGCCAGAGTGACCTGCAGATGTCTGCTCAGCCATGTGGGAGAGAGAAAAGAGAGCCGTGTGCATGCCTCTCTGCTACTTAAACCCTTGCTATGTCACTCTGACCACGCCTAAGTGAATGTGGTCAGCAGTACCTCTAAACAGGATTACTCCCTACAATTCCCCTTTTAGTCTAAAGAGGATTTAAACTTAACAGTGTAAGTTATCTATAATTAACAATCATAAAGGTGAATTATAAGAAGATATAATAATCTACTCATATCACATCCTAACTATGTCTATTTCAACTAAACCCTAAAGTAATCTAATAGAGATGTCCAAGCCTGAATACCCCCTTCCAAACCAACCCTATACAATAGGAAACTAGCCCTAATTAGGTGTACAATATCCTTAGTGACAACAGTGGGGAAAGAGGGCATAGTATTCTCCAAGTTACTTCCTGCTGAAATGGGATGACAATAGCCTTGTGGGGTCCTGTAGGAAGAAAATGTTAGTGTAGTGAAAGTCTTAAATGGATTATATCCAGTCCATGTTTGGTGGGGGATGCTTGATTGAAGGTCTAGGTTGAAGTCCTTATCTTGATTGAAGTTCTTGTGTTGATTGGCATCAGTACCCAAAGCTCTGACTGGAGTGTCAGTTCAAATGAATCAAGTTGGATCCAGTGGACTCCAGGAGGTGTGGCCCATTTTCTTTCTGGAGAGTTCAAAGATTGCCACTAGGAAGTTCTTCATTTGCTTGGAGGATGACATGTCATTTCTCTTCATCAAGAGGTTTTTCTTTTTGGACTAGAATCTTGACCAACTTTGATGGTATCCAAAGCTTTTCTTCTCCTGTGGAAACAAAGGCAAAACCCCTATCCCAACGTAACACATGTCCTGGTTTCCATACAGAGGTCAATTTATCTTTGAAGTATACCAGCTGATTTAGTTCAGCAGTTTTTTCTGTAGTCCAGTGTCTTTCTGCAGCTGATTGTCCTTTCTCATTAGCATTAAGAAAGTTTGGTGTTAATAAAGCATTATGTAACCTATGTTTAGGGGTTTTTGCTCACCCTGCCTGTTTATGGAGCATTTCATTCAGTGTTTGATTATAACTCTCTACCACTGCTTGTCCTGTGGGATTGTGTGGTATACCAGTTACATGCTTTATGTTATAATATTTGAAAAAAAGTTCCAATTTGGTAGAAACATGCTGGAGCATTGTCTGTTTTTATTTGTGCAGGTGTACCAATAACGGCCATTACCTCTAACAGGTGTGTTATAACAGAATTGGCCCTTTCAGAGCTAGCCCATTGAAACCTTGAGAATGTGTCTATAGTATGATGCACATATTTTAAATTTCCAAATTCTGCAAAGTCAAAGACACCCATCTGCCAAACCTCATTTCTCTGAATGCCCTTAGGATAATAGCCTGCTGGCAATTGAGCTTGATTATAGAAGGAACAGGTAGGACAGTTTCACACTATCTCCTTGGCTTGTTGCCAAGTGATGAAGAAATCATTTTTTAAACCTTTGCAATTTACATGGTGTTTCTTATGAAATTCTGAGGCTTCTAGCACACTTCCAATTAATAAATGATCAATCTCATCATTGCCTTATGCTAGTGGGCCTGGAAGACCCTTATGGTATCTGATATGTATATGTTATATATGTATCAGATCGGTTCTGTTTCTGATTTTTTCTTGTAATTTTATAAACAGTGAAGTTAATTCTGTATTATCAGGAATGAATTCTGCAGTCTCAATGTGTAAAATGACTCTCTATGCATATTGAGAATCAGTAACTATATTGAGAGGCTCTGTAAAATCCGTAAGTACCATAAGAATTACATGCAATTCTGCCTTCTGTACAGAGTTATCTATCCTGATTTATATCCTGCCTTACTTAATTTGTTTGCATCAGGGTAGAAAGTAAGGACTCTAGAAATAGGTGTTTTTCTTACAATAGGTGGAAGGATCCAGATTGTCTTTTTTATGAATTTAATTCTGTCAGTTTTGGGATAATCGTTGCTAATTGTTCCCCAAAAGTCAGTAAAAGCTATCTGCCAGTATTCATTGTCCTTCCATAAGGAGGAAATTTCCTCATTAGTTAAAGGTACAATAATTTCTGCTGGGTCTTTTCCTTTTAAAACCAAATCAGAAATCTTTTCTATGTATGTCTTTAGCTTTCTATTCTGTTTATGTTGCAGAAATATCCATTCTAGTATAGTATCTTCCCTCTACATCAGAATCCCTGAATGGTATTCTCTGGATGGCAAAATAACAAGAATAAAGTCTAAATTAGGGTCCACACGGTCTACATGTACATCCAGTATTCTGTTTTCCACCTATTGTAATTCTTTTTCAGCTTCAACGGATAATATTTGTGGACTGTTTAAGTCCTTGTTCTCTTTAAGGGCTATTTTTGAATGCTTTAAGTCATGTCCTTCTACTCCAATTATTATCTGTATTTAAGAAATTTCCCCTAGCAATTTTTTTTGCAGACTATTAAGAGTTTGATAACTATCCCTTCTAATTTGTACTTTTTGTGGCCTGATTTTTGGTAAGTCTATCTTGTACCCTAAATAATTAATTGAATCTCCTCTTTGTATCTTTTCTGGGGCAATCTGTAATCCCCAAGGAGATAGAACTTCCTTCTCTGTTTCAAAATCTGTTTTAATGTTTCCTTCTTAGAATCTGACAATAAAATGTCATCCATATAATGATAAAGTATGGATTGTGGAAATTTCTTATGAATTATCTCCAAAGGCTTTGGAACAAAGTACATTCCTTGTGGCAAAACCTTCCACTGAAATCTCTCAACTGGCTGTGAATTATTAAGAATTGGTACAGTAACAGTACAGTGAAAAAGCAATCTTTTAGATCAATGACTATGATAGGCCATTCTTTAGCAATCAAGGAAGACAAAGGCATTCCAGGCTGTAGAGATTCATAGGCTGAATAACTTTATTGATGGCTCTCAGGTTTGTCAGCATCCTCCACTTACCTGAATTCTTTTTGATAACAAATACAGGAGAATTCCAAGGGCTGGTAGATTCTTCTATATTCTCAGCATCTAGCTGTTACTGCACTAACTTTTCTAAAGCCTCCAGCTTCTCAGAGGTCATAGGACATTGTCCTACCCAGACAGGTTCATCTGTAAGCCACTTTGATGGTAGGGCCTTTGGCTCCTCTGAAGGTTTATGTACAACCTTTGTTTATGTACAACCTGGATGGTTGGTATCTGTTTTCCATAATGCCTTACTATATTTTGCCTACCATATAGAGCTTGTATATGATTTACATCTGATACTGGGGGAATGTTAATCTGGGTATTCCATTTCTGTAAAAGAGCCTGACCCCAGAGATTAATTTCTATGTCTGCTACATATGATTTTAACCTTCCTCTCTGTCCTTCTGCTCCTATTCAGACAACCTACCTAACACTCTGGCATCCTCTAGATAGAGTTCCAATCACTAAAAATTGAAAATTCACCTTTTTCAGAGGTCAACTCTGAGCCAGGACTTTTGGGTTATAATAGTCATGTCTGCCCCAGTGTCCACCAACCCAGTAACAACTTCATTATTTATTCTTACTTTCATCTGAGGACTCTGATCCTTTATAGAAATTTGCCAAAATATGCATTTTTATCTTCTTCAGTCATGTTTGATTCCTCATCATTAGCCAAACTACCATCTAGAGTAGTACCATTCTTTATAATAGGCAATGTATGATCTATTCATCCTGTGAGAGATTTTCCTCCACAGTGACTGGGAATGACTGGATCTTTCTCGATGCGGGGCGGGGGGGGGGGGCTTTGAGAGTCCCCTCAAGGAGTTTCCTGATTGTGATGTGTTTCCTTGTATAACTGTGGTCAATCTACATTCATTGGTCCAGTGTCTGCCCTTACCACATCTTCTGAATAATCCAAAAGGTGGAGGCCTTCTATATGAGACATTGTTGGAATTCCTTGCCTAAAATTTATCCTAATATGTCCTTTTCTGCCACAGTTGAAACATCTAGGATCCTGATGCCTTCTTGACCCTCTGGTGATTGGTCTTCCTACCCAAGTTCCTGTTTCATTACAGTGAGAGCATCTGGCCTCTTGGTGTCTTTTTAGACCTCTGGAATTTGCTTCTCCTTCCCAAGCTTCTGTGTTATTATCTTTAGATCATTTAGCCTCTTGGTGTCTTTTTAAACCTTTTGAGATTGCCTCTCCTACCCCAGCTTCTGTATCTTGGACATTATAGTCGAGATTAGCTGTATGCAAAACCCTTTCTTCCAGTGGTGCTGATCTGATCTTCAAAGACAAAAGTATTATGTTGCATATTGGATTTTCATTTTCATAAGCTAGAGTGTATATGAACATTTTTCTAGGTTCTGGATCTGCTACCTGCAACTCTACTGCCATGGATAGTCTTTGTAAAAAGTCAGGGAACTATTCTGTTGGTCTCTGTTCTGTCTTAGCATAGGTTTCCACTCTTTCTCCTGGTTCATGAATATTGTCCCAGGCATTTAAGGCTGCTGTCCTGCATAAGGACAATATGTGCTCATCATATCCAGCCTGAACTTGTGGGTCAGTATAAAGATCCTCACAAGAATCTTATCTTGGGGAGCTTCATAACCTTTCTTTATGCCTTGAATCTCCAGGGATTTTGCTTCCTCCTTCCATAGAGCTCTCCACTGTATCTGAGATGAATTTGCAAGCACAGCTGATATTAGGCATTACCAATCTATGGGCATTACCCTATTAAAGGTTGCCCACAAATTTACTAATTCTTTGACATAAGGGCTATGGAGACCTATGAAACAACAGACTCCTTGATTCCTTTAAGGTTTTTTAGTTGTATCGATTTTGCTTAATATGCCATGCAACAATTTGGGTATTTTTTAGATGGCGTTTTTTCTGCCATAGTCACTGGGAAGAACAGTGGTGTGTGCATAACAACCTTAGGAAGGTTTTCCTGATGTTTGATTGGAATAGGTGCATCGGATTGGGAGGAATCGGATTCTGTGTCTTCCATGGCTGGGAGCCTGGCTACCATAGTCTCATGAAGAGATTGAATTTCATGTATCAGATAAGATTCTAAGGATTTCATAGAATCAGTAAGTTTCCTTGTTTCTTCATTTACATGTGCTTCTAAACCTTTAATATTCTCATCTCATTAGATAGTATCTGAATGGCATGTAAGTTGCCTTCTAAATATCCAATCCTAGACTCCAGCTTGTGGTCTGTGGAGGTAGATTCATCAGACATGAAGTGAATTTTCTGTGCCAGGTCACTAATTCAGTTCTTAGCTATTTTTGCATTCAAAGCAGCAGACATGGAACAAATTTTGGTTTCTACATGGCCATGAGTTTGTTCTACCTGTGTTAGTAATTTAGTATGGCCAGACTTAGTATTCTCAACTTCCTTACGTAAATGTTCCATGTCTTCCATTTTAGAAATCAAATTTTCCTGGCTGGCTTTTATATCATGCATCCAATTTGCTAAACTGTCCTTTTCCCTGTGTCCCATTCCTCTGGTTAGAGATATCACATTAACTATAAAGCTGCCTGCTAACATCGTATAAAGGTACATAACTGGCAAGTCATAAGTCTCCTCTAACATTGAATTCACTTAAGAAGCAAGAATATTTCCAATTGTCTGCATGGTCAGATATTCTGCCATATTGCAAGTTTTACCTGTACAAGTTCCCTTCCAGCTGCAGTAACTGTGTTTGATCAGCAGGTGGCAGAGGTCGCTGGTTGTGGTGGCACAGTGTTCAGCTGCCAGTGGCTTGGGTCAGTCTCAAGACTCTCTGAAAATTATCTGAATGCCTTTCAGACCAAGTTAGAATGGTCAGAAGGGATTGGCTGTTGGTAGAAGAAAAGGCTTTGGAAAACCTGCAGGGCCGTAGCCAGTCATGGCACCAAGTGGTACCAGTTCCGGGTACCGAGCCGTATCTGGTGCTATGTGGCTGCACGCTGGGCCGTGCCAACAGTGGCTGTAATGACTAAAACCGAAGGGGAGGAGCCTTGGGTAGAGAAAACTGAGAAAGGCACGGGGCAGAAACCACACTTGGACTGGGAGAGTGACCTGGGAGGAATGAACCCCCCTGGTGGCTTCCTTGCAGTGTTAGTGGATGGTACCTGAAAAACTCTGGTGATTAGTGCTCACAGGGGTTTGTGGGCAAGAGGGTGGGAGGGAAAGGTGAAAGGTTACCTGGGGGCCGATGTGGCAGGGGGCTAAACCTTGCTGAAGGTCATGATCCACCTGTGGATTCAAATTCTATCCCTCTCCTGACACCAGTTAAAGCCATCCCAATGGAGTCAGAACTAGATTGACAACTGGTAGTTTATTAAAGGGATAGTACTCACACAAGGGCCAGTGACCAGGTTTACACTGGAACCGGAGTGACCTGCAGATGTCAGTTCAGCCAGGCAGGAGAGATAAAAGAGAGCTGTGTGCATGCCTCTCTGCTACTTAAACCCTTGCTACATCACTCTGACCACGCCCAAGTGGGCATGGTCAGTGACACCTGTGGCCAGCCCCAAGTGGGCGTGGTCAACAGTACCCCTAAACAGGATTACTCCCTACATGTAATTGTTAAATATTGAGATAAATATTGTAATGGAGACATAGGGTAGCCACTTTGCAACTATAGAAGACGAAGGCAAAAGGAAACTTACTGCCCTTCTAAAATATTTATTTTATTTAATTTATGGGCATCTTGCCTGAATGTATGTTTGTGCACACTGTGCATACTTGGTGCCTACAGACACCAGAAGTGAACATTGGATCCCATAAGACTGGAGATATAGATATTTGTGGGCCATCATGGTAGTGCTGGGAGTGGAACCCAGGTCCCCTGGAAGATTAACATTCTTATCCTCTGAACCATCTCTCCAGCCCTACTGTCCTTTTAGAAGACGGCTGATAATACACATCAACTGGGTTTCTGGTTGGGTTTAATAAGATACTGCATGAGGATATATATTTGCTCAAAAACATATCACATACATATGAATGGAATGCAGTGTGGACTTTTGGAACATAGGTGCACTTTGATGTGCAAAACATGCAAATTTAAATTTTAATTTAGTCACTGTCTTTATTAGGGCTTCCATTGCTGTAAAGAGACTTCTTGACCACAACAACTCTTTTTAAAAAAAGGATGTAATTGGGGGGTAGCTTACAGCTTCAGAGGTTTCATCCAATATTGTCATGGTGGGAAGCATGGTGGCATGCAGGCAGACATGGTGCTGGAGAAGTAGCTGAAAGTTCTACATCTGGATCAGCAGGCAACAGGAAGAGAGACATGGGAGCCTGGCTTGAACTTCTGAAACCTCAAAGCCTGCTGTCAGTGATGCACTTCCTCAAACAAGACCATACCTACTCCAACAAGGCTATGCCTCCTAATAGTACCACTCACTCTGAGACTATGGGAGCCATTTTCATTCGAACAATAATTTATGAGTTAGACTTTTACTTAATCCCTTCTTCCCCCTTTATTCCTTGGACATTGGAGTTAATTGCTACCTTATTGTGTTGCTTGGAAAATAAATGACAAAATAAATAAAATGTTGTACACATAAAGACTTCATAAGTATCTTTCCCCCTTACCTCTTCACAGAGTGGCAAGTGAGCTGGTGTGTGTATATGTGTTGTTTTTACAGGTACATGTGCAGATGTATGTATAGAGGCCAGAGGACAATTGGGTGTTGACAATCACATATCATTCATCTTTTTTGTTGTTTGTTTTTCTCAGGGTGGGCATTTCCTTGGCCTGGAACTCACCAAATAGACTAGGCTGACTGCCTATGGGACCCAAGTCACCCAGTGCTGGTATTCTAAGGCACACTACATCCAGCTTTCTAATACATCAGTTCTGGGTATCAAACTCTGGTCCTTAGGCTTGAGCAAGCAATTTTAGCCACTGAGCTATTTCCCAAGCCTGGCTGGCTTGGGTTTTGAAGGATACTTATGAGTTCAAACACTGAATCCCTGAACTCCAACATGGAAAGGGGCTTTTCAGCAAAGTCATTCAGTGGGGATTTACTTGTAAAGGTGGAAAGTAGTGTACAGTGTTTGTTTTCTTCCCTGTAGAACCAACATGTTTCTACTTCTTTATCTCACTTTGATAATATTGTTGCACTGACCTCGTGGACCTAAGTTGCCTATGCCATGGTGTTCAGATAGCTGATTGAGCCCCTGCTTGCATGAGACAGTGATGTGGTTTTGGCATTGAGATGAAGCCAGAAAGGAAGATGCAGAAATCCATACTGTTGAATAAACTAAAAGGATTTTGAAGATGTGCAAAGGAAACAGCTATTTTTCCACCCTCGTGTGCTCAGGGTGAGGCATGAAATCAGGTAGAACTAATACGAAGCTGGAAATCTCTTTATTGGGAATAAGTCTGTCCTTGCAAGCAAGAGACACCCTTTGAGTACTTCCCACTTGCAGAAGCTGTGTTAAGAGAGGGACAACCATGACAACAGCTAACAAAAACAGAGTGAAATCTCTAATACCTATGAGGGGTTAAACCTGAAAGAGATGCAGTAGCTTTTTACTTGGTGCTTAAAAAATGGACACAGTTCGGGTAGCAAAAGAAAAGGATGAAAGTCATTCTGTGTTGGGAGGACAGGGTAATCTGAGGGCAGAGTGTTGATGATAATAGCTGTAAGGCAAAGCCTCTTATGTGGCAAAAGACAGCAAACCCATTAAGATCAAACCAACAAAGAAAGGAACTCTGAGATGAAGTCAGCATCAACATCTTCATCCTTTGCACGGTCATAAAATACAAAGGGAAGGCCATGATTTCATTTTCTCTTTCCTTCTCAGCTTGTGTGTTAGCTCCTCCCAAGCCATCAGGAGATAATGAAGTCCCCACTGTCAACACCAGCCACTGCTCCAGCCTGGGCCTCCTTTTGCACAGAAGGGTCTCTACCTAGAGTTCCCAGAGCATTAGCCCCACAGAAGGAAAGGTAGGGGAGGGGAGGATGAATGTTCAAGCTTCTTGAACTTTGGGCATAATCCCTCTGAAGTGTGCTTGCTGTCTTCCCAGAGCAGGCAGGGAGACTGGACATGTGATTAATAAATCATTCTTGTTAGTTTCTTGTCTCAAGGCCTCACTCCCTTTCCTAGAATCACATTCCTAATAAACGGCACATGTTTATCTGCTTGCTTCAGGAGGACATTTCTGGGAAGGGCAACCTCAGACAGCGTTTCTTGCATCTGTAGGTAGTACCAAGGACAGCAGTGTTGGCAAGTCTAGGGATGGAAGAAGCAAGACAGCTGCCAACAACATGGTTCAAGAAGGAGTTGTGCTGGTCTCAGGGCTTCTATAAATTTAAAAGGGGGGCTGTTTTGTGTGTGAGAATTTTGTCTGTGTAGGTTCATGTACTACCTGTATGCTCTGTGCCTGCTGAAGTCAGGATAGAGCATGAGCTCCCCTGGAACTGGAGCCAGAGATGGTTGTGAGCTACTGTGTAGGAGATGGGAGTCAAACCCAGATCCTCTGAAGGAGCAGCCAGGGCTCCCAATACTGAGCTATCTCTCTAGCTCTGCAATGGGGCTTTTATATTTACTCATTTATATCTTCAAGAGGATACTTGAGTCATTGCTTATGAGGTGCTTAGAAAGGGGCTTGATATGTAGATGCAGTAGCCCTGCTTCTCAGAAAAGTGTGTTCAAAGATATCAAGTAACAGCTTGAATATGCAGATTGAAATACCTGTATATACCGTGGTTGCTGCCAGGAACTTCCAAAGTTAACCTGGCCTTCTATATGGCATGCTCTTTGTGGCACGGCTTGTGCTTTGGAACAGTCACTAGTGTGAAGGTCACTTGAACGCAAGCCCTGTGAAATTACAATAGTCAACATGGCATGTGCAGTGGCTGTTGGGTGACTCAGCAACAGTGACTTGTACAGCATGGACACACTGGGTGAATTCACAAGGGGAGGATTACTCAGTGCAGGATTTTATCACATTAACTGGAAAGCATACCACTTAAAATTACAAATGAGTTCTGGAGTCCTGTGTTTGGTAGCTTATACCTTGGTTGTCTGTGGGTAACTAGAGAGTGGAATTGAACTCACAGAAAAGAAATACAATGATTTCTGCCACTTGTGTTACTTCTGTGTCTTGTGAATGAGTGCATGAGTGCAGGCTCCCTGAAATAGAAGGCCTCTGACAAGAAAGAGGGCTGCAGAGAGGTAGGTTAATGACCATGCTTCTGGGGCCACCCTGCCTGCAACCTCTTTCCTTGTATGGCATTCCTCTTCCTACCTAAACTTTTTGTCAGGCATGGAACTCATCTTGGGGTGACAACTACAGTGGACGAATTGCTGATAACTTGTTGCCATCATTTGCCTCAAGCCCTGTGAAAATTCCCTGTCAACTGCTCTATGAGAAGAATGGATTGAAAGAGTTTAGGTTTCTCATCACCGACCATCCTAGTTTCAGATTCAGAAGGTCTGCATTTAGAACCAAGCCTTGTGGAGTCATAACAGAAAGAGCACACTGTTTCCTTTTCTTCTTTCTGAGATGGGTCTCACTCAGACTGACTCTTCTTGTCCTATAGTTAATGTCAGAACAAGTGGCATTCCAACCCCTTAGAGGGAATTTCTGCATCTGCACTTTTAAAGAAAAATTTAAGGGAAAATGTTGTTCTCAGAGTTGAGATAAGTGACATTCTGGAATGTCCTGTTCTTCACACTGCCTCTCTTAATTTACATCACTGAAGTCCTGGGAATAGTCTCTGGGGGAACTAACATTTTAAAGAAGACATGGGTGTACACATTTCTATTTTAAAATAGATACTCAGTAGAAGAAGGCAAGGTTTTCTCTGTCCAAAGACACATGGCATTTTGAACTGTGCTATAGAGTCCTGCATGATAAATAGTCAACTTCTGAAGGAAAGTAAGTGTTATCTCATGCTTTGGGAAAGTAATGTGTAGCACCGAAAGTGACAGTAACTAAGGCTGCAAACTACAGTTCTCACAGTGATTTTAGGTAAAGGATCTGTCATGGAGTTACAGCTGTTGTGCCAGAAAGCAGGGCTGTAGAACTGTGCTTGCTCAGAAACATGTAAAGTAGGATATAGGAAGCATCTCTCATAGGGCATGGAGGTTTGGGTGAATAAAATTGTGCAAATGTTTTTTTTTTGACCAAATTGATTTCTCCATACTGTAATAATCCAGAAGCACCTCTGGTGTAAGAAGTACTCAGCAAAAGGAAGACAATTACCCTCCTCATTACAAACACTCAAGTTAAAATACTTCCCTAGATCTCCTTTGGGTCATCCCCCCAAACAGCATCATAATGAGGTGCATCCCTGGTCCTGGGAGACTGGGGCTGTGGAAGGCAGCAGAGTGTGGGATGCTTTCAGAAGGAGTCAGAATCCAGCTGACCATAGCTGAACCCTGTGCTCCGTGAAAGCACTCAGACTTCAGAAACCCAGTACTTTGTAAGCTAGATAGGGAGGAATGGACTTTCATCTTCTTTCACTTTGTCCTAGTTTGTGAGAAGCTATAATGCACTCTGAGACCAGGAGGTATGCCTCTTTAACAGAAGGATTGTAACCTAATTTGTTAGAAAGAAAAAAAAAAACAGAAAGCTGTTTTGCAAATGTTTGATTCCCAAATCTCTCTAGCCCGAAGCGTTAGCAGAGAGGGAATGCATTTCATTTGTCCTATTATAATTACCATCAGATTTCTATGCATGTCATTTAGGTTACAGCATCACCAGTCCCACTTCACAGGTGAAGAAAATGAAGTTTGGAAAGGCTAAGAGACATGGATGGACCTAGAAGACATATTAAATGAAATAAATCAGACATCATAAGACAAGCATTACACGACCACACACACACACACACACACACACACACACACACACACACACACACACAGAATATAAAATGCTTATGTCATAGTGTTTGAGAATGTGGTGATAACCAGTGGCTGAGGAGAGTAGAGGAAACAAGAGACTTACTGGGCAATTGTAGCAGTTACAGTTAATGACAATATGACAATATGTTGCATTCTTGAAAAATACACAGTGCATATTAAGAGTTTCCACAATAAATGCTATGATAGATAATGAATGCATGTGTTACCTAGACTGAACAATTACAAACTATATATAAGCTTTAAAATGTCAACGTACAATAAATGCATAAAATTACATATAATATACATGTATTATAAAGGGCACTGCCAGTATAACTAATTGCTTATAACACCATCCCTTCACTAGAACACCAGTGAACATAGTTCATGATTTAATTTACTATTCATTTCTCAGTATACTCAGCAAGACGATTGAAAATGGTTTTCATGCTTTTTTCTCCCATTCTTATTACAGTACTAACACGATTCTTGTAAAACCAGACCTCAGGGATTTTTTTTCTCATATAAAGTCTTAATCCTTAATCATAGAAACAACTATTCATCTTCTTTTTCCACTTGGGACTGAGAAATCTGTATCTGGAGCAGCCGCTTGCCTAAGCCCTCCATTTCTGATGGAATACTCATATATATATATATATATATATATATAATATATATATATATATATATGGAGAGAGAGACAGAGAGACAGAGACAGAGAAAGAGAAAGAGAGAAATAGGACGAAAATGGGATATATATATATATATATATATTATATAGAGAGAGAGAGAGAGACAGAGAGAAGATAGGAAAAAACAGGATATATATATACATACATATATATATATATATATATATATAAGAGAGAGAGAGAGAGAGAGAAGGAGGGAGGGAGGAGGAAAGGAGGAGGGAGGGAGGGAGGGAGGGAGGGAGTCAGAGAGAGGGGAAGTAGGAGATATAACTTTCCTATTTCTTCTTTAATAAGTTGGCAAGGTCTTGTTAAGCACTTACCATGTATGGAGAGAGAGCTGTGGTATACTAAATAAGAGGGCAAAATAATTGACTCTCTTGCCCAGTGATTTACCACTGGACCACTTTTAATCCACCAGAACAACAGACATAATCACCAAGAAGTTATACAGCAGAAAGGGATCATGACTTTTGTTTCCAGTAAGTAGACACTGGGAAAATGCAGTCAAAGAGCTGATGTCCATATTCCCTCAGAACACTTTGGCTTTGGAATTGAATGACTCCAGTTCAAGTCCTCATTGTAATAGTGTCTGTGTGGACTTAAGCATTTGGCTGAGTTGTACCAAAACTGAGCTCCCTATTGTGAAAGTAACAATAACAAAACTTCTAATTCATATGATTCAATGGCAGTCAAATAAAACAAAGTGTGAATAATGTTAGGCTAATATCCAAGGATGAATAGCAGCATTATGTCTCTGGTATTAAAGAGATCCATGACAAATAATTGAAAAATTAGGATCCTCCCCAATTAGATTAGTAGTTCTCTGCACTTTCTCAGTCAGGACATAAAACTTTGTATTCAAAAGCAATCATGTCTAGGAAACTGATGTAAAACTAGATACTCAAAGTAGCTTCTTGTTCTACTATCCCATCATCATCCAGCCTCAGTGTGGCATTTTCTTATTTAGCCTTGAGCTTTACAGAGAAAACACAATGATCCAACAAAGACTAAGTAGTATCAATTCTATTTTACTTCACTTGATATTTAAAAAAGGAAACAGACAATGAAGAAAACATTGTTTCTCCTACAAGCAAAATAAAAAGCCAAGTGTGGTGGCTCATGACAGTAGTCCTTGCATTGGGGAGGCTCAGTCAGGGGAATTGCCTTGAATTGTAGATAGCCTGACCTATAATATTAAACCTTGTCTCAACACAGACACACAGACACACAGACACACAGACTCTCTCTCTCTCTCTCTCTCTCTCTCTCTCTCTCTCTCTCTCTCTTTCTCTCTCTGCAGGGGGAGCAGCAATATCCTGGAAAGTTCTGCCCTAACTCTCTGTTCCTACTGATATCAGAATAAATTGCATTTTATCTATAACAGGAGCTCTAAGTGGAGCAGCATTAAAGATTTTGAGGTTGGCACATAAATGGATTGAATGAATGTAAGTGCTCTCATTGTTGCAACTCAAAACAATCAAAGTCATTTGTAGATCTTTAGCTAATGTCCTGGACATTTGTTGGTAGGGCCTAGATAGTCATATCTTTGATTGCTTCCATTGCCCGACTACTACATAGAGATCCCTCCTGGTTCTGGAATTTTCCTCTCAGTGTTTATTATAAGCTTAGACAGTGAGGCCTCCTACTGCCTGACGCTGAAGCAGGCAGGCCTGGAAGGACCCCTTTTGAGAGGCCAGATGTTGAGACAAAGAAACTCCGAAGGTAAAGAACTGTTACATTTACCAGGAGACAAGTCCACTAAAACAGAGCCAAGCTTTTTTTATTGAGAGAAAAAAAAATCTTTTGAAGTTGTTTGAAGGCCATGCTCAATTGGAAGATCAGAACTAAAGATCTGACCATATTGGAAATTAGCATTGCTAATGAAGTTTTCAGAGAATCACAGATTATTTTAATCTCCTTAACCTTCTCTATAAATACTTAACTTAGAAAACACTGTGTTGCTATTTCTAATCATCTATTAATGGACAAATGTTATTTTAAGGCAGTAGCAATGATGCTGATGCCATTTTCAAGAGACATCGAATCATGACATATTGTTTTATTTTGTCAGTTTTGATTCCATGTTAGAGAGTGGCAGCCGACTGAACTGTCTGGTCAATTGGAAGGTAGAGGCAATGTGAGCGGCTAGGTGACAGGACTGTTTGCTCTCTAGAGACCTAGGTATGGACAAGAATTCCAAGGAAGCAGAGTACCTATGTCAGTCTAGGGGAACTGAACTCTGTGCCAGGCATTTAAGAAATGCCTGGTCTGTATAGTTTGCAGAGGGACCTCCATCTTTACATGGCCATCTCTTACACATAAGGACACTGATATCTGTAGCCCTTTTAGAATGTACCATGAAAAAAAGGCAGTCTGCATCCACTAATAAGAAGGAAGCAACAGCTTTGTTCACCTGTCTGTCTTATGCTTTGATGCTGTTACCTTAATGAAATAGCTTTCTTTACAATCATCCCAGCCTCACATTTTCTCATGTTGATCCATTGTTTGGATCAGCCATTTACTTACCCACCAAACACCTGCTGAATATCTACTACATTCCAGGTACTCTAATACTGAAGAAATGATTTTTTAAAGCTTCTTTATCTAGGGAGGTGGCTCAAACTCCAGAACACATGTGAAAAAGCTAGGTTTGGAGGCACAAAATTGTAAATCCATAACTAGGAAGGCACAGCAGGATCCTGGGGGTTTGATGCCCACCCACCCTAAACTAATTAGGAAACTCCAGGCCAGTAAGAGCCCCTGTATCAAAGAAACAAGGCTTTTGGTGAATAATACTGAAGGTTCTCTTGTTGAAACCCCCATTCATGAACATTACACATGTACACATGTACACATGTACACACACACACACACACACACACACACACACACACACACACACTGGGGGTAGGGGTGAGGGAGAGGGAGAGAGACTTTTTCTGCCTCTTTGGACAGTTGCCTCTTTGGTAAAGGAGTAATTAAATGACAAGGAAGTAAGAAGAAGGGAGGGAGGGCTAGAGAGAGAGAGAGCTGGAGAAGCAATTGTACACAAACAACAAAAAACAGGCTAATAAAAAAGGGAAATCTGAACAGAGACAGGAAGGATTCCTTTTTAAGTAGTTGTGAAAGAAGGACCCCAAGAACAAAAGATGAACTCAGGATGAGTGACTAAGGAAACTGATAGCAGGGCAGTTTCTCAGGAACTGGGGTTTTAGATGAAGAGTGGAAGGTGTAAAGACACAGAGGCCAATCTGGTGAGGAGTGAGGAAGGAGAAATAAAAAAGTAGATGGAGCCAGCTCCTCAAGGTTTTGAGGGCAGAGTAAGGAGCTTGGATTTTCCTTTAAGCCCATTGGACAACAGTTGAAGCATCATTCCCATACAAGGGATTGGTCTAGTTTATACCTCACAGGCCTTACTGTGTGCGACTTCTGCATTTACAGGACACTGTGGAATTAGCCAGATCTACTGAGAATCCATTGCTGAGGGGTGGTGGTGATGGGCTGACAGCTCTTAGAACATGCAAATGCTTTGTCTGGAACAAACTTTGGGGAAGGAAAAGCTAACCTAGTCAGAAGATCACACTTTACCTGTTAACTCTCATATCTTATCTAGTCTCAGTTGACCCAGAAAGTCATTTTAGAGAAATTCTTAAATCTAACTATGGAAAAAACTCAAACACAAACAAATTCAGGGTCATTCAGCATACCACTAACACAAGATGGAACCTTGTACCTCCTTGCTAAATCATACTCCCAAGTCTCACGGGGTCCTTGTCTTTCCACGTGGATTAGTGATCTGGACACTCTGTTCACTGAATAAATAATGATCTAAGCATCCTCGTGGGGCACATGTAATGGATTTTTTGACAGCTGGATAATTTTATTGTCCCAGTCTCACATCACAGCTTTGCTAACTATTGACTATGCGCTTGAAGACAAGCCATACAGTCCTTTGCTTCTTCATCTGTCAATTGGAATAACAATGATAACATTTTAGTTTTCTGAGACTCAAATAAAATGGTTCATGAAAACACTGCTTTGAAGACCTCCTGGAGCATAGTCAAGAGTGCCCATGGTTATTACGTGGAAGATGTCTTTATAACATGAAGTGAGTCTCTTCATATTCAAAGGTGATGAGGAATACACATTCACTGTCCATCCTGAAGAGCTGTGAAGTATGGGTTTTCCCAGTGGCTGCACAGCTGACAAAATCACCTTTTATCCCTTCTCCTCATCACTGGGCAGAACAGTGGCCTTCAGCATGAGGTATCATTACTTCCACGAATTCTCCATTCATTAATTCTGAAAAGACTTACCGAGTGCTTCCTTAGATGCTAAGTGACAGGTACCTTCATACTGGCTTCACTCACTTGATTTCTTTCATTGCCAAGTGGTAACTTTTCAATAAGCATGTATAGATAGATAGATAGATAGATAGATAGATAGATAGATAGATAGATAGATAATATGAGAATTTCGAAGGACCATGGAGTCCATGCAATTTGAAGAGGCTTTGTTACCATGAAGGCTTGCTGCACTGGTAACAGGATTTCAAACTGAGGATGAACTTGGTGCTAGCACACTTGCCATAAATGCCTGAGTACCTCGGTTCTATCCTCAGTACTGCTGAGAAAATCACAAATGGAGCAAGATCAAATGAGGAGGAGACATCACTGAGCACACACTTAGATCTGATAAGAACATTGTCTTGACTGTCTTTCATTCCTTCTTTACACCTTCTTACCAAGAATGGTTAAGTGTTAGAGTGCCCATTTTACAGAGGGAAATCTAAAGCTCAGAGATCTCCAGAGGCTCCCCAGCTCACATAGCCAGTGAGAGAAGAATAACACAGGATTCTGGGTTGCTTCACTATCTCATTTTGGGGGTGTTGTTTGGTCCCACACCTTCCCTTCCCCTCAGGAAGTAAATTAAGGCTAAAAGAGAAATGATAATGACGGTTACAATGGTGTGTGTGTGTGTGTGTGTGTGTGTGTGTGTGTGTGTGTGTGTGTGGTGTGTGTGTGTATGTGTGTACATGTCCCTAAGATAAAGGTAGAGAAACCAGATAGACAGAAGCAGAAAGAGAGACAAACAAGACTCAGGGCAGATTCTGGATTTACTAATCTTGGGTTAAACACATTGTGGCCTATTTGAGTTTCTACTGGGGCATCAGTAGCCAAGAAAAAGATAAACCCAAGACACTAGCACCAACTAAACACCATCCCTGTGCTGGGTAGACACCAGTGCCAACAAAACACCACCCCTGTGTTGAGTAGGGGGCTCATCCAGGACAGTGTCACTGGTGTTCAGGATTCCCCTCTAGATGTTTCAGTATAGATTTTCAGGAGACATTATCCTCAGAGGGTGATAAAATATCCTCAAGGCACCCAAATGAGGAAGGCCTACAACCTGCATCTGTCTTTCCGTGAAAGCTGGCCCAGCATAGTGAAACACATACCCTCTGGGTATGTGATATTGCTGCCTCTTGAGGAAGTCAGTATTTCTGTAAATGAAAGAAAGAAATGCAGGTACTGCTTGAGCCTCTGCAAGCTTTTTAAATTTGTGGTTTTGTAGGTCTTCATTAATACTAGCATGATGGATGGTCACCAAGTTGTAATTTGTTCCTTCCATAGTCTCCAGAGCCTGAAAAGCCTGTCTTCCAGTGCCATCATCTTAATGATTATTTATGGACAGTGCATTAATTTCCCAAATGGGTATCATGCATTTCCATAAAAACGAGGGCAAATTCTTAAAACAAACATACATTTGCCTCATCTATGCAAATCTATTCCTGAGTATTTAATGAAAGCACTGCTTCCCTGTACCCTCCACATGCAAAATCCTGGCTTGTATTCAGCTCCCAGTTTGATTTTAAGTACTGTGGCTGAGAGAGGAGGGGGCTTTCTGAACAAGAGGGAGCTGCTTCTGCTCATGATGCAGTGTGCTTGTGCAAGGCAGCCCTGCACTTGCAATTGTGAGCAAAGAGCCAAGTGTGGGAGTGCACAACGGAGGTAACCACCTCCCCACAAAGCAGGCAGCTTTGCATCAAGGGAGTATCAGGTTCCTGTACTCAGCTGTGGGCTGTCACTGTCTTCTAATGTGACTGTTTTCCCATCTCTCTGCAAGAAGGCAGAAGCTGCTATCTGATTGGTATAGCATCTCACTTTCCCTCTGCATTGATTTCTTCTCCTCCTCCTTTGCTTCATAAAGAGAGGGATAAGAGCTGGGGCTGTGGACAGAGACGAGAAGCTTCATTTTTAGTATGAGACAACCTCTATTTTTTTTCAGGAGAGGGAAGTTGGACTATCAATTCTTTTTTAAATGTGTATGGTGATATTTGCTCCGGTAAGTTCATCTCTCTATTGATTTGCCTCTGTCTCTCTCCCCCTCCACCAACCGGTGTGTGTGTGTGTGTGTGTGTGTGTGTGTGTGTGTGTGTGTGTGTGTGTGTGTGTACATGTGTAAGTATATTTGGGCTGTATACTTTTCTTTCCTAATGTAATTTTTGGAAATATTTAGTGATGGTGTCTTCCTCCCCCTTTAACTTTGCTTTCTTTTATGCATATGTTTAAACCCCAGAGTCTGGGTTATGTAGTATAATTCCCACATTAGCTGTTGAAGTATATACTAGGTTTCTTTTTTAACACAGTAAGGAAACTATTTAAGCAAAGTTATATTAGGCTTTATAAAAATGCAATGGCATTCTATCTCAGCCACTTTAAGATTGTTTAATGTTCTAAGTATATTCATTGTGCTACAACTTGCTTACCTTACCATTTTAATTAAAGTTTTTTCCTCAACATCATAGTGCAAATGTCTTCAACTCCTTAAATAGCTACCAAATATTGCATGTTAATCTCATAAGGTCTTATACCCAGGTATAATGAAGGAATTAGATTCCTTTCTGATTCTGAGACACTGTTTAAAAGAACTGAATTTCTGTTTTTTAAAAAAGTATTCCTGTTGCTAAAGTAAATCTCTTGCATTGTATGAAAATCTAGGCTTCAAGTAGCCATTGTTTCTTTTCTGAATTTCTTTACATCGTGTATTTGTGCCACCATCTGCCAGAGGCCCAGCCTTGGCTCTGGTGTGGTCATAATTCAAGCTAATCAGGAGAAAAGTTGCTGTTATTTAATTCAAACTGATGCAGAATGAATGTCTGGTCACATCTGCTCAGAATTATGGTTTCTAAATGCATCACCTGGTTAGCTGAGGGCAGAGGATGGTCTAAATTCTTTATAGCTAATTCATCTATTAGTGTAATTATAGTAAATAGAGATGATAAGATGATTAACTAATTGTGTTAATGAACACAAACATGCTTTAATCTCTTTTTCTCTTAGGTTTGCAGTCAGCATATCTACATAGTCTTTTTTCATGGTAAATGAACTAGAGAATGCATTTATAACAAAAGTTAAGGGCACCTTAAATCAGAAGCTAAAGCTTGGCAATATTAGAGATTAAAGTAAACTTTGGAATTCCATGCTTGTCTAGAACTCAGGAATACATTCTTTTTGAATAACCATTTTGGGACTGTGACAGGTCTCAGGCTGACCCAAAGGAAATAGTAAGGTCTGTCTAGGAATGCACTGACCCTTCTGGGCTCCACTGTTAGGGCACTCTGCAATGCACTTGCTATTTGCATGCTAAAGTGTAGTTGCTCATTTTGATAATCAGTCTGAATTTTTATAGATCTGTCTTCAAAATAAACTTCTCCAAACCCACCTGCCCATTTATATTGCCAAATCCTAGTTCTTGTGGACGTGTTCCTAATAACAAACTCAGATGTCATTCATCCTGCAGGAACTAAGAATGCCTTAGCAGGTAGTTTGTTGAAAAACAGATAATCATGGCTTTTCTTCTTAAGTGGAATGAAAGCATCAATAGAGGGTAGGCCCTGTCCTCTCTCCAGCACACATAGCGAACTCCCTAGCTCCACTTTACATCTTTGGGATCAGCTGTAACAGGTTGAATGTAATGTCATGAGCTGTAAATGGAATTGTCAGCACCTGAAGTTACTCCACAATATTAATTAGTGGAGTTTGTGGGAATGATGACCCACAAGTGTCTGTCTTCTTCTTCACCTGCTAATCATGGAAAAGTTGGGGCTCCATATGTGAAGCCATAAGGAGGACAATTGAACCTCTGTCACTTTAAGAAGTCAGGGTCATCTACCATCAGTTGGAGTTGGGATAAGCCTGCATGCTCTTTAATTGTATCTCTTCTGACAAGTCCAGAATGCAATAATGTCCAGAAAAGTCAGTTTTTTTAAAAATCTCTTTTAAGAAATGAAAAGCCCAATGCAGCACTGGACAAAAATAATGAGGTGATTTTGAATTTTTCCACAGTGAAATCATCTATTCTTTTTAGCAAAACGAAAAAGGCAGAAGGCAGTGGTTGTTTCCAGCTGGTAAATACACTGTATGTCTGGCACTTGCCTGAGCCTATCACTCAGCCTATAGTCTTCATGTAGTCTCCTATAGTCTTCATAGTAACTTTGCAGATAAGAAAATGGAGACAGAGAGCATGTGTAACTTGGTGAGATGATACAATGATGCAGATGAGATGGCATGTGTGGCACATCTACCCTGGAATCAGGGCTTCACTCTGTCGGTGTAACCTATGATAAACTCCTAGGTCACAGTGGTTTGCAGGCACTTAACAATAACACTATGTTTCCCCCGTATTTTTCCTTCCTCTGACAATAGGTAACCTCCTTTTTCTCACACTGTGCTTTTGTAACTCCAGGCTAATTATGTGCCTAAAAACCACTCAATTTGTGCAGCTACCAAGATGTGGATGTAGCAAAAGGAAGCCAGCCTGGGGAGAGACAATATGCAGATGTGGCTAAATTAAGGTATCCCTGTAAGTGAGCAAGACAAATTTGTCCCTTGACTTTCAGTCTCTAAACAAAGGGTCCAAATAAAGATGCCAAAATAACTTAGAAATATCAGCATCTCAGGGCACCCAGCTTGTCAAGGCTGCAAAGTACAAAAAGGCAATCCCAACTGAATTGGTTCACTTGGGAAAACTTTATAGAATTCTCACCTTCATTTCAGTCGCCCCTGTGGCGGTCTTTCTATTCTTTGGCTAACTGAAAAGGGCTTAGCTGGTGCTTCAGCTAGAATATTGCTTCTCTACAAGCCAGGTAATTAAAAACGAACCCAGCTGATGATAAAGCTGCTGAGCAGTTAAGTCCCTCCCGAGTTCTTCACATTACTTAGCACGTTCCCCATTAGAAATCTATTGGCTACAGTAAAACTCAGACAAGTCTTCCAAGAGAAATTTTTGACTAACATTTAATCAATATTTGAGATTTCCTTTCAAGCAGCAGTGTGGAGGCAGGACACAACACTCATGGTAAATCTGGGAAACACTGGGCTGTCTTCCATTCTACCTGAGAGGATTCTGAGGGAAGCGAAAGTGGCTGGAGTATAAAGTGTAACTCAGAATATCCTCACTATATTTTACCTAAAGCCAAACAGATAGAAGTCAATGAATAATAAACACAACACACTGGTGACCCTGGGAGTTAGAGTCTGAAATAATGGGGGTTTTGGTGTATTTTTTTGGTGTGATTTGCAGTCATTTTTAGGTAACACTTATATAGAGAGTTAGGTGGCTAAAAGCTCAAAGTGCAGTGCACAGTGAAATGCTTGTAAGCTAACAGTCAATTTTTTTTTTTGCAGAAGCAATAACATAATTCTGTATTCTCTTTTCTCCTGCTCCTGAATAAGACATAATTTGGTGGTTTAATCAGCAAGTGTGGTATTAAAGCCAGTACCAATAAAGAAATGTGGATCATTTTGCTTTTCTGATGAGTATTTATGAGGGTTCTAAATGTACTGAGAGCCACCAAACATAGACTTTTGCTCTAAGAAAATATGTTGTGTTCAGCCCCAGGGCTCATCAAATATGTGCCATCCCTTACAATTAATCTTAGAAACAGTTCTATAAAGGAAATAATTTTCCAGTCTCCCTTCTTCAGAGAGATCACCAAGTCCCAGCTAGACAGTGTTGGAAATGTTACCCCATCCAACCTATGTTTATTTCTACTTTATTTTAGATATAGATGTGTGTCCTTAAACATATTGAAAATTGAGTTCTTCAAAAGAACCCATTAAACATAAAGAAAGTGGCTGGTGTAAAAGACAAGAGGTGTTGGAGAGGTCTTGAGCTTGACACCAAGTGTACAGGGGTCCTGTTATAGAAGCTCACAAGAATCACTTCCAGTTTGGAGTCTTAACTCAGCCCAACAAGGATGCACTCCTTTAAAAGAGGTTCTTGACCATCAACTGTTCCTTTAAATATATTGAAAAATAGAGAAAAGGGTTGAGTTGAAGTGCAAAATCTAATCTGCCACCACTCTTCAGAGTAATGGTTCTTCATTTTATTGTGTCACTGTGTTCCCATTAACAAATCTCCCACCCTAAATCCCATTGGGAAGTTGTTGAAGGGGAACTCCAAACACATTCCACTTCAGTTTCTGGAAAGTTAGTTTCCAGCCTAGGAAAACCAGTTCACTGAGGAGTGTTAGGTTGGCCAATGTACATATATAGTCGTGTCTTCTGACCCTTTGAAGAGATAGCAAAATACAGGCTTTTAAAATTTTGATCACATTTAAGGAAAGGGTTGCAATGTTGGCCACCATGGTACACTTTTATTTAACAAATATTTAAAGGTGCCTGCCATGCACTGGGTATTGGGAAAGCTGTGGAGATACAGTGGTGACCAAACAGATACAATATAATACCTCTTCTTCCAGAACTAAGTATCTTTATGTTTCATTCTTCACCTAAGCCTAGTTTCTATCTTACATCCCAGAGTATGTCTTCTGAAAGGCATAACTGAGCTGGCCTGGTAAGTCAGCTGCAGGGAATGTGTGCTATTGGTCTAATGTGTCCATGCTTAGGGAGGGAACAAGAGCTCCACTTACCTGCTGGAGTGATTATAGTCTGCTGAATGGAGTGGTGTGAAGGGGAAACTGGGTGGGGCTCAGCAGTGCTTGTGTCTTCTCAGCATTCTTGCTGCTCCTAGGCAGTCTCACAGGGGCTTTCCTTCCTCCCCAGTGCTTGGGTCAGAAAAGAAAGAGAAATTGTGAAAGGACAGAAAAAGAAGATAGCAAATCAAACTGGGAAGGTGCCTATAGGACCTGAGAGGGTCCCTAACAACCATAACTGTCTGACTTGCCTTATCTGTCTCCCTTGGGTGTTACTGTACTTGTTTGTCTTCAACAAACACGTGTATGGGAGGGGATCTTTGTGCTGAGCACACTGTCAGATGCTAAGGTGTGGGAATAAATGAGATGCACCCATCTCTGAACTTGAAGACCTTCTAATAGTCCAAGATTATGCAATCCCACCTCTGTTAGCACATTCCCCAGATTGTTCATTGCTGTGAAATCTCTGCGGTATATTTAGTAGTGTTCATGGGCTCTATCCACTAGATGTCAGTAGCAACCTCTACCCTAAGTGAACACAACCTAAATTACCAAAAGGCTTTGCCAAATTGACCCTGTATGAAATGACAACCAATGGAAGACACTTGGTGATTACTGTCAGCTTTGACTGGTCCTTCCTTTGGCATTTCTTCTTTTCATTTTTAGGATTCTTAGCTGTGCATATACCGCAGGTGGCTTGGTACAGCCTGCCTGAAGCCAGAGGGCACCTGTAAGCTTCTTCCAGTTACTACCTTTTATTTCTGTGCAAAACTTTACCACTCTGGGTAGCTTAACTTATTTCATTAGGTTCTAACAATCAACAAATGAGGCAATATTGAGATATATCTTCTCCCTTAGAAAATGAATAGTTATGTGCCTAATCCTTACAGTCAAAAGAAAGTAGAACTCAAATTCACACTAATTTATCCTGAAATTCCAAGGTTTTCTCTAAAGCTCATACAAATTATAGCATGTAATAAAATTGCAAATGTGTTTACAGAGTAAATTTTTTCTCTTTGAGGCTGTTTTGAGTAGTAAATATCATTTACCAAGGAGTGATGGAGGCAAGGGTAGTGGATGTCTAAAGGCTTGGCCCACTATCTCAGCATCATTAGCTGCAGGGTTTCAGATGGTCCTCTTACACTCTTAGAATTTCTCCAACTATTTGGGGTAATAGAGTAATATATTGTGGAAACCACAGAGTCATCAGTGACCTGTGCTGTAGAATGGGTTTGGGCATGGATTTTGACACTAGACAGACCTATTTTATGAGTGACAGTCCTAGAAGGAAACAAATGACAGTCTCAATCCGTTTCCCTAAAATTCTCAAACTTTCTTTAAGACAAAACAAATGCCCAGAGAGGCGAGTGACTTGCCCAAGGCTCTACTGTGAATTCACTCCAAAAGAAAGACACCAGCAGAACAGAGCTCCCTGCCCTTCTAGCCCAATAATGTGCAAAAACATTTCAAATGGAGGACAGTGAACTCATGGATTTGTTGTGTGCCAGAGATGTATGAGTTTGTTAATGTGAAAACCCACAACTTGTCAATGTGCAAAAATAAGTGTTTATGGAGTGCTCAGCTACAAATGGGGCCATCTATATTACACATATTCCTACAAATAGGGGCCATCTATATTACACATACCCTAACTCAAGTCTTGGAAGACCACTGTGAAAAGGGAGCAGAAAGATGGCAAGAGTCGTAAGCTGGGGAGGACTAGAGGGAAGAGGTGCTTTCTAGATATGAGAGAGTTGTTGCACTCATGAATTAATGGCAGTGTGGCTACAGGCATGAGATCAAGACAATTGGCTTTCCATTGTGGAGCAGGGGAGTTGATCAGGAGCCTCACTCCTGGCTGAGGAGCTGTTGACAGTTGATGGATGCTGCAAGAAGGACAGTCAGTTTTCTTTTAAGAGTACACCTCTTAATAGGCCACCCGTACTCCAGTGGGTGGCCCTACATCCATGAATATATTATAAATACAAATTAGACTTGGTATGTTGTTTTTGAAAAAATTGAGGGGACATGAAGTGGGAGGAGGTGAGAAGGTGTGGAGTGGGTGTGAGGGTATTTAAGAAGAGGCGGTGGTGAAGATGATCAAAATACACTATATGCAAGTTATATGGAATTATCAAAAACTTAAGATTATATTAAGACAAATGTTTGTTGGGATTATAAGCAGTTGTCTAGGGGTATAGTTGGCATTTTCTTTGGGCCATCAATCAGCTCCCAAATAAAGACATGAAGAGTTATTATTAATTATGAATGCTTGTCCATAGCTTAGGCTTGTCCCACTAGCTTTACTAGCTCTTTTAATTTAACCTGTTTCTATTCATCTGCATTTTGCCCCAGGTGTTTTGTTTTCCTTTCTCTCATTCTGTATATCCTACCTTCCTTCTTCCTTTGCCTGGCTGTTTGGCCTCTGGCATCTCCCTGTTGTCTCCTTTTCTTTCTTCTTTTTCTCCAGACTAAATTCCTCCTCCTATTTACCCTTTCTGCTCAGGAGTCCTGCCTATACCTCCCCCTCCCTAATGGCCATTCAGCTTTTTATTAGACTAATCAGGTGCCTTAGGCAGGCAAGGCAACAAACCTTTACATAATTAAACAAATGTAACACATCTTTACATAGTTAAACAAAATCAACACATTATTGCATAGTTAAATAAATGTTCTGCAACAAGGGGTCCTTAGCAACGTACCTGACTTTTATTTGACTGAACCTAAGCTTATCTTCAGGCATGGCTTTAACGAAACCTCAGCCTCATGAAGGGACTTGGTGCTTCTAAAATTTGGCAGAGGAGTAGACATAGAAGCATAACAAAGGCAGGTGTGGCTTGCAGTGAGACCTTTACCTGCTCCCAAGCATAGAAAGAAACAGGTCTTTCCCAGAGCGAGTGTCACACAGTATTCAAGCCCCTAGCCCTGACTTTCTGTTGAACTGTGTGTACTCAGTAATGGTACTCTACCTTTGAAATCTATAATATTGCATCAATCTCCCCCTCAAGAGAGTGACCCATTGAAGATAAGAAGCCTTAAGTGAATTATCCTGGAAGAACTCTGAGAAAATAGTTTCTTCCTGCATTGTCTCCGAAATTACAATGAGAGGAAATAAATTCAAATCCTGGCGACATAGCATACCTGGCCATAGATGATGCATGTAGGTCTCGGTTGGTTTCTTCCTCTGAAGCTTTGGAGTAATGAATTTCCTCTACAGACTTGTGAAGAGGATGTGGGGAAGTCCTTTAGAGATTGTGTGGGCCCAGACAACACCATTGTTTCCTCCTCTCTAAGTCCATTTTGCTATCCGTTTTCATGTCCTCAGTGAGTGTTCAAGGAAATGTTCTCCACATCTTCCTGGAAAGGGACTGTAGTTATTGGATGGGTCTAAAGTAGACTGGAAATGCTTCAATGGGTCACTCTCTTGAGGGGGAGATTGATGCAATATTATAGATTTCAAAGGTAGAGCACCATTACTGAAGAGTATCTACAATCCAACCAAATGTAATATGGATAAAGCCATTGCCAACGATCTGCTTCTCACACAGAATCTCCTTTCCACCTCCATCAGTCCTAGCTCAAGCCATTGCCTTTATAATTGTGGAGAAAATTGTTATGACCTTGGACCTCAATCCATTACCCACTAATGCTTTGGGACTTTAACCCTCTCCTATCACTACATGGCCCAGCAGCTTCTCAGAATTCATGCTCATGATTGCCTCCACACTGGGGATAGAAGTTCAGGAAAACCCTGGTGCCTTCCCCAGGTTACTCATTAGCCCTTGCTGCAGGAATTTCAAAGGTTTCTCATTGCTCATATTTTATTTACTGAAGCAACCCCTGACATATTTGATCAGAAAAATCCAGTTAGCTCATAGTTTTTGAAGGCTATTATGTGCTAGCAGCCCTTTCCCAAGAGTCTTCCCTCTGTGCATTCCTCTCTGACTCATAACTGCAGACTCCACATCCTCTGAGGTTTTGAATGGCGCCCTTGCTAACCTCTCAGACCAGTTACTTCACTAAGGTAATTTCACATATCCTTCTTGTTGTCCCTTTTTCCCAAAAGAATCTTTGATAGCTTTGTCTCTAAAGATCCCTTCAGAAAGTAAGAATGCATTTTTATTCATTCACCCACTCATTTATACTCATTCATTTGTTCATTCTTGCACTTATGGGAGGCAACTGTGTGCCAGGCACTACACTAAAACGTTTATATTTGGAGGTAACTAAACTGTTACAGTCCACAGTGTCACAAGATTTGAAGTCTAAGGGCTGTTGTTGGGGCACATTTAAAATATCTACAAAAGCAATTTAATGATTATTATAGTAAGTATTAAATATAAATGCTACACCATTTTGGGTACTAATTATATGACAGGCAAGGCTCCAAGTGTTTATGCATATTAATTTATCTAATCCCCATAACAGTTCTGCAATAGAGTTTAAAGGCGAAAGGATTAGAGCCCATTAAATATGAAGGGCATAGACTCCTTTAGAAAATCCAGGATTGCTGGAATGAGGATGACTGAACAGGATGAAATGCCAAGTTCACAAGACTAACTTACACAGTATCCATTGTTCACAGGCACTATGCTTCCTATCCTGCCAGGCTTGCATCTTCCAGACAGCATGGGATGAATGGTCATTATTATTTTAAAGGCATGCAGATGCTTAGCCACTTGTTTGTAGACAGAAGTTTCTGTCCCACCCAATACTGAAACCATTTAGTCCCAAATAAACACACAAAGGCTTATATTAGTTATAAGCTGTTTGACCGATGGCTCTGGATTTGTATTGGCTAGTTCTCTCTTAATTATTAACCTATTTCTATAATCTCTGTATCTCTACATGATCTTGCCCAGGTGTCCTGCCTTCCTGGTAGCTACATGGCATCTGTCTTGCAACTCACTCTCTGTGTTCCTCTTCTCAGAATTCTCCTAGTCTGGTAGCCCTGCCTATACTTCCTGCCTGGCTACATCCTGCTTGTCCATTGGCTGAAACAGATTTATTCATCAACCAATAAGAGAAACATTATTCACAGCATACAGAAGAACATACCCCATCATTTGTCAACAACATAAAAATGACGACTGTGAGCTGTGCCTTAGTTGTATTTGACACCAATGCTGAACTCTTTCCCACAATGATAACCTGTGAAAAGCTGGTAGAAAGCTTTCCACATTCAGTACCTGCCCTTAGAGAGGGGAGAAGGAGGAAGATCCAATACATGGCTGAGTAAAGTCAACAGTGACTATTTCATTGTTTGTAATTTTCAAAAGTTAAAATGTTATATAATTTTCCTTTCTCGCCTTCCTCCAAACCCTCCCATGTCCTCCTGCCCCCTCTTTCTTTCTTTCTTTCTTTCTTTCTTTCTTTCTTTCTTTCTTTCTTTCTTCCTTTCTTTTCTCTATCTCTTTCTCTCTCTTTCTCACTCTCTGTCAAATTCATGGCCTCTTTTTCTTTATTTTTGTTGCATATGTATATATAAACTCATATACGTGTGTGTGTGTGTGTGTGTGTGTGTGTGTGTGTGTGTGTGTGTTACCTCCTACCTGCTGAATCTGTTTAGTGTTGCTTGTTTGTATATGTTTCAAGGATGATGACTTTATACCAATTAGGAAATTCTTCATTGGGGAATAACAATCCCCTCTCTATCAGCAGTAAATTGTCCATAGCTGTTTGTCTAGGGGAGGAGTGGAGGAGACTTCTTCTTCCATGTTATCATGTCTATTGATTTTGTCATTTTTCAGGTCTGGTTTGGGCAGTCATATTGTTGAGTAGGTGTAGCCTGGACAATGACTCTTCTTAGAGATAAAAAGAACCTTTGTAGGGACTGACTGCGAGTGGTGATGCTTAAGCTGTCAGCATCCTTTAGACAGCAGCTCTAGTGCTACTTCTGTACCTCAAAGAGCTGACTAACACCATCTTTGTGGTCTTCACCCCAAGTCTGGCAGAAAGGCAGGCTTCCATGCTGGGGAGATGGCTCATTGGGTAGAGTACTTGCTGCACAAATACGAGGAACTGAGTTTAGATCCTTGGAGCCCATGCTAAGAAGGGAACAGTAGCATTCATCCGTAATCCCAGTCATTCCACTTACAAGATGGGAGGCAGAGACAAGCAAATCCACAGAAGCTCCGTCTAGCTGTCCTACTGCACATATCTGGAAACAGCAGGAGACTTCACCTCAAACTTGAAGGTGAGAATCAACACAAAAGTTGGTCATCTGACTTCCACATGTATGCCATGACATAGTCACACATTAGGATTCATCACACAGAGAGAGGCAGAGACAGAGAGATAGAGAGACAGAGACATAAAGAGACAGAGAAAGAAACAGTGAGACAGGCATACAGACAGATTAAAAAGAAGAAATAAATGCAGGCTTTCCAGTTCTACTATGTACCTAAGATCAAAATCTATGCATAAGCAATCTCCAAGCTCAGAGCTAGAAAGGGGTGTGGCTTAAGCGTCTAGCTTCAGATGGTTGTGACTCTGGCTACTCATTCTTTTGACTTGCCCATTGTACTTTTTGCAGTGTGTTACCAGCTAGAATGACAGCTCTCCACACAAACAGAGTGGACCTCCTCCAGCAGGATCTGGGAGTGTGGGAGGGAGGTGCTGTAGAAGCTCAGCCTCTCATTTCCTGTGGACTCCATTTCTCACAGTATGCACTGTAGAATGCCTACATCAGAATCACCTGGGGAGTTTATTTAAAAGTGATATTTAGAATAAAAATGGACTCTTGAGTATGGCATCAAATGCCAAGACACAGTGTGAGCTCGTTTTCAAAGTGTTGGAGAAAACTGACATCAGAAGAAAATAGAGTATCTCTCCAAAACGAGAGTGCAGTAAATATACTATCAATCTCAGCTGCAATCTGGAAGGAAATATCCAAAGAATAATGGCCTTTTGGCAGGAGTCACAGAACACTGTAGTATGAGTATGTGTGTCCTTAGTGGTTGATATTCATAAGCTAAAGCTGGAGGAAACTGCCGAAGGTAAAATGAAATTACTGAAGATAGTTTGAAAAGACAATCCTTGCTACAAGGATGGATAACATGGGTTGCCCCAGCGTGAAGTTGAACCAATCACCATTTGTTGTTTTTGTAAAGATTAACCTATTTTTATCCATGTGTCTTTTTTTCTTTTATATATGTTAAGCACACTATCTGTATGTAGGGACCTCAGAAACCAGAAAAAAGGCATTGGGTTCTCCATAACTGAAGTCACTGTTGTGAGCCACACCATGTGGGTGCTGGAAACTAAGCCTGGATCCTCTGCAAGAGCAGGCAGTTATCTTAACCACTGAGGCACCCACCCAAATCGATAATCTGCAAACAAACATATTATTATGTGACATTGTGGGCTTTCTGTTAGCCTGTTGTCTGGTGTGTCTTTAGGGTCAGTGTTGTCCATTATAAAGAAATTAGATTACTTCTACAGCATTATCAGACAGACAGTTAGATGTAAAATTGAATTAGTCTCCCCTGGGAAAGAGAGATCATATGGAATTTGTACTCAATGGAGCTCCGGGTTCTAATCCACCTCCCATTAACAAACGAGCTGTGCAACTTTTGAAACTTCTTCCTTGTGGAATCTGTTTTTCTTTCATCTGTGAAACAAGGGCAGAGATGAGAGGAAGAAGGAGACATTGTGCATTTCTGATGGTGTCGGTAGTTATGTATAACAGGGCACTTTAAAACAGTCAGAGTATATTATTAGTTACCAAACAGAATGAAATTTCAGCCATGACTCCC
Organism: Cricetulus griseus; assembly: GCF_003668045.3. NCBI lineage: Eukaryota > Metazoa > Chordata > Mammalia > Rodentia > Cricetidae > Cricetulus > Cricetulus griseus. Next base: position 171,453,359 of record NW_023276807.1, read on the forward strand.
TTTATCTTTATTTTCATGACAACTGTGAAATTACAGATTAAATTTAAAGACAAACGCACTTGGAATGTTTTTGAAGTGATGTTTAATTTAACACAGGCATCTTGTCACTTCATTCACTTCATCCAGCGAATATTTCTTAGAATTTCCACAAAGTTCAGGGAGCTATTTTGCAAGCTCTGGAAGCTGCATGTGACTTGGAGAGGTAAGAAAATGCAACAGGAAACAGAGAAATGGGAAATGTTTGATAGTGATAACTATTATAGGGGAAATATAAACCGGGGAAGGGTATAAACTATTCTTCTAAATCATTATTTCTGTAAGTTGCTTCAAATAATAAATAAATTTATTGCTGGGCTGGAGACATGGCTCAGCAGTTCCAGAGGTCCTAGTACAATTCTCTGAACTCACATGGCAGCTTACAACCTTCTATAATGGGATCCTATGACATCTTTTGATATGCAGACATAGATGCAGACAAAATAACTATATACATAAGATATGTAAACAAATCTTTTTAAAAAGCAAAATGTTTAAAATAAATAAACAAATAAAAATATTTATTTATTGTTGGAAATCTATAGCAAAAAAAAAAAATCAAATTCAGGGGCTGGAGAGATAGCTCAGTGTGTAACATGCTTGCTGAAGACCTGATTTTAAATTTATAGAACCCAGGCTCAGAGACACAACTGTAACACTAGTGCTGGGATGGGGATGCATTGAAGATAAATGAATCACAGGGCCTTGCTGGCTAGGTTGTCTAGGTGAAATGTCGAGCTCCTGGTTCAATGTGAGATCCTATCTCAAAAAACAGTGTGGAATGTGATCATGGAAAACATCTGGCATTGACATCTCACCACCCACTGGGTGTATAGCCTTCACACTTGGCACATTTTCATGCTTGCATCCATGTGTACACACACACACACACACACACACACACACAGAGAGAGAGAGAGAGAGAGAGAGAGAGAGAGAGAGAGAGAGAGAGGGGGGGGGATTGCTACTTTCCACTTTGCTAAGTTTTAGAAATTTTCTCTAGGTTTCCTTACAGATGAGGAGTCAGTGTACCCCAAACATCGAGCAGACTCGAAGCTTTTTGATCATCTGTACTGTGTCTCCCACCTTCCCACAGAGTTTGTGATAATCACAGGTTCACGACACCTAGTACTTGACACTTTCATATATAATACCAGAAATAATTCCATGGGTGAAAAATCAGGTTATATATTTATTGAGCTTCCCATCAAGAAGGATCATTTCTGTTGACTGGTGATTCATTGCTGGTGAGCAGTAAGTAATACAGGGCCAAGCCCTCTCTCTTTAAAGTAATATGACCCTGAACCTCCATCTACTTGATGAAAATTTTTATTTTCAATTATATTTTTAATTCATTTTATATACCAACCACAGTTTCCCCTCCCTCCCCTCGCACCCCCACCTCCCCTAACCCACCCCTCAGAAAGGGTAAGGCCTCACATGGGGAGTGAACAAAACCTGAACAAATTCAGTTGAGGCCTCTCCTGAAAGAAAAGTTAAGAGCTGCTGGATAGTGAGTGGCTACATGCAGTACCTGCTGTGCATTGTGGGAACGGGCTCATTCCATTTTGCATTTAACCTATTACTATTGTCTGTGATAGGATTGAGGATGCAGACAGAGTAAGTACTATAAAGGCAAAGGATGCCTATGAGGTGTCCAGCATCAGTTTCAAGACAATTCGTTATGTTTAGAAAAATCTTTGTAGATTGTTACAATATTTTTGTTGTCATTTTGTTTTGTTTTTTAAAGTGTCTCATTATAATATAGTCCTGGTTGGCCTTGCACATGTAGTAATCCAGCAGTGTCTGCCTCCCAAGAGGCGTGTACTACCATGCATGGCTTCTTTACCTAAATTTAACAATGGATTTTTAAAGCATTTACTCCAAATATACTTTTGTTTAATGCTTTCTATTTTGAATTTAGGAATGATCTTGTTCCACTGGATTAAAATAAAATGACATCCATGTGAATTCTAGCAGCCAAGTGTTTAGGTTGTTACTTGAAAAGGTTATACCTCTCTTCATTCAACAGTGACTCCACAAATAATACTATGGTCCCATAATGGGAATATTACAGCCACAGCACTTAAATATGAAACAACACATCTAATTACCATGTTCCCTCTTCCAGCAAAGTCAGAAAACAAACAGGTCCCAGTCAATCCATGCTCTCATCCTGCCTCTGGAATGGCCTCATTAATTGTCTAAATTCACTCTTCTAATTTCACCTGGAATTACTTACATGATGAACCACTGATACTTTCTAGGTTCATGACTGGCCATGCCTTTCTCTCCTTCACACTCTTCTGCAGTCTCCCCTGACTCTCACAACTACACTAGGAATAAGACATTCCAGAAACCTCAGAAACACTCTTGATGCTCAGCAAAAACAGCTGAAGGTGTGGTGTGCACAAGTTCTAATATAGGACGCTTCAAGGAGCCAACAGGCATGTGTCTATCAAGTGGTGTGTCAGTTTTATATACCTTAAGGTGGTCAGTTAAAATGAAATAGCTGGTCTTGTGAGATGGCTCATCCAGTAAAGATGCTTTCTCCATCTGAGCACCTGAGCTCCCTCTGAGGAGGCCGTGTAAATGTGGAAGGAGCAACCAACTCCACAAAGCTGTTCTCTGAGAGCCACAGTCTTGCCATGTTATGCTCCCACATTGTAATGCTAATATTGATACTATTGCTAATTACAATAATAATGGTAATTTTTTAAAAGAAACAGTTTACAAATGTTGCATTGTGAACAATTAGGTTGGCAACACTCTGAAAGTGTCTTTCTTTAGACTCTTTCTTCCAGGTTTTCCAAACTAGGCTGAGATATTTTCTCCTTGCCTGGCCAGGGAGTCTGCTGGGTCCAGATTGGGTTATTTGGAAATAAGAACATGCAGTATAGAGGGACTGGACTTGGGGGGTAATACCATTTTTAAAATCACAAGTGCTTTTCTAAAATATCTCACTCTTTGTACATGTTGGACAAACCACTATGTTTTAGCTCCACTGGTAAGAAAGAGAGGAAGGGAGGAAGGGAAAGTGGGAGGGAGGGAGGAAGGAAGGAAGAAAGGAAGGAAGGAAGGAAAGAAGAAGGAAGGAAGGAAGAAAGGAAGGAAGGAAGGAAGGAAGGAAAGAAGGATGGATGGGAGGAAGGAAGGAAGGGAGAACCCTGATTATATCCCAGTATGCTGATTATTCATAGAAAGCTTAGCAAGCCCAGTGACTAGAGCCCAAGAGCTGAGTTGTGTGTTTGCCCATGCAAGTTGTATTAAAAACAGAAGAATAACATGTCCTTATGCCCCTATTTTCCTTTCTGTTTCGCCTCTGTATATGGTTGTGTGTATGTCTCTTTAGTAGTTTTTTCTTGCCATGGTGTTTTCTATAGAGGACGTGTTCAATAAATTTTGCTAGATGAATAAATGGTGATTACTTGGAATTTACACTTCCTACTAGACTATGCTGTTGCTCTGGTCCCTTGAATTCCCTTCAGGCCAGCTTTGCAAACAAAGTGTAAGTAGTTTGGTGAAATTATTCAGGAATATAAAGAAATGAGATGTAAGGGAAAGAAATTATGGTTTCTTTGAGGAATTAATTCATTGAGCAAAATATGGAGTGGGATCCATTAAACACATTTAATCACTAAATTCCCCCATAGTTCTGAGAGGTTGGCAGTAACTGCCCTTTCACAAGGCCAAATTGAGAGGACTGATGTAGTGAGTAGTAACCTGTTCAATGACACAAAGGTAGGTGATGGTAGACACTGCAAGTCATCCTGGACCCTATAGATGTTCTGCAGACTTTGTGGAAAGAAGTCAACCTGTGACAATCGTGTGTCATGGCCTCATTGTTTGCTCTGTCCTCCTGAGAAGCTATAGGACCCTGCTGGCTCAGCCTGTCCTCAGCTTCCTTCATCCACATTGTCTTGAAGTTCTTGTCTTCAAATCACTTGGGAATGCTCAGCTCATTCTATTCCAACAGAGAACACAATGGTACAAACAAAAGTGCCTTTGATTTTCTGAGTTGATGGATTCAGGGAAGGCCATGCCTTTGTCAGGGGACCACTCTAAATCACATTCCCTCAAAAACAACTACTGGCCACTATGGCACCTTGTTCCCTCAGTGCAACTGTCACCATACACTTGAAAATTCTTTCTCCAGAAAACCTTGAAGGCTCGAGGAGCTATGTGTTCTGAGAATTAACTCCATGGTGGAGCCTTTGAATAAACTGTAACTCCTCAATGATTTTTACCAATTCCAATTGGCTGTGTTTTCCCCTTTCTGGCAGTGTCATTCTTTTAAGTCCTGATTCTTTTCATTTTTAAGGTTTTATCAGGCCACTGCTTTCCCCCAGGACTTTTCTGGGACACTCGTCTCACTGGTAAGCTGGCACCACTGAGACACACAGACGGTTCATTTTAATGAGCATGTTGTACTTCTTGCAGCTGCTAAAATAAATTAAGACAAGATAGGATAGAAGAGACCTTTAAGTGTTACATCTAACCAACTGATTTCTTCTGAAAAGAAGAAAGTGTGAAAGAACCCGGCTAAAACCACAATTAAGCAGTAGCACTTGGTAATAGAAGTCCCAGCAGAGCAAGTTCTAATGCTTGGTGTCCATGAGAGGGGAAGTAAACTCCCTGAAGAATTACACAGACCCACAGAGTCCAAACCTTATTTAATTTTCCACTAGCTTTGGTCCAGGAAGGAAGAAGACTCTGTTGACAGTCCCTTACGCTTTCCTGATTCTTCAAGCATGGCTCATAGCAGGAGACAAGATACTGCTATACCTACCACTAATTGACATGTTGTTGTTCCTTTTGTTAATCCAAAATGGTGGCTTTTTTTTCAAACTACTTCTTATGGATAATTGTTCTCATTTGACTCCTTCTCATTCTTGTTATGAATGTACCTTTTTGGGAAAGTGCTAGCATTTGGGCCACCAGACTCTGTGTGCTTTTGATACATGGTAAGTTATTGAATTGTTGCATTTAATAAAGTTTTAGGTACTAAGTAGATTAATACTTCCTTGAGTTGCTCAGTTTACCTTGTTAGCACTGTCTGCTACTTCTCTTCCTTGATAATGTCTCTTGAATAGTATGTATCAGTTAACCTTTAGTGCATAACAAACACTCTTAAAGTTTAATAGCTTGAAACAACATTGTACATACAGCTGGTAATTCTGTGGGTTAGCAATCTAGCTGGATTGAATGTCTGCTAGTTTTAATTGCTCATTGATATTTCCAATTAATAAATTGGCTTTCATTCTAATGGTTAGTTTTCTGTCAATTAGCAAGATGAAGGTAACTGAGTCACTCGCCTGTTATCATCCAGTGGGATGGACCAGGCATGTTTCATGCTTTGAGTCTAATTAGTGGTAAGGTTTGGAATTTACATGTCACTTTAGTTGCAATGTGTTGGTCAAAGAAAGTTACAATGTCAACTCAGATTTAAGCATCAAGTAAAAAGACCCTGCCTCTTGGCAGGCAGAGCTCAAAGCACGGCAGCCACATTTATTTATTTATTTATTTATTTATTTATTTGTTATCAATGCTCAAGCTTCTTCAATGAAGCCAATCTTTTAAACTCCCTTCTAGAATCCAAACACTTGTTTTTATCAATGATACCTGAAAAAGCTTTGCAAGAAGACCTACCTATTGATTTCCTTTTCCTTTAAGCCATTTTTTATATTAAAGATTTGTCGATTGCTTTTAAAATAAAACCTGGATTCATGTCATGTTTTCCTCTTTCTATTTTCTTTATAATCAAGCCCATCAGATTCCCCAAGAAGACTTCTTAAAATATCTCAGTCTCTCACCTCCAATCATTTATGTCTCCTTCTTTTCTAGTTTTTCCACACAAATTATCTAGTATTTTCTCTCTCAGTTAACAGTATCTATCTCTCCTCTCTTCTCCTTCAGCATCTACCTTCCACAGTTCCATGCAGCTTGCTGCTATTCCTTTGCCAAACCTTACTTTCTGATTCAGTTCCAACTTACCTCTTCAGTGTACACTGACTTGGACTTTCACACCTCAAAAACACGAGGTCTCACCTGGCAGTGGTGGCACATGCCTTTAATCCCAGCACTCGGGAGGCAGAGGCAGGCAAATCTCTGTGAGTTTCACACCAGCCTGGTCTACAAGAGCTAGTTCCAGGACAGCCTCCAAAGCCACAGGGAAACCCTGTCTCAAAAAACCAAAAAAAAAAAAAAAAAAAGAAAGAAAGAAAAGAAAAGAAAAAGAAAAAGAAAAACCCATGAGGTCTTTCTGTAGCCCTCAGCACCACACAATTGCTTCTCTTTCTTCAGTCATGTGACATTTTCTCTACCTTTTTAAATTTTAAATCCTAACCTATTTCTTGTATTGAGACTCCTCTAGAGAGTCTGGTCTCAACAGTGTCCAGCCTCCCTGTTGCCCCATCACCCCTTAATGGGGTGCTATGTACTTCTCACGGAATTAATGTTTTAGCTTAAGTAAGATCAATGTTCCTGTATGAGAACGGTATAGGAAATTATGTTGTCCTCTAGGAGCACAGAGGCAAGTCATGTTTTCTTTGTGTATAAATCAGATCTCATTGGACTGGGTAAGGGGAAAACAGGCATTCAACAAAGCATCCTACCTGAAATTAAATCTCCAATTTCACCTAACCATCTCCTTTTTCAGGTAATTGTCTCTGTTACTTTAAAAAAGCAGGATTTGTTAATGTTATCTTATACCTCTGGGGCTCGGGTATGGACTCAATAGGTTTCTTAAACCTCAGATGATTTCCATCATAGGAAGTTGTAGGAGAATGCAGTATTCCTTTCTCCTACAAAGTCTCCTGAGACGCCTCCTTTACCCATGTTAACTACCATCTGACTCAGCATTAAATATCATTGCTGCAACCTCCAAAACAGCCCGCACACTGTCCACTTCTTCCACTCCATCCTTACCTCTCTTTCTGCCTTGCAGCATCCTTATGGTTTCGCTCTTATGCCACCTGCATCCTCCTCCAAACTATTGTTTATGTATCAACAAGCAGCCATTTCTAAATTACAGTTAATTCAACTCGGTCCATACTTAACATATTTCACAGTCAGATTACAGGCTAATAGACACTGTGGTATATAGCGCTGGCTTGCTTTTCTATCTTATCTCCATGGCACTCATGTCACTGTCTTGTCCAGTGCAGTCCCCCAAATATACCGTGTTCCATCTGCACAAATCCTATGCACATGCCCTTCTCTCTTCCTGCTGTGAATTCCTTATCTATTTTTATACATCTTTCAGTCAATGCAAATTATCTTCATGGCTCTTAATCAGTGTTTCCTCCACTAAAGTATAAGCTCCTTGAAGCCAAAAATCTTCTTAGTTTTTCTATTAATGCAGTAATAGAATCCAGCAGCATCTAGACTCTTGCACTTATTAAGCACTCAATAAATGATAAATGACAGAAATGACAGAAAGAATGAATGAGTTAATGAATGAATTAATAATACTTAGTTATGTTCCAGTTCTATTCTCATATATAAATATGCATGAGATGTGGTAGCTTCTGTGAAGGCTTATATTCTCAGTAATAGAAGTGTAAATATAAATTATTTAGTGTATAGGGATAACTAGAAGCTTAAAAACAAAGAGATTAACTTCCCCTTGTGATGGATGAAGAGGATCAGGGAATTAAATAATTTTAGTTAGCAAATTACCACAAATTCACGAAAACTTATTTTCTAGTTGTGGAAGTTAGAAGTCATAGAATGGTAGGGTCATCAGAGTTGTTTTTCTTTTGTGTGTTGTCAGGTAGCCTCTTCCTCCTCTTTACCAAATCTTACAGGCTACCCAATAATTAAAGCCATTAGTCTGGGTCAGCCATGTTTAATTTTATTCTCTCTCTCCTTGACCTCTATGTGTATATTTGCTCTCTTTTACCCAAGAGCCACTGGATTCAGCCCGATGAGTCAAGATATCATCATGTTAAGGTACTTACATGGTTAGTTCATAAACAACTGTGGGTGCTTTGATGTTCTGTCTACCACAGAATTGTAAAAGACTTTCATGGGGAAAACAAAACTTAAACTTAATGTGAAAACACAAAAGTCGCAACCTACAGAAGTGGTTCTTAACCTGTGGGTTGCAACTCCTTGGGGTCATAGGGATCACCTAATAACATCAGAAGACATTCATGCAACAATTCATAAGAGTAGCAAATTTAGTTATGCAGTAGCCACAAAAATAATTTTATTGGAATGTAAAAAATAAATTAATAAAAAATTTACATTCGAGGGTCACCACAACATGATGAGCTGTATTAAAGTGTTGCAGCAAATAGGAAGGTTGAGAACTACTGGGTTAGAGTGATAACTCAGTGTTTAAGAGCATGTACTGTTCTTCCAGAGGACCTGAGTTCCATTTCCAGAACCCATGTAGGTCACAACCAACTATAACTCCAGATCCAGGGGTCTCCAAAGACTCTGGCCTTCACAGTTGCCTGTACCCACATGCATGTACCTACACACAGACACCAAAATACATGAGGCCAGAGAGGCAGGCAAGGGCCTGAAGACAGGAGTCCTTGTGCAGTGAAGGACCACTGAAAGGTTGAAGTGGAAGTAGTGCAACTAGAAAGACAGCTATTACAGCAAAGTGAATCTTGGATATCTTGGGTACCTTGGAGCAAGGATAAAGGAAGGTTCAAGTGGCAGGAAAGCATACCAGTACCCTAGAACTGTGGCCTGCGCCACAGCACTTAGATGGACTGTCAGGGCACACAGCTATGGTCAATACCAAGAACAGAAAAGCAACAAACTCAGGTGACTAAATGATGGACAGAGGGGTCCTGGCTGAATCATTTTGGTAATGGAACAGGAGGGACGACAGGGAGAGGCTGGGTATATGCCCAGGAACTCGAAAGCCATACTATTGTAGACATTCTCCTAGTACTTAGAAAATGGATTTGTTGCTTCATCAGCAGTGTTTTCTTGAACCTACAGCATTAGGAAATAAAATGTTATAGCAATCATTGAAAAGATCTGCTTATTGTGAGATGAGTTCTACATTCTCCAACTCTTTCCACTCCCTCTGGCCTTTGAGTACCAGTCCTTCCAGGAAGCACAAACATGAGATGACAGAAGCCAGTTACAGTGCCCTGTTCTTTTTACTTATGCAACTCTGACACCTTCCTATATCTTTGTTTTGGCTTTTTCCTGTACTAATTTCAAGACATCTCTTCTAATCAACTTTTCACAAACCACTGCTTTTGTTAGACATTTGGACCTCATCCCGGCATCTGCCACATTCAATGGTGCAATTGTGAAGGACCAGAAGGCGCCCTGGTCCTTGGAGCTTGCATCCTAAGGCAGCTCTGCTTGCCTTTGAGTGCTTTGTGGTATGGAAGAAGTTCAAGAGAAGAGCAGTGTCTCTGGGTTTGGCTAAGAACTACAGCCAGATGATCTAGGATCCAACTCCTGGATTCCCACTACCTTTGGGTGTGACTTAGAGGAGTTCTTGTGTTATGAGCCCCCATTTGTCCAGTATAAGCACTGACAACACATATTTCAAGGAGGCTGAAACAATCATTTGAGGTGATGGATGTAGAACATTTTAGTCAGGTACTGGCACACAGGAAAAAGCCTCAAAATACCAGTTATTCTCCTGATTATGAGTATTTTACAATTAATAATTACTAGAGAGTAAAATAAAAAATAATCAGATATTGTGTGTATATGCAAAGTCTTTATGAAGAACCACTTAGTATTGCCTGAAGGTCCTCTTATGGGTTTTTTATCCTGGCCACTACAGCTACAATAGTTTCCTTTTATTTCTTCACTATGCCAAATTCTTGCCCTTCTGCCAAAATGTCTGCCCTGGATTCTCCCTGTCTCACTCTTCTTCTTCATTGTCTAACTCTGGCTCTGTCTTTCAGGCCTAAGTTATTCCCTCAAAGGATTCTCTCCTATTTACCTTCTCTGAGGAGATGACATTACTGTCAGGATTTTCTACATGCCTCCCTTGCACCATAATTACAATTTCATATGTGTTGTTTATTTGTATATTGACACACACACACACACACACACACACACAGAGAGAGAGAGAGAGAGAGAGAGAGAGAGAGAGAGAGAGAGAGAGAGAGAGAGAGAGAGAGAGAGAGAGAAGGATGGAGGGAGGGAGGGAGGAGGAAGCAGAGAGAGACAGAGACAGAGACAGGGAGAGCCTGGCACTTAGGATGCAATCAATAAATTTATTTTTATTTTAAGAAAAAAGGTCCTCACACCCTGATTAAAATGCACTAGAAAAGGAAGAGACCATTACAGGAGACACATCATTATATCCATTAACCTCTAATTTAGGTCACTAACTTGTGCGTTATTCCACAGTCTGAGTGTTCTAATCATTGATATCAAAGGGAAAGAAAGGCACCCTTCCTCCATTGTACAATAATAAAAGTGAGCTGAGACATTTATTTCCAATGTTCATACTCTCTTGTTTCGAGATCAGGAAAAGATGAAAACATTAGACTGTAAAATATTTTGCATACTTCAGTGTGCATCTGTTAAAACATGCTTCCACAGCCCATCTGTGCAAAGGAAGCCAAACACCATAAGGTCTGGGTATGCTCAATGGGCCCCTTGGGCATCACTTTCAGTTCCCTGGAATGGGAAGTATGCTGGGGTGCACAGCCAGGCCCAGAGCCATCACGGAAAGAAGTGGAGGCTGGGCTCCAGTGCTCCACGGAGACACAGATCAGCTGCCACAGAAATTCATGCCTTGTCCCATGCTAAGCACACCAGGGACAGATTAGTCTGTTAACAACCAGCAGGGTGCCACACAGAGATATTGAGGTCTCCCTGTCCTACAGCAGGTTTTCCAGAAGGATTCTATTGTTTTCTTCTGAAATCCAGTATACAAGAGTAATTTTACCACGGGGTAATTTATGGTTTACCGTTTCATTGAAGTGATTTTTCAGCCTTGTTGAAAAAAATCCTGAGTTTTCTTAATAGATACAGTTTTAGCACACACTGGAATAGTAAAAATGGAAGTAAGTAGTAACACAATTCTAAAAGAAATTATTTATGGAATATAAATAAGTATGAGAAACTGAAAACGTAGAGTAGGAAATGTAACTGAATGACCTGGAGCATCATACAAGCACTAACTTTCCCCAAACAAATCTTGAGACAAAGCCTTCATATCCATAGTGTGTCACCAGTTTGTCACCTATGTTCCTCTGTATGAGTGTTGGTTCTTAGCACAAGGTCCTTGGACCCCTAATTTGGTACATTAGAGCACCATAAGGAGTATCCTAAATACAGCTTTTAAATATATTTGCAGAGAATTTCTATGGATTAGATCTAAAGATTGCAATGATTTTCAGTACAAACTGAAGTAGTACACTAGATAGTTTCTCTCCCTTCTGATTCCAGGACAAACATATATTCAAATTCTATGGAATTTTTACACCACTATCCTGTTTTGCCCTAGTTTTTGCCACTTACCACTTACCTTTCATGTCTTAAATGACTGAGAACATTTTTATTTCTTTCTTTGTTTTGTGGTGGTGGTGGAATCAAACTGGGAGCCTTGGGCATCCTAGGCAAGTGCTCTATCACTAAGCTACACCCAGCCCATGAATGTCTTTCAATCTAACACCAAGCTCTACTTATTTTCTTCTACACCCTCACTTGTGGGTACTACCATGTCCCATTTTGGGTATTTGAACTCATACCCTATTGCTTGGTGGCAATGGTCTTACCCATTGAGTGATCTCACCATTCTTTCTTGTCTCTTTCTTCTCTCAGTTGTCTTTGGTTCTCATGAACAAATAAATAACATAGATGACTCTGACAAGGCTTTAACTTCAAGGCAAGGGCTGCATGTGTTTGGAAGCTGGAAGCCAGAATTCTTTGAAAAGGTCACTGTTGTGTCCTTACAAAATCTCATAGCCCAGTTTTGCTGTCCCTTCTACAGTGCTGAGGTGTATGGCAAAATGATCTATATCCTTAGGACTCAGGAACTAAAACCAATGTATTAAATCTTAGGTGATTTGATTCATTTTACTTCCACTTGAGTTTAATCACTAGCAAGACATTATTAAAATATGGTAGAGATTTCCCTTGTTACATAGGAACTAACAACCTTCAGATAGTGTGTATAATCCTATAGGTTATGGTGATCTTTCATCTCATTAAGATATAATGAGAAAAAAGCCATTTTCTCATAATGAGGCAGAATGAAATGGACCCTTAGAAAAATCAATAAAAGATTATTAAGAAAGTAAATGTTCGTTAAAGAGAGTATGTTTTCTTTTAAGTACTGTGGCCTTATAGTAGCAGGATAGATGTAGGCTAGTTAACTCAAAAGGGGTTACCCTCCCATGTTTTTTAAATTTCTTCTTCTTCTTCTTCTTCTTCTTCTTCTTCTTCTTCTTCTTCTTCTTCTTCTTCTTCTTCTTCTTCTTCTTCTTCTTCTTCTTCTTCTTCCTCTTCTTCTTCTTCTTCTTCTTCTTCTTCTTCTTCTTCTTCTTCTCCTCCTCCTCCTCCTCCTCCTCCTCCTCCTCTCCTCTTCCCCTCCTCCTCCCCCTCCTCCTTCTTTTTCACCCCTTCCTCCTTCTTCTCCTTCTCGTGCTCTTCCCCCTCTTACTCCTTCCTGAAACACCATCTCACCATGTAGCCCTGACTGTCTTACAGCTCACTACAAAAATCAGGATAGCCTTGAACTTCCAGAGTTCCATTTGCCCCGTCTCCCAAATGCTGGGATTAAAGGTATGCACCACTACAACTAGGACACAAAAAAGTTTTTATATTAAGTAAAAAATTCTTCTGAATCCTGTCTCTGTATACATACTCAATACACTTAAGCTCATTTATAATGTGAAATGATCATAATGTTAAAATCATTTAATGATAGTAACTTTCAAATATGCATAAACACAGGATGTTGTAATGAGACCTGCTTCTCCAGCAATATCAGCCTTAGCCAACATTCCTTTCACACTCATCCTCACACTCTTCTAGGCACAACATCCTTGGGGAGTTTGCATAAATAATTTGTTATGCATCTCTCAATTATTACTCAATGAAAAAGACATTTGTTCTACTACATGTAAAATAGCAATAATTCAATTTGATTTCTAATTATCCCATGTTTTCTTCTGAATTTTCATTTTTTGTATCTAGACTTTAAAAATTCATACACTGTAATAACTCTGTGTCCTTAAATTTTTTTATCTATAAGCTCTTCTTGCGCTCTCTCTTTCTCTTATCTCCTCCTCATAAACACATTTTTTCTATTCAGAGTCTCTCGGGTCTTTTCTGACTTCATCTATGTGTTTTGAAAACTAAAAATTGTGCATAAATTTTGTCCAAATTGCAAAGATTTTTATTTGCAAAGAGTATCTCAATATTGTGTACGGTTCTCCCATTTGAGGTCTGTAATATCTAATTATTGTTTATTTGTAAGGCCATCAATGAATACACTTAGTTTGTTAGAGACTGAGTCTTAGTCAGCCAAAGCTGCTACAACAACATCATAGGCTGGTTATGTTAGAAATGTATACCTTAGTTTTTGGCAACAGGGAGACCCAGTTCAAGGGGCTGTCAGTGTGGGCTTCATTCCAAGGCCTCCTCTGTCACTCTGCTCTCCCCAAGTGCTCCCTGAATGTACTCAATGAGCAATAGTAAAAGAGAGCTCTATGCTGTTTTTTCTTATAAGAACACTAAATCTACTTGATCAGGGTCCCACCCATATGACTTAATTTAATATTAATGACTTTTTGGTGCTCCCATCTCCAAAGATAGACACACCAGGAATTGGATGTCGACATATAATTTTTGATTCAGTAAGTCCCAGATTACAAAGGAGTGATTTTTAATTTTATTATTTATTTTATATTCTTAACTGGACACTTTTGTAAAGAGAATGTCTGGATTCAAAGAGCAGCAGCTGCCGTCATGATGGTTGTTGTAATTACAGACAGAAAGTGTGACTTCAGGACACTCATCTGCTCTGCTAGAATTTCTGGCCTTATACAATGAATTTTTGTAAATCTGAATGATAACACATATGACTTTTTTTATGACAGGGTCTCATGATGTAACACTAGCTAGCCTGGAACTCTCTATGTAGACCAGGCTAGTCTCAAACTCACAGAGATGTGTCTACCTTTCCCTAGTGTTGTGATTATGTGTTCTACCATGCCCAGCTTGTGTGCTATTTTTTGACTATCAATTTAGATTTGTTTCTTTTCCATTAAGAGTAAAAATTATACACCAATGTAAGTTTCCTATTGATAAAGGGTTAGTATTGTGTTTGAGATCTGGAATACTAATTTGCAGGTGAAGAACTGTAATGATCAAAATAACCACATGCATGTGTTCAGGAATGACTTAAAGAAGCTGTTTCCCACTGAGGGGTTTGGAGGAGTAGGGGAGAAAGATAACCAAGTCTAGGACACAAGTATTTGCATGTATGTTCCAAGATATTCTGAATAGAAACGCTTCTTCGACACTTCTAGGTTTCCATACATTAAATAATGAGTTTAGCTGTCTGTCTATACATGTGGCTGTCGTGGCTAAGCCTTGAATTTCATTTGGCAACCAGGATAGAGTTGTCTTCCCCCTTAAATGGATGGCTGCTTATTCTATTAATGGCACCATGTACTTTTATTAAATTAAAAGTAGATTTAAAAAGAAGCAAGGTGAGTGAAGATGAGAATAATGGCTGTTTAATGATTCCTCTGTCTAGTGAAAAGTTAATTGAATGCATCCAATTGATCATGGATCAATTTCTTTTTCCAAAACAACTGGATCATCTTTTAAATTGTTTTGTGGGTTTAAGTACAATGCTAGCTGATGAAATATTTAAATTTAAGAAGGTGTGCTTACTACACTGGATTCAAACAGAACTGTATCCTATCTTGGAGAATACTGGCCATGGCTCTCTGGGCCTGCTATAAAAATAAAGAGGACTAAAGCCAAAAAAAAGAAAGGAAGGAAGGAAGAAGGAAAGAAGGAAGAAAATAAGTAATGGAGCCCGTCAGTGGTTGTGCACGCCTTTAATCCCAGCACTAGGGAGGCAGAGGCAGGCAGATCTCTGTGAGTTCAAGGAAGGGCAGTCTGCTCTTCAGAGTAAGTTCCAAGACAGCCAGGACTGTTTCACAGAGAAACCCTGTCAGGAAAATTTTAAAAAGAGAGAGAGGACTGAAGGTTGTGACACATCTTCAATTTGAGAAAGCATGGCTTTGGGTGAAGAATACTCACTGCTTACACATTCGTATGAGCACCATTGAGCTGCAGAATAGTGACTGTGTGCTATGAGTTTATTGTGCTCATTTTCCCAGTCAAATAAAAGGATGTAGCTAACATTTCCATTATCAGCTATTTTTCATGTACATGAGGTGTATTAGTATATTTTCTATTGCTGTAGCAAAATATCTAAGGCTAGAACTTCATAAACAAAAGCATATTTAGGGGAAACTTTGGGAGATTATACCCTTAAATAGTGTGGTTGTAAGTGAGACGTTGTCTACTATGTCATATCTCAGATGCCATCAAAGCAGGAAGGAATACAGGAGAGAGAGACAACAAGGCCAAATAGGAAGCCAGACAATGGAAAATCCATCCTTCTCATTTATAGTACCCGTGCAAGAACTAAGTAGGGTCTCACAGTAACTACCTTGATCTTGTTCAATGACTTAGCTGGCTAATGACAAGTCTGAGTGCACTGTGTACAGTTGCTCAGAGGCCACCTACATTTGTAATTCTAAGAAAATTGAATTTCATGTGGCATGTGTATATGCTTCTTCAAAGAAATTCAAGTAATACAAAACAATCAAAACAAGAGTTTAATTCCTAATTCCACTTCTTAGTAGTAACAGCTAAGAGCCCTTGAGTGCTTTCTCCATAGATCCTCCCAGTGAAAATGCATATGTGTGTATTTATATGGATATCTTCTTCTATAAATGTTGTACATTTGTGTTATGCTTGACGATTTTCATTTTTCTTATTTTCTTTACAATTCTTCACTTTTTAACAACTATCTATTTTTTAAAAAATAGTACTTTTGAGATTATAATATAATTATAATTTCCTCTTTTTTCCTCCTTCCAAACCTTCCTGCAAATACCCCTTCTCCACTCTCTTTCAAA